>NC_092139.1:47199465-47503215 GCF_043159975.1 Macaca nemestrina
CTTAATTTTTTTTAAGTTTTTACTCACTTGTGGTCATGATGTTAGGAGGGCAAGAGGGTATTCCATGATCTACTGCCCATCTGTAGGCTCCTTCTCCAACTAAAAAGCTAACAACAGAAAAATTATTTTTAAAATTCAGTGTCATCTTCTCCTACATATTCAATAAATATAGGTAATATGGTAAGGCAATTGAGAAAAAGTCTTGCATATGGACATAATTCCTGATTTACCTCAAAGTAATAAGATGACTGCATGCTAAAAAATTCCTGAAAATTTTTCCCCAAATTAGAAATTTTACAATTGGAATGTTACAATACCATTTGCAATAACTGATTAGTAAAAATTGGCAAAACTCAACATAATAAGATGTAAAAATAGTTGACTTCTCAGTAGAAAATATTAAGATTTATCTTGGACCAACAGGGTTCTCAGTTAATGTTACAAGATTGATTAATCAAATTAACAGTTTACAATTAAGTGAATGCCTTCAGATTTGGCATTATTACCTAGTAGAATACCTGGATCCATCCAAAATTAGTGGGTACATCTAGAGATGCTCAAATATGTATGGTTACATTTCTAAGCCTTGATGCAATAAAAATATATACATAACCCTCAGAATCATTTTTACTGTGGTAAGTAAAGTACTATGGTATGTCCCAAAAGTAACTTTTAAGTCCTAAACAGCAAGTTTTAACATAACAAAGTGGATAAAAGGATACTGATAGCTAAATATAAAAGACTTGTTTTCAAATATTTCAAATAGCATGTAGGATAATTAACTACCCCATTCCCTAAGTAATTTGATTAAGCAAATAGTAATAGCAAGCAGTTACCATAATAATTAATCACTCCATCTTCTTCCATAGCCAACTACTTAAAGATCTCAGCCAGCCAGTAATGGATTCCTTGAACTTGTGCCTACTTGCTAGTTTTCCACTCCCTATTTTTTGTTTCTGTTATTTTAATCATTCCAACACTAAAAACTCGAAGTAATACATATTGAAGTCTTAAGATTTGACTGTTAATAAGACCAGTGACAGACTGGCAAAACAAAATCTAAGTAGACCCTCAAAAACATATCCAAATGGCTCCAATGGGAAACTAAATGGTTAACCACAATAACTGCTTTCTAATATACATAAAGATGGGGATGGAGGGACTATTTTAAATAGAAAGGAGAGATGGCCAATAACAATAAACAACTTTACCTCTTCAAAATTCAATTTTTAAAAAAAAAATTCGAAAGGATTCTAACAATAGAAAACAGTTTTTCCTATTCTTGTAAGAAATGAAATCCACTGCAAAGAAAAGCTGTCACATAAAGTTTAAATGTTAAGATAACTTAAATAGGAGCTTGGATGCAAATTTGAACGGTCCTGATGGCATTTTTAGCATTTCCTTCTTCTAGGAAAAACAAAAACTGATAAAAGAAATAATTCTCTTCATGAGAAGATGTAAAAGAGAAGCTGAAGTAGTAAACTAAATGATCAAGACAAAAGTTTGGAGTTGAATCTAATATTCTCAGCACTCCCATTGGTCATTTTGGGTTCAATTCCAGTATCTGGAATCAGTGAGGGGCATTTTACAAAATATTCTTAGCTTTATTTTACATATTTTTTAATCATTCAAAGGTTTGAGTCTAAGTAAAATTAATTTGCTATTGTCAGCTATTTAAGTTTTTAAATACTTTGGGCATTGTGAAATATTCATAGGGAGGCAAATAGTTGGATGTCATCTTATGGATAAGCATACTAAATATCTACCCTTTTTCTTAACATAAAAAATTACTGTATAGTAGATCATCATTGCACAAAATATCATATAACTGCTTTTGAAATCATTTTAGCAGAAGCTTTTACTAAAAACTGTACTGACATGTCAAAAAAAAAAAAAAAAATCACATTCCCAAACATTAAATGCAGTACCAATTCAAACTTCTCTCAAGCATTCTTCTGATTCTCCAAGGAGGAAACTTTTAGAAAAGGTTCACGCCAATCTACTTCGAAGTCCCATTGACTCTATCATTATAACAGATCTGGAATCTGACCACTTCTCACCACCTCCATTGCTACCACCTTGGTCTGAGCCACCATCATCTGATACCCACAATGCTGCAGTGGCCTCACTATTTTTATGCTTGCCTTGCCCTGTACTCCCTGACCCCAGACAATTCTCAATACACCAGCCACTAAAATCCTTGTAAAATACAATTCAGGTAATGGCACTCCTCTTTCAAAATCCTGTAAAACCTCTTGTGAGGACCAGTGCAAAAACTAGAGTCTTTTTAAAAATCTATAAGCTCCCATAGAATCTGATTCTCCCCACTCCCCAATTCACCTCTTATTCCTCTTGCCCCCTTGTGTACTCTACTCAATGTCTTGTAAAGCCACAAACATATCAAGGAGGCTCCTGCCTCAGGGTCTTCACCCTGACTGTTTCCTCTGTCTGGCTGTTCCCCTAATTTCCCAAATGGGAAACTCCTTCACATGCTCAAACATCCCTCCTTGATAAGGCCTCCTTAAAAATGCATCCCAATACCCTGCACTTTTCTACCCAGTACTCACAATCCCCTTATCCTGCTCCTTTTCCCTTTTTCCACCTTCTAACGTATTATATAATTGATAAATTTACACATTGTTATCTGTTAGTTTATCTTTGCATAAATTCCTTAAAAGCTTCAAGCTTCATAAGGGTAGAGATCTTCATTTTTTCATCAACATATCTCATGCATTTAGAACAGTGCCTGAAGCATTCTAAACATTATGTCATGTTCTAACATATACAACTGTATTCCCACAAAATTCATAGTTTGAAACCTCACCCCCAAGTATTGGGATGGCATTAGGAGGTGGGGCCTTTTGGGATGTGATTAGGTCATGAGGGTGAAGCCCTCTTGAATGGGATTAGCCCTCTTGATTGCCCCAACTCTGAATTCCCCAACTCCTTGATCTTGAACTTTCCAGCCTTCAGAACTGTGAGAAACTTTTATTGTTTATAAGCTACCTAGTTTATGGTATTAAGGTGTTTTGTTATAGCAGAAACTCTCTAGAGTTCACTGTCTAAATGTAATATAGTCAAAAAAAATTTTCTCTGAATACCCTAAATCAACATAACCAAATTTATAATGTTTTTACTTTAAGCTTATTTACATGTGATCCAAATATTTCTAGTCATCTCATTTCTATTATAATTTAGATGATTAACTTCCAGGTACATGAGAGATTTTTCACTTCGGGACAAGATGGAGAAAAAAATAAAGACAAAATACAGAAAGTAGCAGTTTTCAGACATTGAGACATTAGGCAACATAGGACAGTGATCCTTGAGAGAGAGGAAACAAGGTAAACCTTGTGATTGTCTTACTGCAATCATAGGGTTCACCTTCATTATTGCCTAGAGAGTTTCTAAACCACAGCACAGGAGCTCCAGCAGTATCTCTGAGTTGAAGTGACATCCAGAAAGGGCATCCAGAGAAGCCACATAGCCACAGTTCATAAGATAGAGTACCAGAGAGGAGAGAACTGCATATAGAAAGTACTCTAGAGATCTGCAGAGTATCCCTCTAGTCTTCAGCTAAGTAGAGATCAGTGTATGTGTAAGAAGACATTACCCAAAGTCTTGGAACAAATGAAATGAAAGTTTAAAAAAAAAAAAAAAAAAAAAAAAACCAAGTCTCCAAGTTCAGACAGCCAGGAACAACAGCTCCTGCTCCCACCAGCCAAAGTAAAGGCCTCATTCTAGGTGCATCTGTTATAACACTTTGAAAGATTCCGCCTCAATAGCAAGGCAAAATTAGCTCAAGGCCAAATGCTTCTCATTTCATGTAACAAAGTTTAAAGCGAAACCTGAAAGGCTCAAGCTGTTTTTAAGTAACTTAGCCACATCCTAGAATAAAATGTAAGAATCGTTTTTAAAATACAAAAATACACAGCACCCAAAAAGGTAAAACTCACAATGTCTGAAACCCAATAAAAATTACCAAGCACGCAAAACAGGAGGAAAAGGTAACCTATAATGAGGTGAAAAATCATTCAACTGAAAACAATCCATAAATAACAAAGAGGACAGAATTAGCAAACAAAGATATTTAAATAATTGTTATAACACTATTCATATGTTCACAAAGCTAGAGGAAAGTTTAGGCATGTAAAGTAGATACATGGAAGACATTTTTTTAAAGATGCAAATCAAACTTGTAGAGATAAAAATAACAACGTCAGAAATAAAACACAAGCTGAATGGGATTAGCAGGCAGCAAGATATTACGTGATTAGACAGAAAAATAATTAGTAAACTTGAAGACAGCAATGAAAACTATTCAAAATGAAACAGAGAAAAAACAATGAAAAAAGTAAACAAATCGTCAGTGATCTGTAAACTACCACAAGGGGCTGAATTTATGTGCAATCAGAATTGTGAATAGAATAGAAGAGACAGGGATTCAGAAAAAAATATCTGAAGAGATAATGAGCAATTTTTTCCCAAAGCTGATGAAATATATATCCCCACACAACCAAAAAGCAAAATGAACCCAAACCAAAGTTATTACAAGAAAACTATAAACCAGTATCACTCATTAACATAGATGTAAAAATTCTTTACCAAATATTAGCAAACTGAAGCCAACAATATATAAAAAGGATAATACATTATGACCAAGTGGAATTTATCCCAGGAATGCTGCTTTATCAGTCAAAAATCAACAAATCACTAAATTAGCTAACTAAATTTTTTAAATTATAGGATCATCTCAACAGATGCAGAAAAGCATTTGACAAAGTACAACACCTATTCCTACTAAAGTTCTCAGCACACTAGGTGACATGGTTTTGCTGTGTCCCCACCCAAATCTCATCCTGAATTGTAGCTCCCATAATACCCATGTGTCGTGGGAGGGACCCAGTGGGACGTAACTGAATCATGGGAGCAGGTTTTTCCCATGCTGTTCTTGTGATAGTGAGTAAGTCTCATGAGATTTGACGGTTTTATAAAGGGCAGTTCCTCTGCACACGCTCTCTTGCCTGCCACCATGTAATGTAAGATGTGCCTTTGCTCCTCTTCGCCTTTTGCCATGATTGTGAGGCTTCCCCAGCCAAGTCGAACTGTGAGTTCATTAAACCTCTTTTTTTTTTTAAGAGACAGAGTCTCGCTCTGTCACCCAGCCTGGAGTGCAGTGGCGTGATCTCGGCTCACTGCAAGCTCCACCTCCAGGCTCAAGTCATTCTCCTGCCTCAGCCTCCTGAGTAGCTGGGACTACAGGCGCCCACCACCACACCCAGTTAATTTTTTGTATTTTTTAGTAGAGATGGGGTTTCACCGTGTTAGCCAGGATGGTCTCGATCTCCTGACCTCGTGATCTGCCCGCCTCGGCCTCCCAAAGTGCTGGGATGACTGGCGTGAGCCACCATGCCCAGCCTAAATCTCTTTTTTTTTTTTTTTATTAAGTTACCCAGTCCTGGGTATTTGTTCATAGCAGCATCAAAATGGTCTAATACACTAGGAAAAGAAGGGAACTTTCTCAACATGATCAAGAGCATCTGTGATTAAATACCTGCAGCAATCATCAGACTTAATGGTGAAAGACCAAATGCTTCCTCCCTAAGATCACAAACAAGGGAAGGATGTCCATTCTCACACTTCTCTACTGTACACTGCATTGGAAGTTCCAGCCAATGCAATAAAGCACAAAAAAAAATTAGTCAAAAGAATCCAGATTAGAAATAGAAATAAAACTATACTCATTCCCAGGAGACATAATATTTATGTAAAAAATCTTGGCTGGGCACGGTGGCTCATGTCTGTAATCCCAGCACTGTGGGAGGCTAAGGCGGGCAGATCACCTGAGGTCAGGTGTTCAAGACCAGACTGGCCAACATGGCGAAACCCCTCCTCTACTAAAAATACAAAAATTAGCAGGGCATCGTGGTGCATGCCTGTAATTCCAGATACTCAGGAGGCTGAGGCGGGAGAATTGCTTGAACCTGGGAGGCACAGATTGCAGTGAGCTGAGATGTGTTGCACTCCAGCCTGGTCCACAGAGAGCAAGATTCCATCTCAAAAAAAAAAAAAAAAGGAAAGAAAAAAAGAAAGAAAGAAAACCTTATGGAATCTATAAAAACTGGGACTAAAACAAATGGATTTACCAAATTCCCATGATAGAATGTCAATATGTTAAAATCAATCATATTTCTACATACTGACAACGAACATTTGGAAATTAACATGCTTAAGTACACCATTTACCACAGCATCAAAAAAATGAAGTACCAGGCATAAATATAATAAAAGCTGTGCAACATCTATACACTGGAAACTATAAAACAGTTGAGAGAGTTTAAAAATCTTAATAAATGCATATATTAGAATCGCAAACAAAATTCTGGCAGGCTATTTACAGAAATAGAAAAACTAATTCTAAAATTCATATGAAAATATTAAATACCTAAAATATCAAAATACTCAAAACATAAAGTTGAAAACTATGTTTGTGAGAAAACCAGCTACTTCCAGACAGGTGTACCATTATTATATAATATCATTTTAATAAAGAGGTAGCCATCACTTTCACCTGTATGTTTTCTCATTGTAAAATATTAAAATATTGCATATGTCCCCTTGGACAACTGCCTCATCTTACTCCCTCTTCCCTCTTTCCCTGAGGTGATCACAGTGGGCTTCATAACCTACTTTACAAGTCTTTTTTGTACATCTATGCACGTATTTATGTAGCCACAGAAAATTAGAGTATTAGATATGCTGTAATAATATGAAAGAATATATGGCAATGAGAAAAGCTTAAAATCAGGGTTATTGTTACCTAGAGGTAGGGCAGAGATGGGGGTCAGCGTGAGCATGTGAGACAGTGGAAGGAACAAGGAGTACATGTTAAATCTCTTCCCTTTTAACTTTGGAAAGATTTTTAAAATATTATATTACTCCTGTTAAGTGTTTGGTTGAATGATCATAAGACATTGTAGGCAGAAATGTAAATTGGCAGAGTTTAGTCTAGGCAGCTCCAAATCTTTTGGTGGTGTTTTATTTCCTATCCTAGGTGGCAGAAAACAGGTATGCATCATATTGTTTTGTAATGTTTTTAAGAAAACAGAAGTCAAAATGAACATATCATCAGCAACTTGATTTTTTTACTCTACAATGTGAGATCCCTTTCTGAACTGAATCGTGTCCACCCAAAAATTCATTTGTTGAAGCCCTAGCCCTCAATATGATAATATTTGGAGATGGGGCCTTTGGGAGATCATCGGAGTTGGATAAAGTCATGAGGGTAGGGCCCTCGTGATGCTATTAGTGTCTTTATAAGAAGGAAAGTTTTCTCTCTCTCAACAACCCTTTCCCTATACCTATACCCCTATCTCTAGTGTAAGGACACAGTGAGAAAGCAAGCCAGAAAAGGAACGCTTACCAGAAACCAAACAGGCTGGAACCTAGTTCTTGGACTTCTTAACTTCCAGAACTGTGAGAAATACATTTCTACTGTTTAAGCCACTGAATCTAAGGTATTTTGTTAAAGCAGCCCAAGTAAATTAATTCTAACAGTAAGCCATGTTACTATACGCAAATGTTTCTGTCCTTTTTTCTAATGCCACAGGATATCTAATAATATAACTAGAAAACAGTTTATTTAGCCATTGATGGGTATTTCGGGAGCTTACATTTTTATATTCTACAAACAACAATGCTATAGCCTTCTTGTGCTGTATGAGCCTTCTTATGAAGGCATTTTGTCTCAGGATAGAAATGCTGGGCATACAATGTGCATTTTTAATTTGTACTTAATAAATAATATCCAAATGTCTCTCAACCAGCTGTTTATGTTCCCATCAACAGCAAAAGAACCGATTTTTCTATGCCCTGAATAATTCTGCATATTGTTGGTCTTTGTTAATTTTGCTACTTGAAAAAGGTGAAAATATCATCTATTTTATTACTAACAATTCCTTGATTAATATTATTGGGCACCTTTTCACATGTTTATATCCCATTAATATTTTCTTTCCCATAAATTGCCTATTTGTATCCTTTACTGTATTTTAAAATGTGAGCTGTCTTTTTCTTATTGATATTTTCTAGTTCATAAACACTCTGGATAATCTTTTGTTTGCTACATATCCTGCAAATAATTTTTCTCAGTTCCAAAGGACATACTGTCTTTTAATTCTGATCGTAGTATCTTCAGTTGTATAACCGGTATACATCTTCACTTGTCATATGTTTCAATACTTAGCTTTATTTTTTATCTTAATAAATTTTTTGCTGCCTCATAGTCATAAGAATACTCTCCCATATTTTTTCCTAATATTTTTATACTACACTTGTTTACTTTTGGGTTTGGGCATTTTCTTAGTGATATGACATCGGAATTTAATGTTCTTGCACTAGGTGGCCAACTGTCCCAACACAATTTATTTAATACACCATTATTTTTCCCCACAATGATTTGAGATGACACTGTTGTCACAGACCAAATTCCCTCATGCACTGAGTCAGCTTCTAGACTTGCAGTTCTTACTGATCTTTTTATCTATACTTATATCAACCTGTTTTAATTCCTATAGTATTATATAAAAGTATCATGCTATCCATTAAGTACGTCCAACTCTTTCATCTGTTTTACAACTGTCTTTACTATTCTTTTACATTTGCTCCTCCATATAAATTTGAGAATTTGCTTGGTAAATGCCATGAGGAGTGGGGGCAACGGGATTATAGTAGACTTGTAGGTGAACTTCCAAATGCTTTTTACACTGTTTATGCTATTTTTCTTGCCAACCAAACAACTACATCTTCTCCTCCCTACTGGGTACATGTCTTCTAAATTGTTTAGTTCATGTTAATTAGGTTCTACACACAATAGAAAATATTGGGTGAAAGAACACAGTCATGTTTAAATGCACATTACAGAGAATATAAATCCAGAGACAATCTCTTTGCACTTACTACTCCCTTAAAAACGTATGGATAGAAGGACTCCACATGTACCTACTAAACAAATACTTAGTAAATTTTGGATTGATAATCTCATACCAGTTAAACAAAATAGCATGGGTTTAACATAAATCATGAGAGAAGCATTTTTTAAATAAATCATGAGGGAAGATTTTTTTAAATCACTTTTCTCACTTTCCAGGAAACTTACTGAAATCAATAAGTTACCAGGAAACTTACTGAAATCAATCCAACAGATATTAGAAAGGATCTCAATAAATCAGATTTGCTACCCCTTACCACTGCTTGATCAAAAACACATATTAAAAATTAATATTTGAGAATTTTTTCAAAATTGACTCTCTAGTGCCATAATTAAACTGGGATATATATAATTAAAATTTTAAATCTAGCTGGGTAAAGGATTTAAGATTTTTTTTAACTATATATTTTCTGTGACTTCAAAACACAGTAGAATCAAACAAAGTGATTCCTACAGCACTGTCACCACAACTTTGAACACAGAACATTAATGTAACCTCCATAACCAGGTATGCTGAGCATAGACTAAGTATAACATGGTATTAAAGCATAAGTTTTAATATTGTTAGGCAAGCTAACAGTACGGTGGCTATGTTTTGCAAACACAGAATTACTTACAAAACTATTTAAGGGTAAACTATGGTGTCGGGGATTTGCTTTAAAATACTATAGGGGCCAGACACAGTGGCTCATGCCTATAATCCCAGCTCTCTGGGAGGCCAAGGCAGGAGGATTGCTTGAATCAAGGAGTTTGAGATGAGCCTGGGCAGCATAGCAAGACCCCATCTCTAAAAAAAATAAAATATCCAGGAATGGTGGTACAAGCATGTAGTCCCAGCTACTCAGGAGGTTGAGGCAGGAAGATCTCTTGAGCAGAGGAGGTCAAGGCTGCAGTGAGCCATGACTGTACCACTGCACTCCAGCCTGGGTGACAGAGTGAGACCTTATCTCAAAAAAAAATAATAAAATAAAATAAAAATAAACAAAAACAAAAACAAAAAACCCTATAGGAAAAAACCTGAGATGCATGAGACAGATAAGAACAAAACACTGGTAATTACTGGAGCTGGATCACAGGTTCATAAGGGCTATTTACTATATTCCATGTACTTTTATGCTAAGAACTTCTCAAATTTAAAAATTACTTTAGACTCTAGACTACAATGTGTAACTTTTTTTTTAAGTTTCAAAATAAAATGAGCCCAGTTGAACACTGATCCCCTTTCTGCTTTAATCCATAATATTCTTTTCCATCCAGAACTTTATCAGCTGTACAAAATGTTCCATGATCACAGAACAAAGTTTATCTTCTTCTTCAAAGGCATGATACCTGGTATGTAACCAACAGCATCAGCCTTCTGTGGATAAAAATGCACTAAAGACAGGGAAAGTTGAGAAGAACAAAGTGGTTACCAGGGAGGAATTCTGCCAGCCGAGAGCTTGCCCTTCTGCCCTTCACATAAGAGTCTGTTGGCAACTGAGACTGGGTTCTTGATTCCTATAAAAAAAAAAATTGGCAAAAAAGATGTCAGAAATGTCTTTCAGTTTCCCACTCAGTTTTGCAGTTGTTTCAATAAAACAACTTGAATATATCTTGGAAATTCTTTTTTGATATATCAACTAACACTAATGAAAACCCTTAATAACCATGAGCAATAAGAGTTAAATCAAAAAATAAATGAAAACCTAGAAGCAAGAAAAGAACAAATATAAAATACATATTCTCATGTTTTGTCATGTGCTACAGAAGCAAAGGCTGAACTGAAATACTATATATTTAAATTAAATTAAATCTTTTTTAATAGATTTCAGAATAGAGTGTTTAAAATGAACTGAAAATGTGATACTATCTTACTATCAAAACTATATACATGCTCCAGGCATTTAGTGACCACAAAACCACAAACTCCCTTTAAAGAATAAACATCATTATAAACAGCTTCAAGTTGACCTTGGAGATAAAAATTAATGGGGGAAAAATAAGCCAAAACTTTTAAATGTCACCTACAAGAGAGATAGAACGGGGAAATGTCCTTCAAATTGGGTAAGGGTGGGAGAGAAGGCCAACTGTATAAAAGATTGTAAACTAAAATGTGGTTCAGATTCTTTCCAAGAGGCCAACCAGTATGTACAAGTGAGGTGACGGTGCTTATCCAGGAGAATTGACAGGACAGTTTGAGTGTCATAAACACTGTCAAGATGACAATGACAAAGACAATGACAGTGATGACAACAATGATGATGATGGTGGAAGGCAATGAAAGTAACTATTTCCTAATATGCTGCAGGCCTAGTGCCAAACTCTTAAATGTATCGGATGAGTTCGCTGATCCTTCAATTCTGTCATATAACCAACACTTATTAATCCCATCTGATTAATGAGAAAACATTTATAAAGAGAGTTAAGTTGCCTGCCCATGATCACAGCGCTGAATTTTAACACAGAGGCAGCTAATATCGAAGACTATACCCTTCATCATTAATCTATGCCTTCCTTTCAGGACATTATTAATACAAACAAATCATCAGTGGGATATATAAAGAGACTATAAAAATTTAAATTAAGGCCAACAGATTGATTCTAAGCAAAACCAACTGTAGAAATGTAGTTCAATACCAAATCTTCCACAAAAAAAGTATGAAATACAAAACAAGATAAAGAAAAGCCCAAATCAGGTCTCCTACTTCTGAAAACAATATAATTCTGGATGTGATGATTCAATATTGTAAAGACATTAAACTTTTCCAAGTTAACTTATAAATCCAAATATTTAATCCAACTTATAAATCCAATTTGTAACTTTATTAATATTATTTATAAATTAACAATTTATAAGTCATAAATTGGATTTATACGTTATAACATACATTTATAAGTTTATATAACTTATATATGTATACATTTATAAGTTTATGTATATATGTATATATGTATACATTTATATGTATATAATATATATGTATATGTGTATATATGTATATACATTTACATATATAACATATATATGTATACATTATATAACATACATTTATAAGTTTATATAACTTATATATGTATGTTATAACTTATAAATCCAATTTATAACTTATAAATCCAATTCTCCATCAAACCACAAAAGGATTTCCACGATGCATGAGAAGCTGACTCTTAACCAGGAAAACTTTGAAAAAGAAAAATGAAGAGGTATTTACCCTGCAAGATATCTTTTTTTTTATTTGAAGCTATTCTAATTAAAAAAGAGTGGTTTGAGTACAAAATAAACAAATATGTCAATGGAATAGAATAAAGCTAAAGTTCAGAAACAGACACTTGTGAATTTAGGTATTTAATATTTCAAATCAGTAGGAAAAGGGTTAACTACATATAAGAGGGAGAAAGAACACAAAGGTAAAAGCCTAGGAGTCAGACTACTTTGTAACTGTTCCAGTTAATCAGTTTATCGCTTCTCAGCTACAAATTCACCCTTTGTTGCCTGATGTGTGAAAATGGATATGGGCCCTCTAAGTATGTTTCCTTTGCCAGCTAGCACAATGGGTAAGTTTTGTCAGTAGAGGACACTAAAGAAATACTGTAGGAAGAAAGGGTATCTTGCTCACCAGGCTTCACTTTGGCCAATGTGGTACTCTCCTGTGCTAAGTGCCCACAGGGAGCAGCTTTCTCCAGCATTTGGACACCACGTTTTCTCCGGCTCCTGATTGGTGCCACAGCAGCATAGCTGAGAGCTCCAGAAAGAATGAGACCATACTCCAGTTCAGGATGTTGATCCCCACACCCAATGCTCAGCCCCACAGGCACACATAGCAAGTGTTCCACAGGGTGCCTGTGCAGTGAGCCAAAGGCCAATCTTTATCCTGCCCAGGGAGGTTTAATTCTCACAGCATCTTGACCTCTGTGTGCCCACCTACCAGCCTACGCTTGCCTCTGCCTCACAGGATTGATCCTACTCACACATTAACTATAGACTAGCTCTGGCCTGGGTAATTCAGCAACTTCTCTGCCATACAGTGGATGATAGCCACACCTTCTTCAATGAGGTCTAAACCTACTTCCAAATGTGTTCTCTTTGGGTATTCTCCCTCTGCCCTAGGATACATTTTTGAGTTCTCTTCCCATGTTTACAGAGTTACTCTCCAATCACTGCTTAATAACTCTTTATATTAAACTTCTATTTAAACTATGGTATGGTTTCTGTCTTCTAGTTTTACCCGGAATAATACAATGTCCTTGGACAAACTACTGAATCTCTCTTGTGTCTCAGTTTCCTCATCTGCAAAGCACAGACCTCATAAGAGCATTGTGAGAATTAAATGATTTAAAAGCATAGACCTCATAATGGTATTACATAGGATAAAAGCATAGGCCTCATAAGGGTATTGTGAGAACTAAACGATTTAAAATATGTAAACCACTGGGCCAGACACGGTGGTTCACGCCTGTAATCCCAGCACTTTGGGAGGCTAAGGCAGGCGGACCACCCGAGGTCAGGATGTCAAGACCAGCTTAGCCGGCATGGTGAAACCTGTCTCTACCAAAAATATAAAAATTAGCCAGGCATAGTGGCACACGCCTGTTATCCCAGTTACTCAGAAGGCTGAGGCAGGAGAATCACTTGAACTCAGGAGGCGGAGGTTGCAGTGAGCTAAGATCGCACCACTGCACTCCAACCTCGGCCAACAGGGCAAGATTCCGTCTCAAAAATAAATAAATAAATAAATAAATAAATAAATAAAATATGTAAACCACTGTAGAACAATGCCTAGGGTATTACAGTCATTTAATAAACTGTACTTATTCAATTAACTATGTAGGAACAATTCTCAGTCATTTCAGGAAAAAAAAAATGCATTCAAGAGGTAAAGGAAAAATAAACTATACATGTGTTAGAAGAAAATACAAGTAAATTACGCTTATAAATTATAAGAGACTTTAAGAAATACAAAATACAAAAGCCACAAAAGAGAAAGCAGTAAGTTGGACAAAGAAAAATTTTTAATTGCAATATGATTAAGGATATTATAAACAGAGTTAAAAGGTAAGCCACACAACAGGTATGAACAGGTAGTACCCAGAGAAATCCTAATGGCCTTCAAACACATGAAATTGTATTAAATACCAATAAAACTTCATAGTAAAAAAAGTAAAAGTAAAACTAATTGAACCACCCTTTCTTAACTATCACAAAAAAGAAATGATATAAAACATCAGAACAAATAAATAACCAAATTGACCTAAGTGACACATATAGAGCACTGTACTCAACAACTCCAGAATACATATTGTTTTGAAGTTCACATGGAAATTTACCAAAACACACCATAATCTGAGCCATATAGCAAGTCTCTAAAATCTTCAAGGGATTGGTATCATACATAGTACATTCTCTGGCCACAGTGGAATTAAACTAGAAATCAATAAAGAAAGCTAACTAAAATGTCTTTAGGCAAACAAATTTGACAACTCATATGAAACAGATAAATTCCTAGAAAAATGCACATGAAAAAGAAAATACAATCATATAAATGCTAAAAATATTGAATCCTACTTTTAAAACTTCCCACAAAGAAAACCCCACTAATTTGAAATAATTTATGAATTCTTTCAAACAATTAAAAAGAAATTATTCCAATCATATACAAACCTTTTCAAAGAATAGGGAAAAAAATCCCCAACTCTTTTTTTTGAGACGGAGTCTCGCTCTGTCACCCAGGCTGGAGTGCAGTGGTGCAATCTCCACTCACTACAAGCTCCACCGCCTCCCGGGTCCCAACTCATTTTTGAAAGCAGCCATAACAGTGTACAGTAAAAAATTATCACACAGCCACCTAATTTCCCAACACAATTCTATGAGGAAAAGACTTCCTTTCAATAGAGGGCAATGGACCATTTGGATATCCATATGAGGAAAAAATAAACAAATGTTGACCCCTATGTTACATATACAAAAATTAATTTGAGCTTGATAAGAAAGCTAAATGTGAAGGATAAAAACAATAAAATTACAGAAAGAAAAGAATGAAGACTATCTTCATAACTTTGAACAGGCAAAAACTTCTTAAAATACAAAGAGTTAATCATAAAAGAAAAGGTTGCTAACTTAAACTTCATTAAAATCAGAAACTTCTATTCATCAAAAAACACCATTAAGAAACTGCAAAGGCAAATCATAGACTGGGAGAAGATATCCATACTACATGTATCTTACAAAGGATTTGTATGTAAAATATTTAAAATACTCCAACAAATCAATAGAAGATATAATCAAATAAAAATCTGCAAAAGGTGCGAACATGCACTTCTCAACAAGGATATCTAAATGGTTAATAAGCATATGAAAAGGCTCTTATAAGTCATTAGGGACACTCGAATTGGACACCACTACACACATAAGTCACTAGGGACACTAAATAATACCACTACACACATATCAAAATGGCTGAATTTTAAAAACAATAACAATACCAAAAATTGGCAAGGATGCAGAGTAACTGAAAAGCTCCTACACTGCTAGTGGGAGTATAAATTGCAACAGTTACTTTTGAAAACCAGCAGTATCTATTAAAGCAAAACATATATGCATATGTACCTAAAGAAGTACATATGTGGCCAGGCATTGTGGCTCACGCCTATAATCCCAGCACTCTGGGAGGCCGAGGCCGGCAGACCACTTGAGGTCATAACTTCAAGACCAGCCTGGCCAACATGGTGAAACCCTGTTTCTACTAAAAATACAAAAAATTAGCCAGGCATTGTGATGGGTGCCTGTAGTCCCAGCTACTTGGGAGGCTGAGGCAGAAGAACCAACTGAACCTGGGAGGCAGAGGTTGCAGTGAGCCAAGATCGTACCACTGCACTCCAGGCTGGGTGACAGAATGAGACTCCATCTCAAAAAAAAAAAAAACCAAACAGAAGTACATATGTCTTCCAAAAGACATGTAAAATAATATTCACTGAAGCTTTACTCAAAAAAGTAAAAAACTAGAAATTTCATATGCCCATTAAGAGGAGACTAAATACAGAAGTTATGGTATATTCACTCAATGAAATACTACTAAGTGGTAAAAAATAAAATACTACTGACACAAAACATGGATCCCTCTCACAGGCATAACATTAAGCAAAAGAAAACAGACACAGAAGTAAGTTTTAGGAACAGGCAAATTAATCTATGGTACCCAAAGTTAGCATGGGGGAAGACAGCACAAGAAGTATGGACCGAGGAGAAGCATAAAGGGCCCTTCTGGGATTATGAAAATGTTCTACATTTTGACACGGAAACGTTGAATGTCTTGATCTAGGTGGCGGCTTATATGATGTCTACATCTAAAAATTCATGAAACTGTACACATAAAATACATATTTCATGTATATTTTACTTTAAAAAATGAAGTATAAAACATGAGACATTATCTTTTATGTACTGATGTGGAAAAAATCTCCAAAGATTATATTTAAATCTAAAAAGTTTATAATAATTAACACATTTATTTTTTAAGAAAACAAATACAGGCACAAAATAAAACTGTGTTTCTATTACATAAAAATATAGATAAAAGCACTGGATTTTTACTGGTTAAACCCCAGGGAGAAAGGAAATGAGAAAGAAAAGATTTGGAGGATCAAAGGTAAACTTTATTTATATTACCTGAAATTTTTTACAACAAAAACTATAGTGTGTATTTCAAATTGTAAAATTAATATTCTAAATCAAGTCTTAAATGTCTTTAATCTCTTCAAGGGATACGGGAGAATGATCAAATTCAAACCAAAAACTACGTATAACTAAGACTGTATGTTTTAAATTCAATAAAAAAAGAAGTATATTTGTTTTAAACACTATTCCAAGCAGTAATGGTGAAAAAGACCATAATCATCTTTAGAAGGCATGAAATGGTCACGTGCATGATTTTCCAAAGATAGTAGGTCATAATGCCCACATACCACTCAGTGCTCCAACTGCTCCAAAATTTAAGGATTTTCCATCCATTATGCTGGCATCACACTCAATTTCACCTAACAGATTTAGATTAGATCCCATTCCTGCATTTGTAAAAGGAGAATCCTAAAAGACAAAAACAAAAATTAAAATATTAGTCTTAAAAAAAGTATTAATGCCAATTCTTCATGAAATTTTCTACAAACTAGAAGGTGAGAGAATACTTCCCAACCCATCGTATGATGCCAATACCACCCTGATGTGAAAACACGACAAAGATGTCAGCAGGAAAGTACAGATCAATATACTTTATAAATATTGACCCAAAAAAATTATCAAAGAAATACCAGCAAAACAAATCCAGCAAAATATAAAAGGGATTGTATACCACAAACAAGAGGAAAGAAAGATTGGTTTAATATCTGAAAATCAGTGTAATACCCTGTATTAATAAAATACAGGAAAAAAAAAACATGATTATATCAAAAACAAAAAACACGGAAAAAAGGCATCTGACAAAATCCAACACCCTTTCATGAGAAAAACAGAAAACTAGATAAGGGAACTTCTTAACTTGACAAAGAGGATCAATGAAAAGGCCAGGCCAGGAGCAGTGGCTCACGCCTGTAATCCCAACACTTTGGGAGGCCGAGGTGGGAGGATCACTTGAGCCTAGCTGTTCAAGACCAGCCTGGGCAACACAGTGAGACACCATCTATACAAAAACACTTAAAACTTAGCCAGGTGTGGTGGTATGCATCTGTGGTCCCAGCTGCTTGGGAGGCTGAGGTTGGAGGATCCTTAAGCCTGGGAGATCAAGGCTCGAGTAAATCCTAACTACGTCAAAAAAAAAAAAAAAAAAAAGTCCAGAGTTAACATTGTAATTAATGGTGAAAGACTGGATGCCTTCCCCTAAGATCAGGAACAAGACAAGGATATCCACTCTCAGTACCTAGTCACGAATATACTGTACAATCTAACCAGACAATTAAGACAAAAAGAGAGAGAGAGAGAGAGAGAGAGAGAGAACGAACGAACAAACATCTAGATTGGAAAGGAATAAGTAAAACTGTTTCAAGATAACATGATCCTGTATACAGAAAATCCTAAAGACTCCACTAAAAAAAATTAGAATTAATAAGTTTAGTAAAGTTGCAGGATATAAGATTAATATGCAAAAATCAATTGGATTTTTATATATTAGCAATAAACAATCTGAAAATGAAATCAAGAAAATCTCACAATAACATCAAAAACAAAAAATACAAATACATTTTTTAAAAGAAGTATAAGACTTGTATGCTAAAAACTGTAAAACACATTGAAAAAATTTTTAATTCAATACCTAAACACGTGGAAAAACATTCTATGTACATGGACCAGAAGACTTACTGTTGTTACAATGCAATACTCCCCAAATCAATCTAATTCAAAATAATCCTTTATCAAATCCTAGCTACTTTTTTGGCAGAAACTGACAGGCTGATCCTAAAATTCATATGGAAATGCAAGAGACCCGGAATAACCAAAACAATGTTGAAAAGAACAGAACCAAAGGACTCACACTTCTAGGTTTTTAACTTTCTGCAAAAGTAAAGTAATCAAGACAGTGTAATATAGACAAATAGCTAAGGATAGATATATAAATTGATATAATAGAACTGAGAATCCAGAAATATACCCTTATACTTACAATCAACTCAACAAGGTTGCCACAACAATTCAATAAAGAATTTTTTTTTTTTTTGGTTTCTCTTTTTTTTTTTTTTTTTGAGATGGAGTCTTGCTCCGTGGCCCAGGCTGGAGTGCAGTGGCGTGATCTCCGCTCACTGCAAGCTCCACCTCCCGGGTTCACACCATTCTCCTGCCTCAGCCTTTCGAGTAGCTGGGACTACAGGCACCCACCACCATACCCGGCTAATTTTTTGTATTTTTAGTAGAGACAGGGGTTTCACCATGTTAGCCAGGATGGTCTCGATCTCCTGACCTTGTGATCGACCCGCCTCGGCCTCCAAAAGTGCTGGGATTACAGGCATGAGCCACCGCGCCTGGCCAGAAGATATAGTCTTTTCAATAAATGGTACTGGGACAATTAGATATCTATATGTAAGAAAATGAAGTTGGACCCCTATCTTACACCATGTATGAAAGTTAACTCAAAGTGGACCAAAGGCCTATATGTAATAGCTAAAACTATACGTAACTCTTCAAAGAAAATATAACAACGAATGTTCATAACCTTAGGTAACAAAATAGTTTTAGATTTGACACCAAAAACACAACCAACCAAAGAAAAACCTAGGTAAACAGGACTTCGTCAAAATGTAAAACTTTTATTTCAAAGGACACCATAAAGAAAATAGGGAAAAAAAAACAAAATGGAAGAAAAAAATTGCAACCCATGTATCTAATAAGAAGTTTATATCCAGAATATATATATTTTTAAAAATTCTACAACTCTAAAACAAAAAGATGACACAATTTAAAAATGGGAAAAGAATATGAATTAACATTTCTCCAAATAAGATACATAAATCAACAGCAAGCACACGAAAAGATGTGCATGCCATTGCACTCCAGCCTGAGCAACAAAGTGAGACCCTGTCTCTAAAAAATAAATAGGTAAAAACCAATTCTAAAAACAGAAAAATGTGGCCAGGCATGGTAGCTCACACCTGTAATCCCAGCACTTTGGGAGGCCGAGGCAGGCAGATCACTTGAGGCCAGGAGTTCGAAACCAGCCTGGCCAACATGGTGAGACCCTGTCTCTAATAACAATACAAAAATTAGCTGGGCATGGTGGTGGGCACCTGTAATCCCAGCTATTCGGGAGGCTGAGGCTCAAGAATCGCTTGAACCCAGGAGGCAGAGGTTGCAGTGAGCCAAGATCATGCACCACTGCACTCCAGCCTGGGTGACACAGTGAAACTCCGTCTCAAAAAAAAGAAAAAGAAAAATGTTCAACATCTTTTGTCATCAGGAAAAGGCAAATCAACACCCACAACAAAATACTACTTCAAACCCACAAGGATGGCCACAATTGTACAGATAAAAACACATGTTGGCAAGTATGTACGGACATGCAGGCAAGCAAAATAATATGGCCCACAACCAGAGGAAATATCAAATAATAACAACAAACGTAGAAATTACATAAACGATCAAACTAGCAAACAATTTTAATGTTAGCTAACAACGTTAATGTTAGCTAACAATTTTAAACTAGATTATATAAACACACTCTATACGTTCAGGTAGGTATATGAAAGTATTAGCAAAAGAAGGAAAGAAAAAAAAACTATAAAAATTTTTGACCAGGCACGGCAGCTCACACCTGTAATCCCAGCACTTTGGGAGGCCAAGGCAGGAGGATCACAACATCAGGCATTCGAGACTAGCCTGGTAAACATGGTGAAATCCCATCTCTACTAAAAATACAAAAGTTAGCTGGGTGTGGTGGTGCTCACCTGTAATCCCAGCTACTCAGGAGGCTGAGGCAGGAGAATCACTTGAACCCGGGAGGTGGAGGTTGCAGTGAGCTGAGATCATGCCACTGCACTCCAGCCTGGGTGACAGAGCGAGACGCCGTCTCAAAAAAAAAAAAAAAAAAAAGATTAAAATTTTTAGAGATGAAACAAACAATAATTTAAGGTAAAGGCATTTGAAAATGGTTAACAGTAAATTTGGCACTGCAGAAGAAAATAGCAATAAACATAATAATATAGCAATAGAAATTATCCAAATTAAATGACAAAGTGAAAAAAGGAAAAAGAAGAAAAAGGAGGAGGAGAAGAAAGGAAAAAAACAGTACTGGAGAAGAATGGGAAATATCGAATGATCCAACATGCATGTAACTGGAGTCCCAAATGAAAGTAGAAAAGTGGATGAACAGTAAAAATATTAGCCAAAAATTATCCAAACTTAATAAACACTATAAACATACAAATCCAAGAAGCTCAACAATCCCCAAATAAAAGAATATGAATAAAAATACATCAGAGTACATCATAATCAAAATGCTGAAAACCAGTAATAAAATCTTAACAGCAACAAGAGCAAAAAGACACATGCGAAAATGAACAAAAATATTAAAGCAGATTTCTGGTCAGAAACAATGCAAGACAGAAGACAATGGAGTAATCTCTTTAAAGAATTAAGAGAGGAAACAAACTAAAAACTGAGAAAACTACAAAATGTCTTCATAAAGGCAAAATAAAGACTTCTTCAGGCACACAAAAATTGGGATAATTTTTCACCAGCAAACCTACACTATAAGTAATGTTAAAGGATATTCTACAGATCAAACAAAAAAGATACCACATGTAAATCTGGGATATGCAAAAGAATGAAAATGATTAATACTCTAAATAAGTAGGAAGATATAAATAACTTTTATCTCATTTTCAAAGTGCTTCAAATGATAATTGTTTAAAGCAAAAATAGTAACAGTGTACCATGGGGTTTATAACATATACAGGTGCAAACTATAGGGCACAAGTAGCACAAAGATTGTGAGGAATGAATGGAAGTGTATTGTTACAAGCTTCTGACATTACACATGAAGGTCTATAATATTAATATAATTTGAAAGTAGATTGTGATAATCCAAAAGTGTATTTTGCAAATGGTAGGGCAACTACTAAAAAATAAAAGAAGTGTAGAGCTAATAGAATAAAAGTGGAGGAAAAAATGGTTCATTTTTTTAAAATCCTCAAAAGATAGTATAAGAAGAAGAAATAAGAACAAAGTAGAGATGAAAGGAATAGAAAATAACAAGATGATCACTTTATATGCAGCCGTATCAACAATTACATTAAATTCAGCTGGGCACAATGGCTCACACCTGTAATCCCAGCACTTCAGGAGGACAAGGCAGGGGGATCACGAGGTCAGGAGTTCAAGACCAGCCTGGCCAACATGGTGAAACCTCGTCTCTACTAAAAATACAAAAATTAGCTGGGCATGGTGGTGGGCACCTGTAATCCCAGCTACTCTGGAGGCTGAGGCAGGAGAATCACTTGAAACCAGAAGGCAGAGGTTACAGTGAGCCAACATAGCACCACTGCACTCCAGCTTGGTCAATGAAAGCGAAACTCTGTCTCAAAAAAAAAAAAAAAATTACATTATATTCAAATTGTCTAAGGACTTGAATTAGAGGTTCATTGACTGTCAGAAAACTTTACAAGAAACTGTCCTTAATTGTAAAAGCACAGATAGCTAAAAGTAAAAGCATATTAGAAGATATTACCAGAAATATATCAAAACATCCCTTCTCTCATTGCTCATATTAGTGATGTCTCACTCTTCTTTTACATTCCTAATCCGTCTGGCTTGATATTGATAAATTTTATTAATCTTTTAAAGAACTAACCTAACTATTGGTTTGGTTGACTTTCTGTTTTCTATTTCATTGATTTCTACTCTCATCTTTAACTGTTTTTTCTTTTTGCATACTTTGGATGACATTCTTCTCTTTTTCTAGTTTCTTAAAATGATAGGTTAAATAACTGATTTCAGATCTTCCTTCTTTTCTAGCAAGCACTGAATGCTACAAATTTCTTCAGAATGAGGAACATCATCCCTCTTGAATATACGTGCAAAAATCCTTAACAAAATATTAACAAATGTAATTCAGCAATATATAAAAAGAACAATAGATTAGAGCCAAGTGAGATACATCCCAATAATACAAGACTAGTCCAACATTAGAAAATCAATTAACAGACTAGGAAAAATCACATGATCATATCAATAATTAATGCAAAAACAACCTAAAAATAATTCAGTATCCATTCACGATGTTAAAAACTCTCAGAAATCTAGGAATAAAAGAGAATTTCCTTAATTAACTTAAAAATGATAATACATCATAATCAAGTAGCATTTATTCCAGAAATGCAAGGCTGATTTAACAGTTTAAAAAAATTGCCTTCCATTCCAAGATGTCTGAATAGGAACAGCTCCAGGGCGTAGCTCCCAACATGACCAACACAGAAGATGGGTGATTTTTGCATTTCCAACTGAGGTACCTGGTTCATGTCACTGAGACTGGTTGGACAGTGGGTGGAGGCCACGGAGGGTGAGCCAAAGCAGGGTGAGGCATCGCCTCACCCAGGAAGCACAAGGAGTCAGGGGATTTCCCTTTCCTAGCTAAGGGAAGCCATGACAGACTACACCTGGAAAAACGGGACACTCCTGACCAAATACTGTGCTTTTCCCACAGTCTTAGCAACTGGCAGACCAGGAGATTCTCTCCCATGCCTGGCTTGGTGGGTCCCACACCCATGGAGCCTTGCTCACTGCTAGCACAGCAGTCTGAGATCAATCTGCAAGGCTGCAGCCTGGCGCGGGGAGGGGCATCTGCCATTGCTGAGGCTTGAGTAGGTAAACGAAGTGACTGGGAAGCTTGAACTGGGCGGAGACCACAACAGCTTAGCAAGGCCTACTACCTCTATAGACCCCACCTCTGTGGGAAGGGCATGGCTGAACAAAAGGCAGCAGAAACTTCTGCAGACTTAAATGTCCTTGTCTGACAGCTCTGAAGAGAGCAGTGGTTCTCTCAGCATGGCACTTGAGCTCTGAGAACAGACAGACTGCCTCCTCAAGTGAGTCCCTGAGCCACGTGTAGCCTAACTGGGAGACATCTCCCAGTAGGGGCTGAAAGACACCTCATACAGGTGGGTGCCTTCTGAGACGTAGCTTCCAGAGAAAGGATCAGGCAGCCATATTTGCCATTCTGCAGTATTTGCTGTTCTACAGCCTCAACTGGTGATACCCAGGCAAACAGGGTCTGGAGTGGACCTCTAGCAAATTCCAACAGACCTGCAGCTGAGGCACATGACCGTTAGAAGGAAAACTAACAAACAGAAAGAAATAGCATCAACATCAACAAAAAGGACATCCACACCAAAATCCCATCTGTAGATCACCAACATCAAAGACCAAAGGTAGATAAAACCACAAAGATGAGGAGAAACCAGAGCAGAAAAACTGAACATTCAAAAAACCAGAGCAACTCTTCTCCTCCAAAGGATCACAGCTCCTCGCCAGCAACAGAACAAAGCTGGATGGACAATGACTTTGAGGAACTGACAGAAGTAGGCTTCAGAAGGTTGGTAATAACAAACTTCTCTGAGCTAAAGGAGCATATTCTAACCCATCGCAAGAAGCTAAAAACCTTTAAAAAAAGTTAGATGAATGGCTAACTAGAATAAACAGTGTAGAAAAGACCTTACATAACCTGAGGAAGCTGAAAACCATGGCATAAGAATGTCGTGACACATGCACGAGCTTCAACAGCTGATTCGATCAAGTGGAAAAAAGGATATCACTGACTGAAGATCAAATTAATGAAATAAAGTGAGAAGACAAGAATAGAGAAAAAAGAGTAAAAAGAAACAAACAAAGCCTCCAAGAAATAGGGGACTATGTGAAAAGACCAAGTCTACATTTGATTGGTGTACCTGAAAGTGACAGGGAGAATGGAACCAACTTGGAAAACACTCTTCAGGAAAACACTCAACTATCCTGAAGATACCCTGAAGATCCACGAAAACTTCCCCAACCTCGCAAGGTAGGCCAACATTCAAATTCAGGAAATACAAAGAACACCACAAAGATACTCCTCGAGAAGAGCAACTTCAAGACACAAAACTGTCAGATTCACCAAGGTTGAAATGAAGGAAAAAATATTAAGGGCAGCCAGAGAGAAAGGTCAGGTTACCCAAAAAGGGAAGCCCATCAGACTAAAAGTGGGTCTCTCAGCAGAAACCCTATAAGCCAGAAGAGAGTGGGGGCCAATATTCAACATTCTTAACGAATATAATTTTCAACCCAGAATTTCGTATCCAGCCAAACTAAGCTTCATAAGCGAAGGAGAAATAAAATCCTTTACAGACAAGCAAATGCTGAGAGATTCTGTCACCACCAGGCCTGCCTTACAAGAGCTCCTGAAGGAAGCATTAAGCATAGAAAGGAACAACCGGCACCAGCCACTGCAAAAACATGCCAAATTGTAAAAACTATCGATGCTATGAAGAAACTGTATCAATTAATAGGCAAAATAACCAGCTAACATCATAATGACAGGATCAAATTCACACGTCACAATATTAACCTTAAATGTAAATGGACTAAATGCCCCAGTTAAAAGACACAGACTGGCAAACTGGATAAAGAGTCAAGACCCATCAGTGTGCTGTATTCAGGAGACCCATCTCACGTGCAGAGACACACATAGGCTCAAAATAAAGGGATGGCGGAAGATCTACCAAGCAAACAGAAAGCAAAAAAAAAAGCAGGGATTGCAATCCTAGTCTCTAATAAACAGGCTTTAAACTAACAAAGATCAAAAGAGACAAAGAAAGCCATTGCATAAAGGTAAAGGGATCAATTCAACAAGCAGAGCTAACTATCCTAAATATATATGCACCAAATACAGGAGCACCCAGATTCATAAAGCAAGTCCTGAGAGATCTCAAAAGAGATTTAGACTCCCACACAATAACAATGGAAGACTTTAACATCCCACTGTCAGTATTAGACAGATCAATGAGACAGAAGGTTAACAAGGATATCCAGGACTTAAACTTAGTTCTGCACCAAGCAGACCTAATAGACACCTAAAGAACTCTCCACCCCAAATCAACAGAATACACATTCTTCTCAGCACCACATCACACTTATTCTAAAATTGACCACATAATTGGAAGTAAAGGACTCCTCAGCAAATGTAAAAGAACAGAAATCACAACAAACTGTCTCTCAGACCACAGTGCAATCAAATTAGAACTCAGGATTAAGAAACTCACTCAAAACCACACAACTACATGGAAATTGAACAACCTGCTCCTGAATGACTACTGAGTAAATAACGAAATGAAGGCAGAAATAAAGATGTTCTTTGAAACCAATGAGAACAAAGACACAACGTACCAGAATCTCTGGTGACACATTTAAAGTAGTATGTAGAGGGAAATTTATAACACTAAATGCCCACAAGAGAAAGCAGGAAAAATCTAAAATCGACACCCTAACATCACGATTAAAAGAACTAGAGAAGCAAGAGCAAACAAATTCAAAAACTATCAGAAGGCAAGAAATAACTAAGATGAGAGCAGAAGTGAAGGAGATAGAGACACAAAAAAACCTTCAAAAAAAAAAACAGTGAATCCAGGAGCTGGTTTTTTGAAAAGATCAACAAAATAGACCACTAGCGAGACTAATAAAGAAGAAAAATGAGAAGAATCAAATAGATGCAACAAAAAATTACAAAGGGGATATCACCACTGACCCCACAGAAATACAAACTACCATCAGAGAATACTATAAACAACTCTATGCAAATAAACTAGAAAATCTAGAAGAAATGGATAAATTCCTGGACACATACACCCTCCCAAGACTAAACCAGGAAGAAGTTTAATCTCTGAACAGAACAATAAGAGGCTCTGAAATTGAGGCAATAATTAATAGCCTACCAACCAAAAAAAGTCCAGGACCAGATGGATTCACAGCCAAATTCTACCAGAGGTACAAAGAGGAGCTGGTACCATTCCTTCTGAAACTATTCCGATCAATAGAAAAAGAGGGAATCCTCCCTAACTCATTTTATGAGGCCAGCATCATCCTGATTGACCAAAGTGTGGTAGAGACACAACAGAAAAAGAGAATTTTAGATCAATAACCTTGATGAACATCGATGCAAAAATCCTCAACGAAATACTGGCAAAGCAAATCCAGCACCACATCAAAAAGCTTATCCATCACGATCAAGTGGGCTTCATCCCTGGGATGCAAGGCTGCTTCAACATACGCAAATCAATAAACATAATCCATCACATAAATAGAACCAACAACAAAAACCACATGATTATCTCAATCGATGCAGAAAAGGCCTTTGACAAAATCCAACAGCCCTTCATGCTAAAATCTCTCAACGAAGAATTGATGGAACGTATCTCAAAATAATAAGAGCTATTTATGACAAACTCACAGTCAATATTATACTGAATGGGCAAAAACTGGAAGCATTCCCTTTGAAACCTGGCACGAGACAAGGATGCCCTCTCTCACCACTCCTATTCAACATAGTGTTGGAAGTTCTGGCCAGGGCAATCAGGCAAGAGAAAAAAATTAAGGGTATTCAATTAGGAAAAAAGGAAGTCAAATTGTCCCTGTTTGCAGATAACATGATTGTATATTTAGAAAACCCCATCATCACAGTACAAAATCTCCTTAAGCTGATAAGCAACATCAGCAAAGTCTCAGGATACAGAATCAATGGGCAAAAATCACAAGCATTCCTATACACCAATAACAGACAAATAGAGAGCAAAATCATGAGCGAACTCCCATTCTCCATTGCTACAAAGAGAATAAAATACCTAGGAATCCAACTTACAAGGGATGTGAAGGACCTCTTCAAGGAGAACTACAAACCACTGCTTAACGAAATAAAAGAGGACACAGACAAATCGAAGAACATTCCATGCTCATGGATAGGAAGAATCAATATCATGAAAAATGGCCTTACTGCCCAAGGTAATTCACAGAGTCAATGCCATCCCCGTCAAGCTACCAACGACTTTCTTCACAGAATTGGAAAAAACTACTTTAGAGTTCATATGGAACTGAAAAAGAGCCCACATTGCCTAGACAATCCTAAGCAAAAAGAATAAAGCTGGAGGCATCACACTATCTGACTTCAAACTATACTATAAGGCTACAGTAACCAAAACAGCATGGTACGGGTACCAAAACAGAGATATAGACCAATGGAACAGAACAGAGCCCTCAGAAATAATACCACACATCTACAGCCATCTGATCTTTGACAAACCTGACAAAAACAAGAAATGGGGAAAGGATTCCCTTTTTAAAAAATGGTGCTGGGAAAACTGGCTAGCCACATGTAGAAAGCTGAAACTGGATCCCTTCCTTACACCTTATACAAAAATTAATTCAAGATGGATTAAAGACTTAAATGTTAGACCTAAAACTATAAAAACCCTAGAAGAAAACCTAGGCAATACTATTCAGGACATAGGCATGGGCAAGGACTTCATGACTAAAACACCAAAAGCAATGGCAACAAAAGCCAAAATTGACAAATGGGATCTAATTAAACTAAAAAGCTTCTGCACAGCAAAAGAAACTGCCATCAGAGCGAACAGGCCAACTACAAAATGGGAGAAAATTTTTGCAATCTACCCATCCGACAAAGGGCTTATATCCAGAATCTACAAAGAACTTAAACAAATTTACAAGAAAAAACCCCATCAAGAAGTGAGCAAAGGCTATGAACAGACACTTCTCAAAAGAAGACATTTATGCAGCCAACAGACACATGAAAAAATGCTCATCATCTCTAATCATCAGAGAAATGCAAATCGAAACCACAATGAGATACCATCTCACACCAATTAGAACACAAGCTAGAGAGGATGTGGAGAAACAGGAACACTTTTAAACTGTTGGTGGGAAGGTAGATTAGTTCAACTACTGTGGAAGACAGTGTGGCGATTCCTCAAGGATCTAGAACTAGAAAGACCATTTGACCCAGTGATCCCATTACTGGGTATATACCCAAAGGATTATAAATAATGCTACTATAAAGACACCTGCACACGTATGTTTATTTTGGCACTATTCACAGTAGCAAAGACTTGGAACCAGCCCAAATGTCCATCAATGATAGACTGAATTAAGAAAATGTGGCACATATACACCATGGAATTCTATGCAACCATAAAAAAGACTGAGTTCATCCAGGGACATGGATGAAGCTGGAAACCATCATTCTCACAAACTATGACAGGGACAGAAAACCAAACACACCATTTTCTCACTCATAGGTGGGAACTGAACAATGAAACACTTGGACACAGGGCGGGGAACATCACACATCAGAGCCTGTCAGGCGGTGGGGGACTAGGGGAGGGATAGCATTAGGATAAATATCTAATGTAAATGACGAGTTGATGGGTGCAGCAAACCAACATGGCACATGTATACCTATGTAACAAACCTGCATGTTGTGCACATGTACTCTAGATCTTAAAGTATAATTTTTTAAAAAATCAATGTAATTCACCATATTAAGAGAAAAAGGGAAAAACCATATGATCATCTCAGTAGATACAGATAAAGAGGCTAATTAAATCCAACATCCATTCATGATTTAAAAAAAGAAAAAAAAGATCCTGGAAAACAAGGAATAGAAGGATACTTTCTCAACCACATAAAAACTTATTTATGAAAAACAAACAGTTATTCCTATATCTGTTTGTCTATATTTTAAAAACAAGCTAAGTGAATCACTGAGTTAGTAAGCTCATAGGCTACAAGATCAATATATAAACAAAAACTTTTTCTATATGGTAGCAACAAACTATTGGAAATTAAATGTTTTTAATACCGATTATCATAGCATCAAAACATGAAATACTTGGGAATAAACATAATATATACAAGATCTGTACACTGGAAACCACAAAATAATCTTGAGAGATATTTTTTAAATCTCAATAAATGGAAATAAATACTATGTTCATGAACTGGAAAATTCAGTATTATTAAATTGATCAACAGGTTCAACACAATATAAATTCCGATATTAATATAATCCCAATATAAATTCCAACAGTCTTTCTCTTCTTGTAAAGGTTGACAAGTCAGTTTTAAAATACTTATGTAAACGCAGAGAAACCAGGATAGCAAAGAAATCTCTGGAAAAGAAATGTAGGGACTCACATTGCCTGATTCAAGATTTCAAGAGTGTGGTATTGACATAAATTTACATATATAGATGAAAGAGATGGAATAGAGTCCAGAAATAGACACACAGAGAAATAGTCAATTTTTGCTAAAGGTGGCAAGGCAATTCAATGGAAAAAGAATAATATTTTCAAGAAATTGTACTAGAAAAATATACAAAGGAAATAAAAGACATTTACCTCACACTAGAATTCAGGAAAAATTCTTTTTGAAAAGGACCATACACCTACATGTAGGGGTTAAAACTATAAACACTGTAAAAGAAAAAATAGGATAAAGTATTGTGACCTTACATTAGGCAAGGATTTCTTACACAGAAAAACATAAATTATACAAGAAAAAATAATTGAATTTTATTAATTACTTTTTTACTGTTAAAAAGCAATTATTAAGAAAAAGCAAGCCATTATACATATACATAAATATGTGTATGTATATGCACACATACATATATACATAGGTTAGTACAAAAACATGTATTTCCTTGCTCTGTCAGCTGAGAGGCCCCATAAACAATGATACTCCAATGAGCACACCTAGCACCCAAGCCTTGGATTCTAATACTGTTCTCCAATAAGGTAAAAGTATTACTTGGAGAAATGGATGATTCTAGGACTGAGGCAAGAAATGTACAAGGTAAGCCTGGCCAGGTGTGGTGGCTCACGCCTGTAATCCCAACACTCTGGGAGGCCCAGGCAGGAGAATCACTTGAGCTCAGGAGTTCCAGACCAGCCTGGGAAACACAGTGAAACCTCATCTCTAAAAAAAAAAAAAAAAAAATACAAAAATTAACCAGGTGTGATGGCAGGCACCTGTAGTCCCAGCTACTGAGAGGCTGAGGTGGGAGGATGGCTTGAGCCTGGGAGGCTGAGGTTGCAGTGAGCTGTGATCATGCCACTGCACTCCACCAGCCTGGGCAACAGAGTGAGACACTCTCAAAAGAAAAAAAAAAAGAAATAAGCCTGGAGCATCTTATACTACCGGAAAGTAAGGAAGTGTTCAAAAATTAAAAAAAAGAACTCACAATGATGGGGATATACCAAAGGGCCACAAGGGCCAACTGAAAGAGCTCCCAATGGCCAAAGCAGAAACAATTTGAGCAACAAAATAAATAAAGCAGTATTAGACTACAACTAAAAGGATAAAATATCCATGAGTCCATACTGATATAGATTCATTACTGAATGAATGAATAAATAAATAGGAGGAAAAAGAAAATTTTTGCAAAAGAATTCCAAAAATATTAGCTATTCCATGCTCAAAAAGGTGAAGCATAACTCTCCATTCCTTAAGTGTGAGGTATGTATACTGACTTCTTTCTGAAGAATACAGTAAATGTGTAGGGTGAGTAAAGAATACCTTTACTGTGGAAAAACCCAGCAAACACTACACTGTGTAAGGCATGTGACAGAAGTCAACATCAACAGCAATAAGTCATGGTCATAATATGTACCCTTGATATCATATGACGAGAATGAAAATTTATCTCTAAGCCCTTCCACCTAAAACCCCATAACCCCATTGTAATCATGACAAAAATATCATACAAATCTTAATTGAGGGACACTCCACAAAACACTGGACTAGTACTCCTCAAGAAGGTTATGGTCACAAAAAACAAGGAAAGTCTGAGAAACTGTCACAGCCAAGAGAATCCTAGAAACATGACTACTAAAAATGTAATGTGGTATCCTGGATGGAATCCTGGAAGAGAAAAAAGACATTAGGCAAAAACTAAGAAAATATGAATGAAGTATGGATGTCAGTTAATAATGTATCACTATAGGTTCATTAATTACGACAAATGTACCTGCTAATTAAGATGCTAATTAGGGAAACTGGATATTAGCATATGAGAATTCTCTAAACCAGAGGTCCCTAACCTTTTTGGCACCACTGAAACCAGTTTCATGGAAGACAATTTTTCCATGGATGGGTGGGGAATGGTTTTAGAATGAAACTATTCCACCGCAGATCATCAAGAATTAGATTCTCATAAAGAGCGTGCAACCTAGGTCCCTCATATGCGCAGTTCACAATAGGGCTTCTGCTGCTATGAGAATCTAATGCCACTGCTGATCTGACAGGAAGCAGAGCTCAGGCGGTAATGCTCACTCACCCACCACTCACCTCCTACTGTGTGGCCCAGTTCCTAACAAGCCACAGACTGATACCGGTTCGGGACCCTGGGGTTACGAATCCCTGCTCTAAAATATCTTCACAATTGTTTTGTAAATCTTTAAACTGTTATAAAATAAGTTTATTAAAGAAAAATGGGGCCAGGCACAGTGGCTCATGCCTGTAATCCCAGCACTTTGGGAGGCCGAGGCAGGTGGATCACCTGAGGTCAGGAGTTCAAGACCAGCCTGGTCAACACGGTAAAACCCCGTCTCTACTAAAAATACAAAAAGCAGCTGGGCATGGTGGCGTGCATCTGTAATCCCAGCTACTCTGGAGGCTGAGACTAGAGAATTGCTTGAACTCGGAATGTGGAGGTTGCAGTGACCTGAGATCACGCCACTGCACTCTAGCCTGGGAGATAAAGTGAGACTCCATCTCAGAAAAAGAAAAATGGGCCAGGCACGGTGACTCACATCTAATCCCAACACTCTAGGAAGCCGAGGGGGGCAGACAGCTTGAATCCAGCAGTTCAAGACCAGTCTGAGAAAAATGATGAAACTCAGTCTCTACAAAAAAAAAAAATATATATATATATATATATACAAAAATTTGCCAAGCATGGTGGTACAAGCATGTAGTCCCAGCTACCCTGGAGGCTGAGGTGGGAGCCTGGGAGGTGGAGGCTGCAGTGAGCCATGATCATGCCACCACTCTCCAGCTTGGGAAACAAAACAAGACCGTGTCTCAAAAAAATGAAAATAAATAAGTTTTATTAAAGAAAAATCAAACCACAGTCTGGAAGAAAGATTTTATAAAACATATTATCTCTTAAAGGACTGCTATCCAGAATTTATTTTTAAAAATCCATACAATGCAGTAAGACAATCCAAAGTTTTTAAGGGGCAGTTTTACACAGATTGCAAATAACACATGAAAACACACTTAGCATCATTAGCCATAAAGTGTCTCTTATTGACCAAACTCTACTCAAATTCCCCTGAACTATTTTTCAACTGGGCTAGACTTTTGGACTTCCATGTTTATCTCTGCACTGTTCAATTTTAATAAGAATCTTGCTAAATCAGTCTGACAAGATACTCCCACCCCTGATATCTGGTCATCCTCAATATTTAATCAGATTCCTCATTCTCCACTATCCCCCAAGTGACATCTCACCACTGTGGTCTGTCTCCAGCAAGAATTATGTTAGGTCGATGTCGATTTAGCCAGAATCTCCCCTTACCTGTGATGTTTCCTCTTGGTAATCTTCCATCCACTGACACTCACCCAGCTTTTTAGCTATAAATTGTCACTTGTCTATGCTGTATTCAGAATTGAGCCCAATCTCTCTTCCTCACTGGAAAATCCCATAGCAGTTGATATGGTCTGGATGTTTTGTCTCTTTCCAATCTCATGCTGAAATGGGACCTCCAATGTTGGAGGTGGGCCTAGTAGGAGGTATCTGGGTCATGGGGCTGGATCCTTCATAAATGGCTTGGTGCTCTTCTTACAGCGATTAGTTAGTTTTCACTGTATGAGTCCATGTGAGATCTGGTTGTTTAAAACAGCCTGCCACCTCTTCCCTCTCTTTCTTGCTGCCTCTCTCACCATGTGATATACCAACTCCTCCTTTGTCTCCCACCATTATTTTAAACTTCCTGAGGTCTCACCAGAAGCTGAGCTGATGACAGATGCTTGTACAGCCTGCAGAGCCAAGAGCCAAATAAACCTCTTTTCTTTATAAATTATCCAGCCTCAGGTATTCCTTTATAGCAATGCAAAAGCAACTAATACAGCAGTGGTTCCTACAGCTATCACAATAGTTCCTCCCTTGAAAAAAGTATGCCTTACCACCTTTCACAAGGGTCATAAATAATTATTTCATTAACAGTAGTCATTAGGGAAATGCAAATTAAAACCACCAGATACCATTATATAACCATTAAAATGACTAAAATTTAAAAGACTGACAAAACTAACTATTGGCAAAACTGCAGATCTATGGAAATCTGAATGAATTATATACATTGCTAGTGAGAACGCAAATGGCAAATTGTTTAGCAGTTTTCTTTAAAGTTAAGCATACACTCACCACAGACTCAGCAATTCTACTCCTAAGTATTTTACCTGTGAGAAATGAAAGCATATGTTCACATAAATTCACATAAAGTCTACATAAAGACATATATATATTCCTAATACACCCAGCAATATGGGTGAATCTCAAAAGCATTACGTGAAAGAAGCCAGTCACAAAAGATCACAAATTGTATAATTCTATTTAGAATAAAATCTAGAAAAGACTGAACAATCATGACAAAAAGCAGATTATAGTGGCCAGGGGCCACTGATGAAGAGGATTCACTGGATAGGTATGAGGAAAATTTGAGGGTAATGGAAATGTTATATATCATGATTGTACTGGTGGTAACACAACTGTATGTATTTGTCAAAACTCATTAAATTGTACACTTACCACTGATCAATTTTGTTGCATGTAAATTATACTCCAATAAAGTTGACAAAAAAGTAGTATGCCTATTACTTGACATAAACTAATCAGCCTATATACTAACTTGCCCCTTATAAATAATAAAGTCACTTTTCAAGGGTGAGACAGGAGGATCACTTAAGATCAGCAGTACAAGACCAGCCTGGGCACCACAGGAGGACCCGATCTCTCCAAAAATTTTACTTTAAATAGCTGGGAATGAGGGTGCATGCCTGTAGTCCCAGGTACTCTGGAGGGAGGTCAGGGGGACCACATGAGCTCAGGAGCTCTAATCTACAGTGAGCTATGATTGCACCACTGCGCTCCAGCCTGGACAACAGCATGAGACCCTTTCCTAAAAAAAAAAATAAATAAATTTAAATAATTTAAAATAATATGTGAGAAGAGAAGTTTAGAGAAAAAAGAGTAAAAAGAAATTAACAAAGCCTCCAAGAAATAGGGGACTATGTGAAAAGACCAAATCTACATCTGATTGGTGTACCTGAAAGTGATGGGGAGAATGGTACCAAGTTGGAAAACACTCTGCAGGATATTATCCAGGAGAACTTCCCCAATCTAGCAAGGTAGGCCAACATTCAAATTCAGGAAATACAAAGAACACCACAAAGATACTCCTCGAGAAGAGCAACTCCAAGACACATAATTGTCAGATTCACCGAAGTTGAAATGAAGGAAAAAATGTTAAGGGCAGCCAGAGAGAAAGGTCAGGTTACCCAAAAAGGGAAGCCCATCAGACCAACAGCGGATCTCTCGGCAGAAACTCTACAGGCCAGAAGAGAGTGGGGGCCAATATTCAACATTCTTAAAGAATTTCAACCCAGAATTTCATATCCAGACAAATTAAGCTTCATAAGCGAAGGAGAAATAAAATCCTTTACAGACAAGCAAATGCTGAGAGATTTTGTCACCACCAGGCCTGCTTTACAAGAGCTCCTGAAGGAAGCACTAAGCATGGAAAGGAACAACCGGTACCAGCCACTGCCAAAACTGCCAAAATGTAAAGACCATCAATGCTAGGAAGAAACTCCATCAAATAACGAGCAAAATAACCAGCTAACATCATAATGACAGGATCAAGTTCACACGTAACAATATTAACCTTAAATATAAATTGGCTAAATCCTCCAATTAAAAGACACAGACTAGCAAATTGGATAAAGAGTCAAAACCCATCAACAATTTGCTATTTCCAGGAGACCCATCTCACGTGCAGAGACACACATAGGCTCAAAATAAAGGGATGGCAGAAGATCTACCAAGCAAATAGAAAACAAAAAAAGCCAGGGGTTGCGATCCTAGTCTCTGATAAAACAGACTTTAAACCATCAAAGATCAAAAGAGACAAAGAAGGCCATTACATAATGGTAAAGGGATCAATTCAACAAGAAGAGCTAACTATCCTAAATATATATGCACCCAATACAGGAGTACCTACATTCACAAAACAAATCCTTAGAGACTTACAAAGAGACTTCGAATCCAACAGAATAATAATGGAAGGCTTTAACACCCCACTGTCAACATTAGACAGATCAACGAGACAGAAAGGTAACAAGGATATCCAGGAATTGAACTCATCTCTGCAGCAAGCAGACCTAATAGACATCTACAGAACTCTCCACCCCAAATCAACAGAATATACATTCTTCTCAGCACCACATCGCACTTATTCCAAAATTGACCACATAGTTGGAAGTAAAGCACTCCTCAGCAAATGTAAAAGAACAGAAATCACAACAAACTGTCTCTCAGACCACAGTGCAATCAAATTAGAACTCAGGATTAAGAAACTCAATCAATACCGCTCAACTACATGGAAACTGAACAATCTGCTCCTGAATGACTACTGGGTACATAACGAAATGAAGGCAGAAATAAAGATGTTCTTTGAAACCAATGAGAACAAAGATACAACATACCAGAATCTCTGGGACACATTTAAAGCAGGGTTTAGAGGGAAATTTATAGCACTAAATGCCCACAAGAGAAAGCTGGAAAGATCTAAAATTGACACCCTCACATCACAATTAAAAGAACTAGAGAAGCAAGAGCAAACGCATTCAAAAGCTAGCAGAAGGCAAGAAATAACGAAGATTAGAGCAGAACTGAAGGAGATAGAGACACAACAAACCCTTCAAAAAATCAGTGAATCCAGGAGCTGGTTTTTTGAAAAGATTAACAAAATTGATAGACCGCTAGCAAGATTAATAAAGAGGAAAAGAGAGAAGAATCAAATAGATGCAATAAAAAATGATGAGGAGGATATCACCACCAACCCCACAGAAATACAAACTACCATCAGAGAATACTATAAACACCTCTATGCAAATAAACTAGAAAACCTAGAAGAAATAGATAAATTCCTGGACACATACACTATCCCAAGACTAAACCAGGAAGAAGCTGAATCCCTGAATAGACCAATAACAGGCTCTGTAATTGAGGCAATAATAGCCTACCAACCAAAAAAAGTCCAGGACCAGGATTCACAGCCGAATTCTACCAGAGGTACAAAGAGGAGCTGGTACCATTCCTTCTGAAATTATTCAATAGAAAAAGAAGGAATCCTCCCTAACTCATTTTATGAGGCCAACATCATCCTGATACCAAAGCCTGGCAGAGACACAACACAAGAAGAGAATTTTAGACCAATATCCCTGATGAACATTGATGCAAAAACCCTCAGTAAAATGCTGGCAAACCGAATCCAGCAGCACATTAAAAAGCTTATCCACCATGATCAAGTGGGCTTCATCCCTGGGATGCAAGGCTGCTTCAACATATGCAAATCAATAAACATAATCCAGCATATAAACAGAACCAACAACAAAAACCACATGATTATCTCAAAAGATGCAGAAAAGGCCTTTGACAAAATTCAACAGCCCTTCAGGCTAAAAACTCTCAATAAATTAGGTATTGATGGGACATATCTCAAAATAATAAGAGCTATTTATGACAAACTCACAGCCAATATCATACTGAATGGGCAAAAACTCGACACATTCCCTTTGAAAACTGGCGCAAGACAGGGATGCCCTCTCTCACCACTCCTATTCAACATAGTGTTGGAAGTTCTGGCCAGGGCAATCAGGCAAGAGAAAAAAATTAAGGGTATTCAGTTAGGAAAAGAAGAAGTCAAATTGTCCCTGTTTGCAGATGACATGATTGTATATTTAGAAACCCCATAGTCTCAGCCCAAAGTCTCAAGCTGATAAGCAACTGGAGCAAAATCTCAGGATACAAAATCAATGTGCAAGAATCACAAGCATTCCTATACACCAATGACAGACAAACAGAGAGCAAAATCATGAGTGAACTCCCATTCTCCATTGCTACAAAGAGAATAAAATATCTAGGAATCCAACTTACGAGGGATGTGAAGGACATCTTCAAGGAGAACTACAAACCACTGCTTAATGAAATAAAAGAGGACACAGACAAATCGAAGAACATTCCATGCTCATGGATAGGAAGAATCAATATTGTGAAAATGGCCATACTGCCCAAGGTAATTCATAGATTCAATGCCATACCCATCAAGCTACCAATGATTTTCTTCACAGAATTGGAAAAAACTACTTTAGAGTTCATATGGAACCAAAAAAGAGCCTGCATTGCCAAGACAGTCCTAAGCAAAAAGAACAAAGCTGGAGGCATCACGCTACCTGACTTCAAACTCTACTACAAGGCTACAGTAACCAAAACAGCATGGTACGGGTACCAAAACAGATATATAGACCAACGGAACAGAACAGAGCCCTCAGAAATAATACCACACATCTGCAACCATCTGATCTTTGACAAACCTGACAAAAACAAGAAATGAGGAAAGGATTCTCTATTTAATAAATGGTGCTGGGAAAACTGGCTAACTATAAGTAGAAAGCTGAAACTGGATCCCTTCCGTACACCTTATACAAAAATTAATTCAGGCCGGGCGCGGTGGCTCAAGCCTGTAATCCCAGCACTTTGGGAGGCCGAGACGGGCGGATGACGAGGTCAGGAGATCGAGACCATCCTGGCTAACCCGGTGAAACCCCGTCTCTAGTAAAAAATACAAAAAAATAGCCGGGCGAGGTGGCGGGTGCCTGTAGTCCCAGCTACTCGGGAGGCTGAGGCAGGAGAATGGCGTAAACCCGGGAGGCGGAGCTTGCAGTGAGCCGAGATCCGGCCACTGCACTCCAGTCTCGGCGACAGAGCAAGACTCCGTCTCAAAAAAAAAAAAAAAAAAAAAAAAAAAAAATTCAAGATGGATTAGAGACTTAAATGTTAGACCTAAAACCATAAAAACCCTAGAACAAAACCTAGGCAATACCATTCAGGACATAGGCATGGGCAAGGACTTCATGACTAAAACACCAAAAGCAATGGTAACAAAAGCCAAAGTTGACAAATGGGATCTTATTAAACTAAAGAGCTTCTGCACAGCAAAAGAAACTACCATCAGAGTGAACAGGCAACCTATAGAATGGGAGAAAATTTTTGCAATCTACTCATCTGACAAAGGGCTAATATCCAGAACCTACAAAGAACTCAAACAAATTTACAAGAAAAAAACAAACAACCCCATCAAAAAGTGGGCAAAGGATATGAACAGACACTTCTCAAAAGAAGACATTTATGCAGCCAACAGACACATGAAAAAATGCTCATCATCTCTAGCCATCAGAGAAATGCAAATCAAAACCACAATGAGATACCATCTCACACCAGTTAGAATGGCAATCATTTAAAAGTCAGGAAACATCAGGTGCTGGAGAGGATGTGGAGAAATAGGAACGCTTTTACACTGTTGGTGGGACTGTAAACGAGTTCAACCATTGTGGAAGACAGTGTGGCAATTCCTCAAGAATCTAGAATTAGAAATACCATTTGACCCAGCCATCCCACTACTGGGTATATACCCAAAGGATTATAAATCATGCTGCTATAAAGACACATGCACACGTATGTTTATTGCGGCACTATTCACAATAGCAAAGACTTGGAACCAACCCAAATGTCCATCGATGACAGACTGGATTAAGAAAATGTGGCACATATATACCATGGAATACTATGCAGTCATAAAAAAGGATGAGTTCATGTCCTTTGTAGGGACATGGATGCAGCTGGAAACCATCATTCTCAGCAAACTATCGCAAGAACAGGAAACCAAACATTGCATGTTCTCACTCACAGGTGCAAAGTGAACAATGAGAACACCTGAACACAGGAAGGGGAACATCATACACCGGGTCCTGTCATGGGGTAGGGGGAGGGGAGGGATAGCACTAGGAGATATACCTAATGTAAATGACGAGTTAATGGGTGCAGCACACCAACATGGCACATGTATACATATGTAACAAACCTGCACATTGTGCACATGTACCCTAGAACTTAAAGTATAATAAAAAAGGAAAAAAGAAAAATAAATAAAATAATATACATAAATATTTTAAGTGGTCATCTGATCTGATGTAACTCATTTTGCATAATTAATAATCATGTCTACTAAGTAGCCAGTGATCCTTTTAAAATCTGTCAGACTCTGTCACTCTTCTGTTCATAAACCTACAACACTTTCCCATCACACTTAGAATAAAATCCAAAGTCCTAATTTTCAACATTTACATGGCCCTACATGATCTGACCCTTCTCTCCCTCTTCCAACTTACTCCCCGCATTCCTCTCCCTTACCACACTCCAACCCACACTGCGATTCCCTGAGCACACCAAGAACACCCCTACCTCGGGGCTGTTGCATCTATTATTCATTCATTCCTTTGAGATGCTGAGCTTGGTGAGAGATTCTAGTGAAAGAAGAGGGTCCATAAACATAGACTGCATGTGTGTGTGTGTGTGCGTGTGTGTGTGTGTGTATGTGTGTAAAGATGCATGTACATGTATGCATGAATACCTGAGGTCCCACGGTGATTAGTATTACAAAGAAGAATGAAGTGGAATATGAAGGGACAGTGGGGTACTTTACCCCCTGAACAAGAACTCCCTTCCCCAACATCTTCATATGGCTCTCTTCCCATTTCATTCATGTCTCTGTTCAAAACCCAGCTTTATCAGAGAGTCCTTCCCTTACTGACTTATCTAGAATAGCATTTCCCCAGCCATTCCCAACCATTCTCTTATTTCTATTTTATTCTTCTTTATGGCACTTTCCACTATCTAACATTATACATAATTTTTGTTTGTCTACCTCTCCAAATAGAATGTAAGCCCCTTAAATATAAGAATTTGTCTTTTTAGGTACTATATCCCAATATGCAAGGCAATGCCTGGCACATGGCAGGTAGGTAATCAATAAGTATTTGCAGAATGAATGAATAGCAGTTAATTGTGACTAGATATAAACAGAGTAATTATTGTGAGCTATAACCTCTTAAGCAAGCTGATACTTATTAATTCTTACAGATTGCTCCTATAGAGAAATGTCAGGAAAATGCAGCGGAGTGTTAAGAATCTAATCTTTTCATGATTAAAACAAGAGAAATTAAACAAACTTATGCAACAGTATTTTCTGTTTCTAAAAACTGGAATTCTAAAAGCAAAATATATTTTAAGTTTACTCATAACTTTTCAAGGAGACACAGCTTTAAAAAGTGAGACACTCTTTGACTAATCAATGCAGCAAAGAGAGGGCAGAAAGGCCAAGAAGCAAGTCAGGAGCTACTCTCCCACAACGACATGGAAACCCTTTCCTATTAATGAAATTTTGGAACCCCAAGCCAAGGCAAAGATCTGCAAAGTATTACTCTTTCGCTATAAACCACAACTTGTATTACCCATTAAATGTCCTTCGCTGAAAGCATAAAATAATATAAGAACTGTTTGCAAGGCTCCAGGTATACTGTACGTCTGAGGATCTATTATGAGACCTCTATTAACAGCTCTTACAGATGCAAACAATTTAGTTTTCAAATGTTGTACAAAAACTAGACTGGCACATTATAAAATCATTTTTATATAAGATGATTTATGTTTATTCAATTTCCAATCTTCCCTTAAGAAGAAGTCAGACATTAACAGGAAATTACTAATATGTTAGTACTCACACTCTGTCGGTCAAGTGCAAATTCAACAAACACATCATTAGATACATGAAATAAAGTAGAATATATAACTCTTGTTGAAAATTGAGTGTCCTATCAAAATCATTTTAATTGAGTTTGTGACCAGTCCAGCCAACATGATGAAATGCCATCTCCACTAAAAATACAAAAATTAGCCAGGCGTGGTGGCGGGTGCCTGTAATCTCAGCTACTCAGGAGGCTGAGGCAGGAGAATCACTTGAACCTTGAACCTGGGAGGTAAAGGCTATAATGAGCCAAGACTGCACCACTGCACACTCCAGCTGGGCGACAGAGTGAGACCGTCTCAAAAAAAAAAAAAAAAAAAAAATCATTTTAATTACTAACTTCATTGATAAGCAGGTATTTTAACCTTCAAAACCCGAGAAAGGTGGGGGAAAAGCTTTTGAAATGAACTTTCTTGCATCTTTTTAAAAGAGTTACAAAAACAGGATATGTACTCCATGTCATTATACTCTTTTTCAAACTAACACTAGTAAAACTTGTATAATATGCCTATCTTAGCTAGCACTACTCTAAGAATTACTAATTTTCTGGTATCTCAACATCAGTTTTCATTTCCAAGATGAATGGAGGCCAATGAAACTGTATTACTGATCAAAAAAAATCATTGGGGGATTTTTTTTTGTTGTTTAGCAGCCAATTAAGTTCAAATTTTCAAGAACTGAATGGTTAAAAGATTTCCAATTTAGATTCCTCTGTGGTAGTATAGGTTAAGAGTCATTAATTCAACAAAGATTTATTGGGCACCAACGTACCAGGCAAATCTTTTCTGTAAAAGGCAAGATATATCAACTAGTTCAGGCTTCGTGGGCCACACAGACAATGCTACTACTGAGCTCTGCAACTGTAGCACAAAAGCAGCCAGAGAAAATACACAAATGAATAAGCATGGCTGTGTTCCAATAAAACTTCATATATGGATACTGAGATACAAATTTCATATACTTTTCTGGTGTCATGAAATATTATTCTTCTTTTGATTTTGTTTCAACCATTTAAAAAAGTGAAAATAATTCTTAGTTTGCAGGCCATTCAAAACCAGGCATCTGCCCAGATTTGGCTTTCAGGCCATAGTTGGCCAATCCTTGATCGAAACCATGGGGATATAGCAGTGGATGAAACAGAAAAACATTCTTACCTACATGAAGCCTCAATTCTAGCCAAGGGAGACAAACAATAAGAAATTAAATACATTAGATAACATATCAGAAGTAAACAAGAGAGTGAAAAAATAAAACAGGTAAGTGATGGGAGTACTGGGGATGGTCAGAGGGCTTTTATTAAAAAGAAAACTATAGCAGTAGTTACAATTTATTTTTCCTTTTTTTTTTTTTTGGACACAATTTCAGACTTACAGAAAAGTACAACAGTCTAGTATCTAGACTATATAAAGATCTCCAAATTTCAATAACAACCCAAAAAAGGCAATTTGAAAATGGGCAAAAGACTTGAACAGACTTAAGTAAACATTTCTACCAAAAAAATACACAAATGGCTACAGGCACATGTTAATATATTCAACATCATTGCCATCAGAAAAATGAAAACCAAAACCACAAAGATTTTACTTCACATCCACAAGGACAGCTATGATGACAAAAACAGAAAATAACAAGTGCTGACAGAGATGTAGAAAAATTATAACCTTGCATATTGCTGCTGGAAATGCAAAAAGGGTTTGTTCAGTTGCCATGGAAAAAGGTTCAACAAAAAGTTAAAACAAAGGCCAGGCGCGGTGGCTCATGCCTGTATTCCTAGCACTTTGGGAGGCTGAGGCAGGCGGATCACTTGAGGTCAGGAGTTCGAAACCAGCCTGGCCAACATGGTGAAACCCCATCTCTACTGAAAATATTTTTAAAAATTAGCCGGGCATGGTGGTGGGCACCTGTAATCCCAGCTACTCGGGAGGCTGAGGCAGGAGAATCGCTTGAACCTGGGAGGCGGAGGTTGCAGTGAACTGAGATGGTGCCATTGCTCCAGCCTGGGCAACAAGAGCGAAACTCTGTCTCAAAAAAAAAAAAAAGTTAAACATAGAATTAATTATCATATGACCTAGCAATTTCACTTCTAGGTATATACCCAAAAGAATTGAAAAAAGTTACTCTAATATTTATATAAGAGTATTCCCAGCAACACTATGTGCACTCGCCAAAAGACAGAAACAACTCAAATGTCCATCAACGGATGAATGGATTTGGAATGAAACAAACTGTGACAGATACATGAATAATGTTGAATACTGCTCCCCCAAAAAATGAACTACTGATACATGCTACACTGTGAACAAACTTCAAAAACATTATTCTAAGTGAAAAAAGTCAGACAAAGGCCACATAAATGGCATGATTTCATTTATATAAAATATCCAGAAGAGGGAAATCCATGGACAGAAAGCAGATTGGTGGTCAACAAGGGGGAAAGGATAAAAGAATGAAGAGCAACTGCTTGATGAGTATGAGGCTTCCTTTGGGGAGATAAACAAGTTTGGAACTGGAAGTGGTAGTTACACAACACTGTGAACATTTTAATGCCATGGGATTATGCATTTTAAAATGCCTCATTTTCTATTATAAGAATTTCACTTCAATTAAAAAAGGCAGACACAAAAGAATACATAATATATTATTCCATTTACGTGAAGTTCTAGAACAGGCAAGACTAACATATGGCAATAGAGGTCAGGACAGGTGTTACCCTGAGGTGACTGAAGGGGGCACAGGGGGCCTTCTGGAGGGCAGAAATGTTCCGTTTGTTGACCTGGGTGCTAGTGACACAGGGCTACGTTCACTCTGAAAAAGATTCATGGAGCTGTCCCCTTAAAATAAATGTGTATAGTTTTCCATATGTATACTATACACACACAAAAGTTTTGAGACTATAAAACTCTCAAAATAAGATTGCAAATTTTTAAAAACCTGTTACCATTGTGAATTAAAGGGTCCAAAGGATCTCTCTGTATTATTTCTTATGCCTGCATGTATCCACAATTAACTCACAAAGTTTTTTTTAAAGAGTCAAAGAATTAAAATTTCCAGACTCCCATCCCCAAAGATTCTGATCCAGGTCATGTGAGTTGAAAGCTAGGGAATCATCATTTTTTAAAATAAGCTACCTCCAACAATTCTAATCCAGCCCTCACCTTGAGGAACTCCAATTTAAATGAATTCATCAACTGCTTAACTTCACATTCTCCATGAACCACATCTTCAGGGGGCTTATAAAGGCATCTATCGCAACAGCACAGAGGATATTGGGAGTAAAAAAGCTACAAATGATCCATGAGAGGCTACAAAAGCTAACCACTCTGGGGCTAGGATTCAACCCTGGAAAAAAATTAGATGGACTGGAGAAAAGTTAATTAAATGGGAGACAGTCAATGGTAAATAAGACATAGAAACCTTTCTGGGCAATCATCACAAATACAGCCATACATACTATGCACACACCAGGGATTTTCCTTATGTCTTCCATTAAGATGTAATGCAATCAAGATAAGATAAATGACATTGGAAGCTTAATATCCTTTAGGAAGTTATCAAGACAAAGTGTGAATATCAGTGCAGTATGCTTGGACTTACAGTATGTTCCTTCATCACAAACAGTAAAAACAGTATTTCACTCCTGGGACTAGAGGTAAATAAAGAAACAATTTGGTTCAACCTTATTTGGGTCACAGAGGTTTTGGATCTGCTTTGGCTACAGGTCAAAATTCTTTGGAGTGATATACTTTGCTGTTAGTTCAAATTGTTTCAATGAGGAAGTTTTTTGAAAAGTCTAGTTTGATTTGAAGTTCATTTTCAAAATAATAAGTTAATATTTAAGTCCAATTCCTATTCTGAAAAATTAAATCAAAGCTCATTCCAGCTTTATTATTAGTTTGGTAGAAATCCCTATTACAACAATTTGCAACCTCTAGACCATTAAATTAATGAGCATTAAACCATACATTCATTTCCCTGGCCCTTGCAACAAGACAAAAGTTGGCATCTCTGTCCAAGACTTATTTCCAGCTGTACCTTAAAATGAAGTACAGTGCTACACAAGCTCCTACACTCAAAAGAACCAGCTGTCACTCAGCTCTGGCAGATTGTAGGCCTGAGAGAATGCATGCTCCATGTGGCCAGATCTCATTTTTGTCCCGAGAATTTAGAAGTCCAGATGCTTATATTAGTCTCCTCATTTTTACATGTTGACAACAAATTCCAAGTTTTAAAAGCTAGTCTATGGGCCAATGAACACGCATTTGTAAAATGTCTCTTTTGCAATCTCTGGCCTACATCACTTTGTAAGATTAAAAGAAGGTCCAGATGCAAGCTTCTCCAGTGCAAAATCTAAGCTTGCATAAGTCTTCAGTTTTCCATACAATTCAGGCTTCAGGGAAAGTAGCTCTCTGACACAAATGACAGTCCTAACAACAAATTTTATTATCATGCTTAAATATTTAAAATATTCAATTACCTCTTGCTACTTAAAGAAACAACTAATATGGAAGTAACCTGTACTGCAGTCTACCAAGTGTCCACTCACCTTTACTAAAAAGAGCCAGATTAGTGGTCAGAAATGCTGCATATCTTCTGATTATAACAAACAAAATTTGTAATACCTTTTTCCTTCTCCAAAATGAGTCAGATGAACTTTCTACTCAGAGTCCATAGGAAGTCATGGTATTTTTCTCAAATACCAGAAAACTAATAAAATATCATGGTAATTTTCTCAAATATCATTAGTATAGACAACTTCATCTACAACTTTACCCAGTGGTAGACTGCCTATCAAGATAAAACATGACATTCTTTTTAGAACCAGTAATTTGTAGCAAACACACACACACACACATTCCTCATACACAGAAGTGCATGGGAGGTGGGGCTATAATGTTCAGGTAACGTGCAAAAATGGCAAAGATATAATCAGGTAAAATAATTACAGGATAATAAGAATCTGTCTATAAATTAGATAACCAGCCCCCACATAGGCAAAAGTTGACTCTTCCATTGCCACTATGAACGTTAATGACTTCAAGATCAAGAAAGTAGGCACATGACATAAAATAAGTATTAAATTTTGAAGAAATCCTGGCATTCAAATGGACAGGGTTTACAGAAGAAAAATTATCTGGTAAACATAGATACAGTAACAAGATAACCAACTCACATTATCTGTTCAAGTACCCTGCCCAGGAAATTAAAATAACTAGACCCAGGACTTGCCCTTCCATCTTCTCTCCCAGCGTGCCCATTCACCATTTCTCTGCACTTATTTTAGGATATAGAGGATGGGCTTGAAGGATGTAAATCTATCAATTATACTGCACTTTGTTCAGTTCTGGAAAAAATGCTCATGAAAAGGAGGTAAAACTATGGCAAAACATTTTTTATTAGTAATAAATTTAACTGTGTTAACTTTGCTTTCCATGACAAAGTAATTAGAGAATATGGACAATACTAGAGATCTGCAACATAGAAGCCACAAGAGGATTATTAATTCCTTCTAAGTTTTGGTACGAGATTGATCTAAAAACAGAGTTTTCATAACTGGAGCTAATTGGAAGTCACATTATTTGTTATCATGGGACCACAGAAAGCAAGGTCAGAAAGAAGCTAGACTTAACATCCAATTTAATATCCAGTTTGCAAGTAGTTGCTAACTACAGCTTAAAATATTTCCAGGGAAGTTATTATATCCATGTGAATATGAACATGTTGTGCCAAAAACACAGAAAACATGCAGTTCCCATACAGCAGAGGGTGATTTGCCATTATAAACACTCTTAAGTTAATGCTTGTATAGGAAAATTAGTAGATACTTGCAAATTCATTTTCGGATCACTGAAAATTAAAGCCAGAAAGCCTATTTTCAGCCATGTATTGAAGAAAAGGCACATGAGATTATTTCTGTAGTGATGCTTCCTGTTCTTAGACTTATTCTCAGTCACATAAGAACATTTTCACCCAAATACTGGCCAATTATAAACAATTAAGACATGCTTTAGTGAGCTATATATTATTATGTTTGAGGTTGTAGCCAATTAATATTACATTTATAAAGTGTAAAAAGTTCAAGAATTAATGAACTTTAACCAATAAGTTTCAGCAGGGTTAGCCACAAAACACTTTTATTGGGTCCAAATGAAGTATCTTTCCTTCATTAATACAGAACCACAGGGCATACTTGGAAATCTGAGGCTCAATTATCTAAAAACAGTTCCTAAGGAAACAAAAAACTTTCCATTTTTATTCTGTAACTGCTCCTAAACGACAAGGTATTCTTTCTTTTTTGGCATTCTCTCTTTTCTCCCTATCTCAGGACATATTTACAGATGCACTGGCTGCTTTACAGACATGCTAAAGGTTCTTGCTGTAGTTGATCAAAGTTGGAATGTTTGAGGAAATTACTCAACTTAGACAGCCTGGAATTATATCTAGCCAAATAGCTCGAGCACTCTACTTTTAACATGTGTTAAAGTGATATTTTAGCTATCCTGGATGTAAGTTGAGAGAACATTTGTTTGCATCACATTCTGTGAACACTTGAGTCAAATACAGTATGCTGAATATCAGGTTTTAGTTTCTGTGACAGTTCATTTTTTTTAACTATTCAATTTATAAAAGACAACATATTTTATTTAAAAAAAAAAACCCTCACACAGCAACATATGTAGTAGAAACTAAGGCTTTTTATGATCTTCTTAAAAGTGCCCAAGCTTTTCTGGAAATGTCAGAAAAAATTGAACCAATGTTAATATTTGTTCATTAGAGCATTTGTTAATCTGACATAAAATATTCTATCCAAAAATGGAAATTTTTTTTTACTTTTTCTTGCACTGCCCACTATGAGCTCAACAATATTTTTATTATTTAAAATATTTTCATAAAAAGGCACTGCACATCTGCACTCACCTCCTTCCTATTACTAATCTGCCTAATTTACAAAGACACATATAACATAATTAAGCAGAAAAATGACATCACAACAGTTTTTCACATTTTTTTTAATTGAAAGTCACAGAATTCCAGTACAGTTACTTGTCAAAAACATAACACAAATCTCTAAACCAAAATATTGGCTTCAATAAGCTTTCACATCTGAAATAGTTTTAAACTTTGTTTTACTTGGATTATTTATGATGTCCAGGAAGAGGTTAGCACACACAGTACCTGAAATTGTCCTTTCCACAAGAGCTACAATAGAAAAGACAAATGTAGCTGTTTCTCCAGTACCACCAAATTTGGCAGCCACTTATACTTCCCTTCAACCTAAATAAGTATACCTTTTAACCATATTGACAATAAAATCACTCAAAAAGAACCTAACAGACCATGGAATTATATAATAATTTAAACCATCCTTTTATCAAATGACATGGTCAGAACTGGAGAGGAAAGAGGAATAATGGTAACTTTTAAGTCCTCTACTAAGCTTTTTTTAACAAAAAGACTTCCAACCCACTAGAAAATGTCGCTAACATTTGCACATACTCCAGAAAAGGGAAACGTAAATAAATTCCCCACTCTGAATGTGTTACAGTGCTGATGCCCTATGTTACACTACATGCATGTCATGAATTGTCAGGAAATGTGTACACCATGCAGGAGGCTGGACCCTGAGCGAGAATGACTGCCAGTAAAATATGCCTGGCAATGGGAATGGCCAAAGAACTTTTGTCAACTGGTATGTCTAAGATTCAACTTTAAGCTGATTTCTATAGTAAGGTACAATCCTTCATTATTCTAACACTTAGGTAAAGAACACATGAAAGAGAGAGAGGAGAGCAAGATTTAGAATCTTGATGAGAATCTTAAAAATTAGGTAACTTAAGTTTCTTCCTCTTTCTTTTCCAGATTCTGAATAAAGGGGTGGATTTGAGAGATGGAAAAAAACTTAAAATCAAAAGGTAGTCTTTGAAATTAAACACCATCATACCAGCCTGTGATTTTCCAAACATAGAAAAATCTTATTAGCCTACCTCCTTCATTACCAAGAGCAAAACAAACAAAAACAGTAGATGTTAAGGTATAAACCTAATGCCGCAAATGATATAGATCCAAACAAACACAAATACACACACACACATACACGCACACACACAGAATGATTCAAAAATCACAACACTATAAATTCTAAGACCAATGAATCTAATTAAATCCCTTTTGTGTAATATCCCTATTAATATAGGACTAGAAGACATTTTACACTCAAAAATCCAAAAGTCTAAATTGCTTCCACATAGTCAAAACACAGGATTTCCACTAACTTCACCACACTACCATATGTGGTTTTCGGTAGCTCAAAACAGAATTCCAAAATGAAGTATATTTTTGAGAGTAACAACTCCCAGAGAAAAACAAGGGCACACATATAGAGTTCCATGCTCCTCAGGAATTGCTAGGTCTGATCTTGGACCCTCTCTTCTACTAGATTCAGCCAGAATGAATATATCTGATGAGATCCACATACCTCATCAAGAAATGGCTGGAAAGGCTAAAACAGTTCTTCATGTTTCCATTACTACAAAGTAAAAGCATGACAAGCTCTATACTCAAGTGTTTTGACTTGGTCAAAAGCTGACACCAGGTTTGCTACAGTGTAAAATTAATCTAGAATGTAATCACTGATTCTGTTTTCTTTTTATTCTTAAAAAAAAAAAAAAAAAAAAAGGTGGTTGGGGAAGAAATCACTGCTTTTCCATTAAGCAGGTACTTTGTGCTAGAGAGCATGTGTCATTTCTAGGGTCTCAGAAAAAGAACAGATGTATCTATGTGTAAACACAAACAGTAAGTTACAAGTTGCCCCTTAGTACTAAAGGCAAGAATCAGCATCAGTACTCAAAAAAGTGTTTTAAAAAGAGCGTAACTTACTTTTACTGTCCCAGGCTAAATGGGCTCTGTCTGGTGCTTCTTTGTCTGCACATGGCCACCCACAGCCTGTCTTCTAATTAAATCAATGCTCTAGCAGCAGAACAAGCAAACAAGTTGCCTCCCATCTGCGTACAGCTCTTCAGGACACATTTCCCTTGTTCAGAAGGTGGAAATTCTTGGGAGAGGTGATTTTCTCTGCCTCTTCACAAGAAGAACATGGATACTTGGCTGGATGCAACTCCATGAAGTGTAACTGTGTGTGTACACCTCAAAAAATAAAACAAAAAATGCAGAGAAACATAAAGACTCCATAAACAGCTGGAATACACAGAAATACTGAAGCACCACTGGGAATACTCCTAAACAGACAGGCAAAATAGGGTCTTTGAAATAATCAATAATACCAAGTTAAGAAAAAAAAAGGAAAAAAGAGCACCTAAGGTCAAAACTCAAATTTCATGCAAGGAAAACACTGTAAATACTACAAAAGAAAAAAGGTAAATCTTCTCCTTCACATACATAGAAACACGCCCCCTCTAACAGAGAATAAAAGATATTATCAATGGAAGAGAAAAATGAGATTTTCAAGGGTGGTAGGTCTAAAATTAGACTCACCAGCCACATCATAGTTAATGAGCACTTACGTAAATGTGAGCTAAATGCATCAAGCTGTCTTTCCAATGTGGTCAGCTCTACTGGGGGGTAGGGGGTGCTGGGGAAAGAGCAAAGGACCACTCTGCTTATGAAAATATAATTTCTACAAAATTAAAAATGTATAGGAAACTGGAGATGCTCGTTTATTTAAATGATTTTAAACTTCCCAAACAACAGAAATGACCTTAAAGCAGACGCCCCTCCTTTTTTGCAATAAAAACCAAATGACTGAAGTAGGGTAGGGAGCAGGGTGTGGTTAAGCATCTGCTCACAAGAAAACTTGTTATAAGTTTCATGAGGGAAAACGGAAATGTATCAGCCCTTCCCAATGTCCCCTTCCATCCTAGGTATGCCCATATGCCATCAGGAAGCCACACCATCTCCACGACCACTAGGCATTTCAAGGACTGGCAGTCCTTAGAAGTTTTTTCTATCTCCCTGAGGCACACAGACAATTTCAGCCAGAAGTATAAAGCCCAGGGAAGAGAATATGGCCTACTCCTGCAGCTGCACAAGAGGCCTGGGCTGGGGTCCACTCACAATGAACTACTCAAGTGTGACCAACATTCCCATTCTGGAGATGCCTGCCTTAAAGAAATGCAGACCTGGCTGGGCACAGTGGCTCACACCTATAATCCCAGCACTTTGGGAGGCCGAGGCAGGTGAATCACTTGAGGCCAGGAGTTCAAGACCAGCCTGGGCAACAAGGCAAAACCCCGTCTCTACTAAAAACACAAAAAAATTAGCCAGGCGTGGTGGCGCACACCTGTAGTCCCAGCTACTTGGGAGGCTGAGGCATGAGAATTGTTTGAACCTAGGAGGTAGAGACTGCAGTAAGCCAAGATCATACCACTGCACTCCAGCCTGGGTGACAGAGCAAGAATCTGTCTCAACAACAACAACAACAAAAAAATGTAGAGATACAGACAACTGTGTAACAGTATTATATATAATAATATAAGTATATAATGAAAATACCTACTTTCTTTCTCTTACATACCAAAATATCAGTCATCTGAATACGAAGTTATTCTTAAAGGACTTCCCTAGAGTTTACAAGCAAGCAATATTTGTATTACACAGAGATCCAAAGACAATGAACTGTTTTTCACAGAATGACTAAAAACTCGGCCCAATATAATCTGCTCTATAAACACTAAAGCATTTGGACAATAAATGAGTTTTAAGCATGAATTAGCATCTTCCCCGACCATAGGGAGCTTTAAAGCATGAATCAAGTGAACAAAAAACTTCACAGTCCATTTTTAATGACATATGTTCAACAAAAGATTTTTAACAAAGGAATCTGTATAATTTGCCTTTTACTATATAAAATGTAAAAGCTATTACTATCACTTTTTTTTTTTTTTTTTAGACGGAGTCTTACTCCGCAACCCCAGGCGGGAGTGCAGTGGCGCGATCTCAGCTCACTGCAACCTCTGCCTCCCAGGTCCTGGTTCAAGCAATTCTCCTGCCTCAGTCTCCCAACTAGCTAGGATTACAGGAACGCACCACCACGCCCAGCTGATTTTTGTATTTTTATTAGAGACAGGGTTTCACCATATTGGCTAGGCTGGTCTTGAACTCCTGACCTCATAATGCGTCCGCTTCAGCCTCCCAAAGTGCTGGGATTACAGGCATGAGCCACCGTGCCTGGCCCCATCACTATTCTTAATATACAGTATTCTACCTACAAAAATAATCAGTTTCCTGAATGAATTAACCAAAATTTCTCAAAGGTTACAACAAGATCTTCAAAATCTCTGCCAAATTCATCGGTTTTCTCACGAAAGATTATAAATTACCTCCCAAGTCTGTCATTCATATTTCACCTATTATTACTCATTAGACTTTTTTAAACCAGGTCTTCGTACTTTTTCAGAAAAACACCAATGTACAAAAGGAGCTTCAGGCACTATTTTATAAATAGTTCATTTTCTATCAGAATCCATGAAACACTTTCTACTTTAGAAACAATCCTAAGAAAATGGTAGCATCATGACTCACCCAGTTCTATATCCAATTTTCTCAAAAAAGAAATTCACATCAGAAGTTATACCATGTGAAATATGCAAAATTACGCTCTGGAATCTTAAATCCACTGTCACTACTTGATCCAAAACTATTTTGAAAGCAGCCAAAAAAGCAACTGTCATCCAAATGTATAGTCCCAAATATGAAGACCAAATTCTTTCACAATATTAATCTTCTCTGCTGTGAGTGAAACCAGAGTTGTACCATCCAGTGAACAGAATTCACTTTCTCACCAGTTATTAAGATAATCTCAAAAAAGCTATATGAAACAACAGGAATGAATCAATTTACCAATAAATCATTAAAATATGATCTATAAACTGACCTTTCCATTTCCTTCCCTACATTTTGAAGACAAACAAAATATACTTTGGAGTAATATCATTTGCATTTCCACGCTGCAGAAAACCTCTCATACAGGAGCAGCCGCCATCCCTCCCATAACTCTAAAGGGAGAAGGTGGTCAGTTTAATAGCTAGAATTTTTGCACCCACCCTTCCTTTACTTAAATGAAGAAAACACCTCATTCTGGTGTCCAGAAGCGACAGTCTTAAGATGACACCACAAGTCTGCAGTGGTGGTGAAGAAAAATAAAAACACAAAATTATCAGTTTCTAAGAAAAGCTAAAAAATGATATGTCTGCATAAGTCCCTTTAGTGTGTGTGTGTGGTATTTACACACACACACACACACACACACACACACAAAATTTCTTTTGCCTGGTCTCTTCCTCCTCCACCACATGGAGCTAAGATCAGTGTACTTTTTCACCATTTGGGAAAATACAAATTATCACATTTTTAAAATATACGGCCAGATACTCTTTCTAGGCAATAAAGACCACTAAACTGTTTCAGTCACTTCAATCCACAATTAGTATTTAAGGAATTCACATCAATTTCAACATCTGCCTAAGTAATAATATAACAGGCAAGTTTTTAAAATGTTTATTTATTGTTTCCTTAAGCTCAGTGGCAAGAATATCATTTTTTAAATCAAAAAGTATATCCCAAAGTCTAAAAAAAAAAGAATAGTGACTGTTTGCATCTGTTCAATAATTCAGACATGACTTAACTGAATAAACTGACCAAAATTAAAGAAAAGTGTTTATTCTCAAATTAAACATAATAAAGAAGGCTCTCCAGAATTTTTCTCAGCACTTTTCAGTATTCTGAAAGGACTCAATACTGCTACTTATATTTCTCGAAGTACAGCAAATATTAGAATCCAATCTTCTTACACATCTTTCCATTGACCCAAGCTATTACAATACTTTCCCAACTGAACTCCATCTGAAAACCTATCCTGTTTCAAGGTAATGAATCACAATTATGCAAGGTGAGAGAAACTGCAGGGGGCAGTATAAGCATGATTTCCAATGTAATTCTTAAGATTTAGGAAAATTCTTCCAGTTAGTGTAAGCTTAACCTTGAAGTATTAACATATATTTCAATCAAAGAGTCCATAGAAAAATTAATTGTTAAAGATAATTAATTGAAATTCTTCCACACATTAATAATTAAAAGTTGAAGCCAGGCAGGGTGGTTCACGCCTTAACTGCAGCACTTTGGGAGGCCAAGGTGGGTGGATCACCTGAGCTCAGGAGTTCAAGACCACCCTGTTCAACATGGTGAAACCTTGTCTCTACTAAAAAAAAAAACAAAAATTAGCCGGGTGTGGTGGTGCATGCCTGTAGTCCCAGCTACTCGGGAGGCTGAGGCACAAGAATTGCTTGAGCATGGGAGGCGGAGGTTGCAGTGAGCCAAGATCGCACCACTGCACTCCAGCTTGGGCTACAGAGTGAGAATTCATCTCATTTATATATATATATATATATAGATAGATAGATAAAAAAATAAAATAACTAAAAGTTGAAGTGTGGGATGCACTAAAGTCACTTGGGGAAGAATTCTATGCTACCATTATCCTTATGACTTATTCCAATCAAAAATAATAGAACAAGAATTTTTTTTCCTTTAAATTCATATCCACACTCTTAAAAAAAAAACACAGGTTATTCGAAACTGTAAGTCCACTTACTCAGGAGAAATTCATTATTTCAAAATGTATTTTTATCATTTTTAAGTATAAATAAGTAAACCCCTTAAAAGTAGGATTTAACACTAAGGGAAAATAGAATGAAATATTAAACATGATATATAAGTATGACTTAGGAAAAGTAAAGTTATTCTAAGATGAAAAGAGAAACTTTATTCAGTTTTGCATTCATAATTGCCATTCTAGTATATTCTCCAGCTTTTCTCTCCGAGACCTACACTGACTCTATGCAAGTAATTTTCAACTAACAATTAAATTAGTTAAGTTAGATTAAGCCCTCTTTGTGTGTCTGTTTTGAGTAAAGGTAACATTTGGTGGTAAATACATCTATCTTCTTTCTTATGTCATTTTTCTCCTCTTATCCTTAACATATAGTTAACCTCTCTTTGATGCTGTAAAAATTGTCATTAATAGTTACTATAAATATTCACCTCATACATACCATTTCCAAAGCATCTCGTAACTGTAATAATTGCTAACAGTTATGGGGTGCTTACTACGTACCACACACTGTTTTAAGAGATTGTCATATATCATTCATATACTAACTCAGTTAATCTTCACAACTCTATGAAGTGGGAATTATTATCCTTATATTATAAATAGGGAAACTGAGTCAAGGACAGACTGTGCCACACCCAGGGACACATGGCTAATGACTGGTAGAGCTGGTATGAAATGGTATCAGTCCTATTAGGAGGGCATCACACATCCCCATGTCAGATTCAATAGAAGTAGGTGCCCACCATATACTTTCACCTTTCTTGACTACATTAGGACCAATATGACACAACCAAGAGAAATTAAAATCTACAAAGCATGATCAAAAGCTCAGGTCCACAATTAAGCATGAGAATATACAGAAAACACGGCTAGAACTTTTGGTAAACACCTGGGCAATTTTCACAAGGAAAGGCATGAAAGGGTACGTGTGTTGGCATGAGAGCCCAAATACAAGGGCCACAACCCAGTCAACCTGGAAATGTTAACTTTAACTATCATCTCCTCCCTCAAACTCATCATTGTTTTTGTCATCATGTCTTACTTGATTCCCTAAGTAGTATTCTCAACCGGAAAAATATTTTTCACAATAATCCTCTCAATTGATTGACACAAATCTATCTTCTCCAAGTTTGAGCAGCAAGTCAATCTTCTGAAGCCCTCAATATCCCTTGCACAAATTCATCAAAGTTCCAAATCAAGAGAACTGAGAGAGCCTCTCTCTAGAGTATAAAAAATTATGGCAAAAGTGAGAGCCTCCCCACTCAATTCTTTGATGTCCATAGTAAACTGTGGACAAACCTAACCATAACACTGGGACAAGACACACGTCACAGCACACAATTTCACAGTATGTATCTGTTAGGATCACGAAGAATCTTCCCCTTCTGCTTTAGGCACTTCTAGACAGTTGAAATTTTTTTTTATTTTAAACCAACAGAACATACATCACTTTTGGGGGTTTAACTTCAAGGATTTTCCTACTGAAAACGTGAAACTTAAGCATCCAATCATTAACTTTTGTATTCATGAATCTCATAAAAAAAAAAAAAGAAAAAAGAAAAAAGAAAGGAATTTAACCAACTTTTATATTACTCAGAAAAGTCACCAATGAAAAAAACAATATCATAGGCTTCTTTATAACTTTGCTAATACTGGTGAGAAACACTGGTCATATAATTTATGGTTGACTAACTTAACAGTTTCATGTCATTTAAGAACAAGAAAGATAAACTCACAAATATTTTAAATAAAACAGAGAAAAGAAATACCTCAAGTTCCACCAGTGCTGCAGTCACTGCGTCAGTTGCAAGAGCACCAGCCTGCAGTTTTTCAATTGCCTATGAAACCAAGGGGAGAGATTATTCATTGCAAAATCCCAACTTCTCAAACTTTCCAAAAGCTTAAAGAAGTATGGGAGACACTCAGATTAATAAAAATTGACCACTAGTTCCATTCCATACTTTAAGGCATAAACTACTCAGATTTAAAACAAGCAAGTGTTTATATCTAGGTTAATTGGTAATATGGCTCACTTAATATTATTCAAATTAAAACAATAAAATCTAACTATTAAATGAAAAGTACAAGGAATTTAGTAAGCTTCATTCATTGTAAGGCAATTCAAAATAGCCACAGAAATTGTATGACCCAGTTTGGTTCAAATATCCTGACAATTCATATTTTATATAGATAACTAAATCACAAACTAATCATTTCTCCTCCCACTGTTAATGCTCTCCATACCTAAAAAGAAGTGACTCTCAGTCACAGGGGCATGCCAGAATCTGAGGATAAAAGCATACATTTGACAAAAACATTTTGGATACTACAATGTAAATTCTAAATCAAGATATATCATATTATTTTGTAATATAAACTACACAGAGTAAAGCTCTATAAAATCACCTGGTCTTGAGCATAAATTAGGAGAGGAAAAGAGAGAGAAGGGAAAGTCATTTATAAATGAATTATTAACATTCCAATTTAGTCAACAAAGAGAAAGCTCAAAAACTAAGAACTGAATTCCTAAACTTTTAAGAAGTTTATTCACTGTAAATATTAAAAAGGCTAAGTATACAATTCAAATGTATTAGATTTCTAGGACTATAGTTATATAAAACCCATTTATTTTCAGATGATAGAAAAATTTCACACTTTGAAAAATAAGAAAAAATATAAAATAGCTTAGAGAACTTTTAGCTGTATTATTATAAATTTCAAAAGAACAAAATCCCTGTAACCAAATATTCTTATTTATAGGACTTCATTCATAAGAAAAAGCTTGACTCTCTGACAAAGTATAATCTTCTTTTTAATGTTATGTAAATATCAATGAAAAGAGCAGAGAGAGACCCATATTTACTTGATATACATTACTCAACTAGATTCTGTTTGCATAAAAAGTCATGGAAGGTTTGCCTACAAGACCAGTAAGAATCAAAATAAAAACAAACATTTCTTCTGAGTCCATTCCTGTCTCCACATTAAATATTCAACAATTTAGCAAAACCTCAAAAACCAATGGGAAAAAAGCACAACTGAGTACAAGGGCAAAGCTGAACTCTGGAATGACAATGAACTTGCTATGATACAAACTATGTCATGAAAAACAGAATGAAAAAGTATAGGATAATCTCTCTTAAAAAAGCACCCATTATTTTTTTCCCTTCATGGAAAAACACATTGACTGCCTTTAAGCTGTTTTCTCTATCCTTCTGTCTACAGAAGTTCAACATCATTGCAACGATTAAAAGAGATACGATTGTGTGCCCACAATTACAAAAATACAGACTTTAATCTGGGAAAGAGGGGAAAGAGCTAAGCATCATGTGGAGAAAAACACAAAACAACACAAAACGATCCCCTACAAAAACGAGCAAAATAATTTCATAGTCCAAACCACAAGACTGTCCTAGAAACGAAACTTTTAAATGTTAAATTTCAAGGTAAAATTGCTTTATGTTCAAAACTGAAATGCTTAGATCATACACATTGTGTTCGTACCTTCTGACAAGCTCGTTTGCATACATGTTTATATTCCTTGGCTTTGGATTCAGAATGATAACCTGCACCTATAGTAGAAAATAAAATCCAGTTGTTAATTATTAAAATATCAAGAGACCTTGCTTACGTTATAAAAATACTCCATATAAACTGATGCTGTCCTAGTAAAAAACAAAACTATTGCCCTAACTGTATGGAGTTTTATAACTTTTTTCTCCAATGTAAGCCTTTTTAATACCATGCCTTATCTCCATTTTCAAAAGCCCTTTTCCTGCCAAAAGCCCTAAAAATAGCTCATGTCCCCAAAGAGGCTTCACCAAGTCACCTCCCCTCTTCTTTTCAAGAACTTCTTTCTAAAACCAGGAATTCTTTTGATCTGGAGCTAATAACCCAGAAGGTGTCAGGGACAAAGTCCCTCCAGGTTCCTCTTTGCAAACCGTCAGAAAGCCCCTGCCATTTGGGAAGTTACTGTTTCAAATCCGGAATTCATAAGAATAACTCAGAAAGCTGGATTGCTTCTGAACAACATTTGAAGTTGAGGCGTCTTACATCTCACATGTCCACAACCACCACCAACTATACCATTCCTAACCAAACACTTCACATCCTCTCACCCGCTAGAGTGCAGCTCAGGGTGTCTCTGAAAGCTAAGTGACAGCACATTCATGACTCTCTATTAGAATTCCTAGTGGTCTCTGTCTTTTAATCAAATACCCAAGAACTTTCTCAAGAGAATGGCTCTGAATAAAATGGTTTCCCTACAAGGACACATAACTTGCTTAGTTAGGGACTTAACAATAATCTAAACAAGAAGGAGACAAAGACAAGAGCCCTTAAACTCTCTTAATTAGGCCTCTCTCTAATCAAAGTTCGTTAACAGAGCACTGAACCACCTATCCCTACCCACCCCTAAAGCCCCATACGGGTCCAATGTAAGGAAGGTTAAGAACTACATCTCTAGGCCAAATGCAGTGGCTCATGCCTATAATCCCAGCACTTTGGGAGGCCGAGGCGGGAGGATCACTTGAGGCCAGAAGTTTGAGACCATTCTGGCCAACATGCAGAAACCCCATTTCTCCTAAAAATACAAAAACATTAGCCATGCATGGTGGCACATGCCTGTAATCACAGCTACTCAGGGGGCTGAGGTACAGGAATCGCTTGAACCTGGGAGGCAGAGGTTGCAGTGAACCAAGATCGTGCCGCTGAACTTCAGCCTGGGCAACAGAGTGAGACTCTGACTCAAAAAAAACAAAAAACAAAAACAAAAAAGCTACATCTCTAGGCCTTAGAATTCCTACAGGTCTGCAGACTCTGACACAAACCTAACCCACCTTTCCTCAAGGTAGAGAAAGCACTCACCCACGAAAATGTCATACAAGGAGTCAGGAAAGCAGAGATGCCCAAGCCACCAGAATCCACAATATACCCAAATCCTAAACCTGTTTTTCAAGAGAACTCTGAACATTCACAGAGCCTCCCTTCACTGTTCTATAAGAATAGGTGATCTCAAGTTGGCTGTCTTAGATCTCAGAGGTCCCAGTCTTTCAGCAGCATTCCCTAAAGCACGGGATACTATTCCAAAGAGATGACTTCAGTGTCATGGACAAGGGCATTTAATAGCCTTAACATGTAAATCCTTTTGAAATAATAAGAGAAAAGTCTCAGCAGAGCCCCCCTATATCTTTAAGTCCTGGTTAACACTTGCTAATTTCCCTGTTTAGCAATGGAAAGGTAGGCTCAGGATCCAAGCCACTGACAAATAGGATCTAGTTAAAATTTAATTACAGTGTTTTGACTGCACTGTGTTTAAAGTTATTTTCTCTTTATGGCAAGTAATACTGCTATTTCATTTAAGTAACCATAAACTTCATCTTTCAAATGTTAAGATAAAAAAGTGTTTAGTTGTTTGAGTATTAGATAAAACAGTATAGGCAGTGGGAAAAATCAAGAATCTACTACATGAATCACAAAAGTTTGGGCAAGTCTACTCTAGTGCTAAAAAAACTGCTCTACACTGGATGAGGACATGAATTTTATACACACTTCTGCATAATCAATCACTCTGACTTTCTAATAATTTAGAAGTGAGGGTCACTTAATTCACACAATATCCTACCATAACTCAAGAGTTCCTACTCTTCTTGCTGGCCCCCAGCACCAACCTTTACCTGAGAGTATGAAATTAAATAATTCAAAGTTACAACTGTTGAACCAGCTGGGCGCAGTGGCTCACGCCTGTAATCCCAACACTTTGGGAGGCCGAGGAGGGTGGATCACCTGAGGTCAGGAGTTTGAGACCAGCCCGGTCAACATGGTAAAACCCCATCTCTACTAAACATACAAAAATTAGCCGGGCATGGTGGCACGTGCCTATAATCCCAGCTACTCAGGAGGCTGAGGCAGGAGAATTGTGAAGCTTGCAGTAAGCCAAGATCACAACACTGCAGCCTGGGAGACAAGAGCGAAACTTAGTCTCAAAAAAAAGAAAAAAAAAACAACTGTTGAACCATTACATCATTCCGAGCCTTGAGAAGAAGGTGGCTATGCAGCCTGAGTCACACAACACACAGTTGCAACTTTTGCCTTTTTCCTGTAAATAATTAGGAAGATCAAACAACACCAGAGATAAGATCCTCTCAAATCACTCCCCCTTCTCACAAAGTAAAAAGTAATCTTCCTCAGGATGTAGCAATCTGTAACCAATCAAATTGCTGTAACTTATGCACTGGTCTCCTATGGAAAATGTTATTATCCTGCTACACTTTTTCTATCTCTACTTATATAAATGAAACTTTAACTTCTCCACCTTGGAACACTGACCCCGTTTGTTTGGAGTCAGTGTTTCCCAGGTGGACATGCTCAAGCTTTGTGTGGGAATAAGCTCTACATTGAATCACAGCTTCTGAATTCCATTATTTAAGGTTGGCAGGGCCATTATCATCTAGTCTTTGTCTAAGAGAGGAGGGACAGGGTCATGATAGTTATAGAAAGTAAGGCTTTCCAACTAATTGAAGCTTTATGTTATTGCCTGTTACAACGTTCAGACCTTTCTTTTACACTTTCCAAACCCTCACTCTGAATATGGTAACTCACTGTTATCATGGAAGATCATGGAAGATGCATGATCAACATAGTGTAGTGGAGAGAACACAGACTAGGAGTCTGAAGGCAGAAGCTCTAGTCCCAGGTCTACTTTTAACTGGGTTATTTCTGTAAATTTACCTCACCTCCTTATAAAAGCACCTGTGAGAAAATGGAATTAAACCTCATTTTTGTTTTTTTGGATTTTTTTAGATACTCTGGATTAGATTCACATAAGGCTTCTCAGGTTGCCCAGTCTAGATATGGCCAAAGGTTAATGGCCAGGCAGGACACCAGTCTCACAAGAAGAAACAGTTCTACTCCTCATTCCATATCAAAGCTAATCCTGCTGTCATCTTGCTTAACTACCCAGGGAAAGTTAAAAGGAAACCCAGACATTCCTTCTCTCTTCACGGAGGTCATGGAAAGTAGACTCTGAATGCAAGGAAATAAAAATGGCCAAAGGAAAAAGAGCCTGCTGAGGAAACCTGGGCAGAGCAGCACTGCTCTATAACCCCAGACCTTTCAAAATGAGAGATCCAGGGGATGAACTTCACTCTGTCTGTCCTCATGGTCCTCTGAAGCAGAAAGATCACAGGCTGACATAGCATCAAAAGCACTAGACAGAGACATAAGGGCCTACTTAGGTGTTTCTTATGCTAGCTCTAGCACCAACCAGCAATGTGGCTGAAGTCACTTAAGTCACTTAATTTCTCTTGTCTTAAGGTTCCTCACTTAAAATATTAAGAAGGGGGGCCAGGTGCGGTGGCTCACGCCTGTAATCCCAGCACTTTGGGAGGCCGAGGCAGGTGGATGACCCGAGGTCAGGAGTTCAAGACCAGCCTGGCCAATATGGTGAAACCCCGTCTCTACTAAAAATACAAAAAATTAACAGATGTGATGGCAGACGTCTGTAATCCCAGCTACTCAAGTGGCTGAGGCAGGTGAATTGCTTGAACCTGGGAGGTGGAGGTTGCAGTGAGCCAAGATCGCACCACTACACTCCAGCCTGGGCGACAAGAGTAAAACTCCATCTCAAAAAAAAAAAAAAAAGAAGGTGAACTAGCTCAAAAATTGTGTAATTATGCCCTAATATACCCACAGTCTAACACGGGAATCAATACAATTTTTTCAGCAATATTTTATTTTATTTTATTTTTTTGAGATGGAGTCTCGCTTTGTCGCCCAAGCTGGAGTGCAGTGGCACGATCTCGGCTCACTGCAATTTCTGCCTCCCGGGTTCAAGCAATTCTTCTGCCTCAGCCTCCGGCAGCAACATTATTTTTAAAAAACATAAACGAGAGTTTAAAAATTACTTTGTGTGGCTTTAATACTACCTAACCTAAATACATCTATTACATAGTTAAAGTAGATAATGGGGTAGGGAAGTGAAGACCAAGGAAGAGCTGCCATTCTAAGATCTTCTAAATGGGGAGTAAAAAAGGTCTTCACTATATCAAAGTCAAACAATCGCTTTCGTTCCAATTCCTCTCTAGCAGTTTTGCCTCCTCCAAGTGTGAAATGGGATTCTCAGTGTACTTCAAGGCAGAAAAAGAAAAATCGACATTATTGGCATCTTCCAAGCTATCCACAAAGCTTACCTGCATGAACCAGCACAAAGCCGCCTCGTTTCTCTTTACAGGACTGCTTTGCTTCCAACTCTTTGGCTGTTATTTTACCAGCCGAAACCTGAGATGATCTGGAAGGCAGCCCTTCTCCAGAACTCATCCCCTTCTCCATGGTCATTCTCCAAGATTACCATCTTCTATTGAGAAAGGGGCATACTTCCATCCAAAAGTAACTGCAGGAGAGGAATTACCCTAGAAGAAAAGAGGCAAAGATGGCATACATTCTTTCCACCAATACACAAGTTACTTACACAAATTCACGCAAAGATAACATTCAAAAATCCTATTATTAAGTTATTTAATTGGGTAATACAAAAAAGGTATCAAAGTTATTTATTAAAATTATTTTTTCTTATTCCCACTGAAGTTGGATAAAATTATTTAATTGGGTAATATAAAAAGATTAGAATTTAAATCTCTCTGTCCACTGATAGTACCTGCTTGGGGCCGGGCGCAGTGGCTCACACCTGTAATCCCAGCACTTTGGGAGGCCAAGGCAGGTAGATCACCTGAGGTCAGGAGTTCAAGACCAGACTGATCAACATGGTGAAACCTCATCTCTACTAAAAATACAAAAAATTAGCTGGTGTGGTGGCACACGCCTGTAATCCCAGCTACACAGGAGGCTGAGGCAGGAGAATTGCTTGAACTTAGAAGGCAGAGATTGCAGTGAGCCGAGATCACACCACTGCACTCCAGCCTGGGAGACAGAGTAAGCTCCATCTCAAAAAAAAAAAAAAAAAAGAAAGAAAGAAAAGAAAAGAAACATAAAGAAGTTACTTAGCTGCCTATTCCAAAAAAAGAAAAAAAGCAGGTTACTCAGAACACAGTCTGCATCCCAGTGTTTATTACCAGCCCACAAGAGAGTATTATTTTATTCACGTTAGTTGCTTTATAAGCACATTTTCAATAACCAATATGTGTAGTTTTCACAATTCTTTTCTAGTTCCTCATGTTTTTTTTTTAATAATTTTATCTGCTAAATCAAGCAAAAATTTGAGTTTTTATTTTTAAGTTTCAAATTTGTTTGAATGTTTGTTTTTTGGTGGTATTTGGGGAGTTTTTGTTTGTATTTTACGTTAAGTATTGGTCCACAATGGATTGAAAATTTTTGAAAGCTGGTCTTTTATAACAGAGATAGTCTGAGAAGCACTGCTATATGGCATTTTTAAATTCCCTTAATTCTTGGCTTAAGAGTCTATTTAATTTTTATTACATAACATTTTATCTATAAGACAAATAGTTTAAAATCAATCATATATACACACCATTGCATTCAAATATTTACATAGATTCATAAATGCAGGAAAACATTTTTATTACAAAAGTGCTGATTTTTATTAAGTAACAGTAAATTTAAATGCCTGGTTTTGTTTTTGTTTTGTGGTGGTGGTTGCCTTCCTAACCATGTTTTTCTTCCAAAGACTTCACAAGAATCTGCCTCAGTTACTTTTATTTTCTTTTGGTTATTTCTCACAATATTTCTCTGAAATAGGCTATCATTTAGCCATGTATGAGTTGACAAAGTGAATTTAGGGGTTCATCTGTCAGCCTATAATGCCATCATGTCTATATCATGCCATCATATTTGGCCCAGCCATGAAATGAGCTTGGGACCATTAGTCTAGAAGCACACATACAGATTGAGTGAAAACTCAGGCTTTGGAAAATTAAGAGCTTCGGCTAAAATGAAAACACATCTAAGCAGTATGGATTATGAAACCTCACACTACTTTGACTCACTGTCATCTGAGGTATTTTTTCATAAATAAAAAATTATAATAGTTATATTTTGTAAGAAAATACTGGCCAGCCACGATGGCTCACGCCTGTAATCTAGCACTTTGGGAAGCCAAAGCAGGTGAATCACGAGGTCAGGAGTTCGAGATCAGCCTGGCCAAGATAATGAAACACCATCACTACTAATTAGCCAGGCATGGTGGCAGGCACCTGTAATCCCAGCTACTCAGGAAGCTAAGGCAGAGAATTCCTTGAACCCGGGAGGCAGAGGATGCCCTGAGCTGAGATCATGCCACTGCACTCCAGCCTGGGCAACAGAGCAAGACTTTGTCTCAAAAAAAAAAAAAGTACAGATTTCCCTATTTTTTTGGCCGGGCGCAGTGGCTCACGCCTGTAATCCCAGCACTTTGGGAGGCCAAGGCAGGCAGATCACAAGGTCAGGAGTTCAAGACCAGCCTGGCCAAGATGGTGAAACCCCATCTCCACTAAAAATGCAAAAATTAGCTGGGCATGGTGGCGCATTCCTGTAATCCCAGCTAGTCAGGAGGCTAAGGCAGGAGAATCGCTTGAACCGGGACCCGGGAGGCGGAGGTTGCAGTGAGCGGAGATCGCACCACTGCACTCCAGCCTGGCTACAGATCAAGAATCTGTCTCAAAAAAAAAAAAAAAAAGAAAATACAAACACAATTATAACATCAACATTTTATATGGTTGGATGTAACAGGAATTTTAATATATATGAGAGATTTTAAAACATTGCTTCTTGACACTGTCTAAAAAGAAAATGTGGAAGGTGATTAATATTCCATTTCTTGAGCAATCTACCCTCCCTCAGACACTATCTGAAATATATTTATTTAGCAAACATATAAGCTCAACAAACCCCTCCAAAAATGCTGGCCCTAAAGTTCCACTGGACTGGGAAAGGAGCTCAACTAAATGAACTATCAATATATGACTCTATCCTCCAACTCCCAATGGTTATTGAAATATTTTTTATTCAGTTAGAAATGAAGCAACTTCTGCTCCAACATCAGTTTTTGTTTAACTCATAACTCATTAAAGGTCTGACATCTAATAAATAAAAGAGTGCCAACAAAAGACAAAAACAAAAAAAAGGGCAAATGGACAAATCTCAGTTTGCAGAAAAGTTACATAATAGCTTAACTGGACAAAAAAATGCTAAATCTCACTCAAAAAAAAGATGCAAAATAAAACTACACTTAAGTACCATTTTTTAACTTAGATTGGCAAATAATCAAAAATAACATATTTTGAGAGTACAGAAAAACAGGAGCTCTCATAAGTTGCTAGTGGCAGTATAAATTGGTATGACTCAACAATAGCAATTTGGTAAAATCAATCAAAATTAAGATACAGACCCAAAAATGTCTTGATGGAAGTGGTTAAAAATAAAAGCAGCCATTGGAAACAATGAGAAAACTTGATAAAAATATATGTAACAGTCTCAAACACATTTGGTAAGTAAAAAAGGAATGGAAATAACTAATTTGTTAAGGTATGGTACAGAAGTATTTGCAGTACCATATGCAAAGTATAAATCTGGATGGATAAACAAAAAAGTCATACAATACTGATTACCAAAGGAGATTTGGATAACTAATAGCAAAAGATGGGATAGAAATTTCACTGTTCACCCCTTTGAACCTTTCAAATTTGAACCATCTGAATTACTTACAAAAAAGATTTTATTCATTTATTCATTTACGGGAACACCAGGTAATGAGCTAAGCCAAAGAACCAAAACAGGGCAAGTATGTTTCTCTGAATATTGAATTTCCGGGATGCATAAACTACAGAAAATCCAAATGCGAGGGAGGGAAATCACAGTACTTGATCTTTACAGTTAAGATGAGGGAGAAAAATACATCATGACTGTAGATTATCATCAAATATCTCTGTGACGTTTTCATCGTATCTGTAATCATTGTAACAAATCATTATGTGAAACTGCTTTAAGTGTACTTAAATCAATACATAGATCCACAAGAAAAATGTCTAATACTTCAGCTAACCTTTGAGGTAACACTCAACACAAAAGGTTTCCAACAAAAAGAGAAACATAGGCACATAATAGGTTTAGACCAAAAAAAAAAAAAAAAATTCTATAGATCATTTTAATAATGGCTTTATTTCTGAAATGTTTGAACACAGACATTTTGCAATTTCCTCCTAGTAATGATATTAAAATTCATCATGATTGTTTCTAAATAACACTGGCAACCTGTCTATCCTCTGCAACTGTTGCTCAAAAAGTTAAACAGAGTTATGCTATGACCCAAGAATTCCACTTCTAGGTATATACCCAAGAGAACTCAAAACATATGCTACACAAAAACTTATACATGGATATTCATAGCAATATTTTTCACAGCACCTAAAAACAACCTAAAGGTCCATCAACTGATGATGGATAAACAAAATGTGGCTTAGTCACACAATGGAACATTATTCAACCACAAAAAGGAATACAGTGCTGACACACACTATGTCATTAAAGAATATTGAAACAATGAAAAAAAACAGACACAAATGGCCACATATTGTATGATTCCATTTATATGAAATGTCCAGAATAAGGAAATCTAAAGAGACAGACGGTAGATTTGAGATTGCTTAGGGCTGGAGGGAAGGAGGGTACGGTGATGGAGAGGGATTGCTAATGGGAGCGCTTTCTTTTTGTGCTGATAAAAATGTTCTAGGACCAGGTGCAGTGGATCACGCCTGTAATCCTAGCACATCGGGAGGTCAAGGCGGATGGATCACCTGAGGTCAGGAGTTTAAGACAAGCCTGGTCAACATGGCGAAATCCCATCTCTACTAAAAATACAAAAATTAGCCGGGCGCAGTGGCGGGTGCCTGTAATCCCAGCTACTTGGGAGGCTGAGGAAGGAGAATCACTTGAACCCAGGAGGCGGAGGTTGCAGCGAGCAGAGAACGCACCACTGCACTCCAGCCTGGGCAACAAGAGCGAAACTCCATCTCAAAAAAAAAAAAAAGGTCTAAAGTTGAATTTGGTAATGGTTGCACAACTCTGTGAATACACTACATACCACTGAATTGTACACTTTGAATGGGCAAATTGATACATTGGGTAGACTTTAAATGGATAAACTGATCTTATTAATCTGTTTAAAAAAAAAAGTCTTTTTTCCCATAAATTGTACCTTTCCCAAGTTACTTAACCCAGTGACCTTTTCTTAATATTCTGCTTGCAACCTTTGATTCTCTTGATCACCTGCTTTCCTTGGCAACACAGAAATCTACTATCCTAGTTCACAACCCACCTCTGACCCCAATCACAAATGTTTCCTTCAAGTTTTCCTTTTTTTTATTTTTTTTGAGACGGAGTCTCACTCTATCGCCTACGCTGGAGTGCAGCGGCACAACCTCAGCTCACTGCAACCTCTGCCTCCCAGGTTCGAGCAATTCTCCTGCCTCAGCCTCCTGAGTGGCCAGGAGTAAAGGCACGTGCCACCACGCCTGGCTAATTTCTGTATTTTTAGTAGAGATGGGATTCCCATGTTGGCCAAGCTGGTCTCGATCTCCTGACTTCAGGTGATCCACCCACCTCAGCCTCCCAGAGTGCTGAGATTACAGGCGTGAGCCACCACTCCCGGCTAACCTTCAGCAATTTCATCTACTGCCAACCTTTCAAAACTATCTTCTCAGCAAATCAGATGATTCCTAACTTTATCTTCTGTCTTAGCTACAGCCACAAGTTTTATGGATAGCTCAGTCTAGGTCCACCTCACTCTTGGCCTAACCAAAACACGCTCATCTTTTCCCAAAATCTAGTTATTTCCATATTACTCCTTTTTCTCAATAGCACTACCCACTTCTATCTCACCTTAAAGTCAGTTTGGGTTGCTCTCAACTTTCCAAATCCCACAGATCTCTCCCTAAAGCATTTAACTTCCTTTTGCTCAACTCTTGTTCAGCTCATAGGCATGTTAACTTTTCTTACCAAATCCAGGCTATCATAAAACAACCATCTAAAAAAGGCTGCCAAAAGAAAGCTCATAAAGGGTAACTCCAATCAAAACAAATACCAGGCCAAAAGACATGATCAGGCAATACATGAAAGAGGACATTTAAATTAGGTATCCAATATTAGAGAAACAATATTCAAAAACATACAAACCAAAATGAAATTTTCCTTACTAGCACTGTACTGGCACCATAAACTGATATAACCATTTTGAAAAAGAAAATTTGTAAGTATCAAGAGCCTCTAAATGTATAATTTTGTGTATATATACTATCTTTCCAGAGATACTCTACGTAGAAACAAGTCTATACAGACACAAATCACCACAGATGCCTCTAAGGAGAACTAGCCGACTAAGGGGCAAGGATGAAAGGGAAACTTAATCTTCTCCTAATAGCCTCTTACATTTGAATTTTTTTTTTTTTACTTGGTACTATCTACCAAAAGAGACGATTTAAGGTGGCCGTTTCTGAGACCAAGATGAGTTTACATTAATTTGATTATCAAGGCCAGGAGAGAAATGCAGTCTATAACATTGTTCTTTCTGCAGAGACTTTCATGGCACTATTTTAAGATCTAAATCTTGTCTCATCTCTCTAAAAGATTGTTTTATTTTCCTACTATGTGATGACACATTTTTTTTTTCTTTACACCACTTTGAAAACTACCACGTGCCCTGTTGCTGTGGTGTTAAAGTTTTTTGCTGTAGGTTTGCTTATTCTTTAAGAAGCAGTTGAAAAAGGAAGTAAGTCATGGAATTCATCCATCTTACAGCAAAGGGCTTTGACAGAAATCCAGTTCTTAAGCTATTATAACTCATGAATAAATAACTGTGTTGTTGCTTTTTTTTTTTTTTTTTTTTGAGACAGAGTCTCACTCTGTCACCGAGGCTGAAGTGCAATGGCGTGATCTCAGCTCACTGCAATCTCTGCCTCCCAGGTTCAAGCCATTCTTGTGTCTCAGCCTCCTGAGTAGTTGGAATTACAGGCGCACACCATCATGCCGGGCTAATTTTATTTTTTGTATTTTTAGTAGAGACAAAGTGCTGGGATTACAGGCGTGAGCCACCACGCCCAGCATTAAATGAACTTCCAGGACATACTTAAATTCACCTTTGAACCAGTAATTCCACTTCTGAGAAAACTTTCTACCAAAATAACTAAATAGACAAAAGATTTTATGCCTTTTATACTGTGTTTAACACAGGATAATTTAAAATAACAAAAATCTGGGAGCAACCTAAATGTCCAATACAGAAAAACCATTAAGAAAACAATAACCTACACTTTTATGATCAACTAATTTTCAACAAGGGTGTCAACACCATTCAATGGAGGAAAGGACAGTCCTTTCGTCAAATGATGCTGAAACTGGATATCTACATGCAACAGAATGAAACTGAACTCCTACCTCACATCGTATAGAAAAATTAACTCTAAATATCCTCCCTATTGCACTTGACAAGTCTTTGAAAAAAAAATTCTAAGTAGATCAAAGACCTAAATGTAAGAGCTAAAACTATAAAACTCTTAGAAGGAAACACAGGGGTAAATATTTATGACCTTGGGTCTGGCAATGGTTTCTTGGATATGACATCGAAGCACAAGCAAGCAAAGAAAAAAAATAGATAAATCAGACTGCACCAAAATTTTAAACCTTTTTTTTTTTTTTTTTTTTTTTTTGGAGACGGAGTCTCACTCTGTTGCTCAGGCTAGAGCGCAGCAGCCTGATCTCAGCTCACGGCAACCTCCACCTCCCAGGTTCAAGCGATTCTCATGCCTCAGCCTCCTAAGTAGCTGGGATTAAAGGCGTCCGCCACCACGCCTGGCTAATTTTTGTATTTTTAGTAGAGATGGGGGTTTCACCATGTTGGCCAGGCTGATCTCGAACTCCTGACCTCAAGTGATCCACCCGCCTTGGCCTCCCAAAGTGCCAGGATTACAGGTGCGAGCTGCCACACAAAAATTTTAAATTTTTGTTCCTCAAAGGACACCACAAGAAAGTAAAAGGACAACACATAAAATGGGAGAAAATGCAAGAAAATATTGCAAATCATGTATCTGGAAAGGGACTTACATTTAGAATATAGGAAGAACTCATACAACTTTAAAATAAGACAATTCAATTTAAAAATAGGCAAAGGAAGTAAACGGACATTTCTCCAAAGATATACAAAAGGTCAGTAAGCACATTAAAAGATGCTCAACATTATTAGCCATCAGTGAAATGCAAATCAAAACTACAATGAGCTACCATTTTATAAGCACTAAGACTGCTATAACCAAAAAGAAAGATAAGTGCTCCCAAGGATATGAAGAAATCAGAACCCTTATAACCTGCCAGTGGGAACGTAAAATGGTGCAACCAATTTGGAAAACATGTGGCACTTACTCAAAAAGTTAAACATAGAGTTACCATATGCCCACCAATTCCACTTCTAGGTATATACCCAAAACAACTGAAAACATACGTCCATACAAAAACTTGTACACAGATGTTTATAGCAGAATTATTCAAAACAGCCAAAACCTGTAAACAACCTAAATGTCCATCCACTGATGATGGCTGAGCAAAATGTGGTATATTCACACAATGGAACATTACCCATTCATAAAAAAGAATGAAATACTGATACACAGACATTGATGAACCTTGAAAACATACTAACCGAAAGACACCAGACAACTTAGGCCATATATTCTATGATTCCATTTACATGAAATGCCAGTATAGGAAAATCCACAGACACAGAAAGTAGATTAGTGGTTGCAAGGTCTGGGAGAGAAAGGGGAGAATCTAATGGGGAGTGACTGTCATGAGTACAGGATTGCTTTGGGGGATGATGAAAATGTTCTGAAAGTGGATAGTGGTGATGGGTGTATAACTTTGTGAATATGAGAAAAACCACTGAAATGTACAATTTAAAAGAATAAATTATATGGTGTATGAATACCTTAATAAGACTTTCTCAAGAGGAAAAAAGACAATCTATCCGTGCAATGAATACAATGTATGTAACTGTGCCTCTTAGTTATAACCCCATTTTACATGCATACGTTATGATCACAAATAGGTTAATATGAATAAAATATTAGAAAAAGATCAAAGTGCTGGGTTGGCAGAACTATAGGTGACCTCTTTATAACTATTTCTGCATTTTCCAGATATTCCTTAATAAGCACTGCTTTTTTTAAGTGGTGGGAAAAAGTTTTATTTACAACAAACAAAAAGATAAATTATTAAACTCCCAAGAACGTAAGTACAAATTCCTTAGCTAATACAGAATAATAATAATTCGGCAATCTAATGGTCCCTAAAATACCTTTCCTTCCCCTCCCCTACAGAAGCCAGGAAAGTTGAACTCCCTCCTCCCGGAAACATGATGCCCTCGATTTCCAGGACACCTCCAGCTCCTGCTTTTCCCCTTCTTCTCCAGCTGCTCCATCTTCTCGGTCCTTTCCTCCTCCTTCTCCTCCTCTTCCTCTCCCTCCTGAGTAGTAAATGCTAACGACCCGCAGGACTCTCATCAGGCCTCTATTACTAAGTAAGGGGCTGCCTTGGCCCCAACCCGCCACCCAGAACAAGGCGCACATTCTCGGCTCTCTGCGAACCTCGGACTCTTGAGACATCTCCAGACCAAGACTGCAAAGTGGGTGAAGGACTGCGAGAACTCCCCACGTACAGACAGTCCTTCCCCGATGGCCACGAGGACGTCAAGCCGGAGATGAGGCTGGGAAGGGGGACTACGGGGCCAAGAGCGACCAAGACTAGGGAACGAGGGACATCCTGGCCCCCTCCTCTAGCCCCGCCCCGGGCAAGGGGTGTCCTGCGCGCCGCCCCCTCTCGGACCCGAGAGGACGTCCCAGCGAGCGTTCGGGGCCCACACACAGAGCCAGCAGCACGGAGGCGGCAGCCGCGCGGACAGCGTGGGAAAGAGGGACACTCACCCGCTTCAGCCCCGAGCCTTCACTGCACCGGAAGTAGTCACCCGCCCGTTGCCAGGGTGAGGAAGCGGGGGTGACATCAAGTCTTCCCATTGGTCATTCATGGTACCACGTGGCCGGAAGCAGGCTTCCACAAGCTGCTCTGACTCCGCCCTCCACTTCGGAGCGGCTCACCTGGCCTCAGAGGTGCAGCGCGAACTCCACCTGGGGCTTCGGTCTGAGCTGCGCATGCGCTGTTGCCTATCTCTCCCCACCCCGCCCCTGAATAAGCCCGCAGGATATGATTGTATGTGAGTGGTTGGCAGACTAATGCTGTGATAAGAAATGAAATTAAACTGACCATCATTTATCTAGGTGTCGCTTAAGAGCTTACTTTCTTTCAATCCTTACAGCACTCTTATACGGTAGGGAAAACTAAGGTCCTGCCTGGATTGCTTGTAGGAGTTGGGGCACGACCCTTCCCCAGGACCCATGACTGATGGATTTTCCTTATACTTCAACCAAAACATCACGTCGAACTGAATGTAAAGAAAGAAATGAGAATCTACCTGGCTTCTTTAAGCCAGATGTAGAGGAATTTACACTAATGCAAAAGATAACACTTTCCTTACCACATTTTTTTGTTTTTGGAAAATCTATTCTTCATTAAAATGTGTTAATTATATTAACATATAATGGTTTCTTATTGTTATTTTAAATAACTTTTTAACATTTCAGGTTTTGTTTTTGTTTTGTTTTTTTGGATGGAGTTTCGCTTTGTCAACCAGGCTGGAGTGCAATGGCAAGATCTCAGCTCACTGCAACCTCCGCGCCCCCGCCCCCTCCCCGCTCAAGCGATTCTCCTGCCTCAGACTCCCTAGTAGCTGGGATTACAGGCGCCGGCTACCACACCCGACTAATTTTTTGTATTTTTAGTAGAGACGAGTTTTCACCATGTTGGCCATGCTGGTCTCGAACTCCTGACCTCAGGTGATCCGCCTGCCTTGGCCTCCCAAAGTTCTAGGATTACTGGCGTGAGCCACCGCACCCAGCCACATTTCACTTTTGTGTTCAATTTTTAATATAGCAAATATTAATAGATGTAACCCACAGAAACAAAAGCTTTGGAGTGTTCCCTACTATTTTGGGGAGTATAAAGGTATCCTGAGACCAAAAAGTTGGAGAACCACTGATACCATTATTATAAATATAGCCTATGTGGTTTTATTATGTAACTTAGGGCTTTTTTTTCTTTCTCTTCTACCACTGACTTCTTAGGGCGGGGCAAGGGGAAGAAGTTTATTACATAGTAAGAATAACAGTTTTTATATAGCAATAGTAACTGAAACCGATTTTGTTACATAGAAGTAGGATGGATATTATAACAAAACATAACATAATAACATCATAAAAGTAAAACATGTGGCATTGGCTTTGGAACTAGGTGAAGCAGCAAGAGCGGGAAGGGAACCAAAGTATTAACAAGAGTCTAAAAGGGCCGGGCGCGGTGGCTCAAGCCTGTAATCCCAGCACTTTGGGAGGCCGAGACGGGCGGATCACAAGGTCAGGAGATCGAGACCAGCCTGGCTAAATACGGTGAAACCCCGCCTCTACTAAAAAATACAAAAAACTAGCCGGGTGAGGTGGCGGGCGCCTGTAGTCCCAGCTACTCGGGAGGCTGAGGCAGGAGAATGGCATAGACCCGGGAGGCGGAGCTTGCAGTGAGCTGAGATGCGGCCACTGCACTCCAGCCTGGGCGACAGAGCGAGACTCCGTCTCAAAAAAAAAAAAAAAAAGAGTCTAAAAGGACTTGAGGAAGCTGCCAATGAGGGCTTAAAGGGAGCTAAGGAAGATGTTATTAGAAGCTGGAGAAAATGGGGCCCTTGCTATTTCGTGCCAGAAAGTTTGGCACAGGCATAAGGGAGCAGATACAAACCATCTGCATTGTGCCCTTTCTGAATACTTCACCCGCGGAATCCATCAGCATAATAAAATAGTTGTTCTTTTGCACCTTTAAATTTGAAATGGATTTTTACACAGCAATATTAACTAGAACCAGCAGGAATAAAAGAAAAGATGTTAAAGTTTTAAAAAGACATAGACATGCTCCCTTCCATTTCTTAGGCAACCTTCTTACCTACTGTCCTGGAACTTAACTACATTATAATAATCATCTCCCAGTGCTGCTCTGTATACTTTTATCTTGGGTATCACACCCAGATGCCACACAGGCCATCCTCTGGTAGGTTAATACTGCTCAAGTAAAAGTAACAAATTTCTTTGGACCCTTTTTTATTATTATTGAGACAGAGTCTCACTCTGTTGCCCAGGCTGGAATGCAGTGGTACGATCTCAGCTCACTGCAACCTCCGCCTCCCCGGTTCAAGTGATTCTCCTGCCTCAGCCTCCCCAGTGGCTGGGATTATGGGTGCCTGTGACCACGCCCAGCTAATTTTTGTCTTTTTAGTAAAGACGAGGTTTCGTCTTGTTGGCCAGGCTGGTCTCGAGCTCCTGACCTTAGGTGATCCACCCATCTCAGCCTCCCAAAGTGCTGGGATTACAGGCATGAGCCACCCCGCCTGGCCCAGACCCAATTTTTAACATTTTTAACCTGCACTGGGTACAGTAACAATGAGATCCTTTGAAATATTAACAGTCAACAGTTGTAATATCTATCTGATTCACTCAACATGTTAAATATGAAAGGAAAGTCTATACTAGTAAATCTCCTTCAGAAAAAAATCTGATGGCCTCCCTCTTCCTGTTCACACCTCTCCCAAACCCGGAAGAGCAGCAAGCTGAGAATTACTTCCTTTATCTCAAATAATCATGTCTGCTGCATCTTGATATTTGTACTCTAAGTAAGCCCCCCTCTCCTGGTTCCCTGGGGGTCTCTCTTTGTTTTGTATTCTTGGAAAACACTATTGCTTTAACACATGTGTCAGAAATGTAGCATAACAATAGTGATAGTTTTCAATTGTTGTTTGACAAGTTAACACCAATTCAGCTGCTTAAGACAATATAAATGTAGTATTTCCGTTTCTGTGGATCAGGTGTCCAGGTCTCTGCTCAGATCTCAGAAGGCTGAAATCAAGATGTCAGCCAGAGCTGCCATCTCATGGGATGCCCAGAGCGATTCCCCAAGTTCATTCAGGTGATTGGCAGAATTCAAATCCTTGCAGCTGTAGAGCTGGCCCCTTTCGTCTTCTTCAAGGTCAGGAGGAGCAGTCCTCTCTGACTTTTCCACCTTGAAAGGACTCAACTGATTAGGTCAGGTCCCCCAGGATAATCTCTCCTTTGATGAACACAGAGTCAATGATTAGTCGTCAAGTTTCAGGAGGGATGGCCATCATATTCTTAGCTTCCATCCACACTCCAGGGGAGAGGATCATTCAGTGTCTGTGCACCGGCGCAGAAATCTTGCAGGCCATCTTAGAATTTTGCCTACCACGTGGAAAAAAGAAAGTTTCAATTATAGATGGACTACAACAACCCTTCAAGCAGTCCTATGGTAGACAACAGTTGTTTCCCCTGCCCAGCATAAATTCCTTCTTATTCTCCTGACAGCACCCAACTTCACTTCCAGTGATTGCCCTTCACCACTTGCACCCAGTGTAAGTTGGACTGTCCATCAGGATGCTCCATGAGATGATCAACTGACCCATGCTAAGCTAAAGCTGCTTGTTGCCTAGAATTTGAAAACTGACAGCAATAATGCAAAGAGTAAACGCAGTTGTTCATTCAACCGAGGTTACAGGGTTCCCTATTACTGTTCCAGTGCTTGTATTTTTCCAAAACCTGCTTCCTTAGTTTTTCTTTCAGTTATCTTAGGTACTCCCTATCCTTCCAATAAATTCATTTTTTCTTCTTTAATTTATAAAATTTTGACCAAGGCAAATAATCCAGAGATTACTTGACTCCCATGTCAAGCCCTGATGACAACACATTGTCTTCGGAGCCCTGACAAAGACTGGTAAGATGAAACGTGGCCTACCTGCCATCTCTGGTTTCATCCTTGTTGTCTGTCAATTATCTGACCAGCTATGTTGTCATCCCCCATTCACAGGGCAATATAAATGTGCTTCCTGCACAACAAACTGACCAGTTTTTGATTTAACACCTTTCTCTGCAATCTCTTAGTTTTTTTATTGTAACATGTAAAGAGTGTCCCCCTATTCTTATAAGCTTGTTATAAACATTAAATACAATTTTCTGAACCAGAAGCAGCGTCAGCTTCTCAATCACTTTTTCCTAACCACCTTGTTTTAAATTGCAATCACACTCCCCTATCTGTTCTCCTTCCTGTTTTATCTCTATCAGTAGCACACAGCCCCAACTAATCCTCTAAAATTTTCCCCATTCATTTAGTGTATTAATCATCTCTCCTGTAAAGTCAGTTCCATAAAGATGGGGCTATCTTTATTTATTATTATTTTTTTGAGACAGTGTCTTGTTGTAGCACCCAGGCTGGAGTGTAGCGGTGCTACCATGGATCCCTGCAGCCTCAAACTCCTGGGATCAAGCTATCCTCCTGCCTAAGTCTCCCAAGTAGCTGGGACTACAGGTGTGAGCAACTGCACCCAGCTAGGACAGACATTTAAAAAGAAAAAAAATATTTTATTGATGTTAAACATAAATACAGGAAAGTACAGCTTGATGACTCTTCATATAGTAAACACAGTGTATAACCATTCCTCAGACCAAGTGAGAAAAATCATGACCTGGCCCCGGGGTAATGCTGACATCTAACATCACACATCCATTTTCTCTATATTTAAACATTATATGAATGGAATTTTACAGTATGAAAACTCTTTTATGTGCATTAATGTCATACTTTGAGATGAGTCCACATTGGATGTTTATTCTCCTTGCCATGTGGTATTTCACTGTGATAATTTATCCATTATATTGTTTTTTCTTTCCAACTTTTATTTTAGGTTCAGGAGTACACGTACAGGTTTGTTACATGGGTAAATTGTGTGCTGCAGGAGTTTGGTGTGCAGATTATTTTGTCACCCAGGTAATAAGCATAGTACCTGATAGGTAGTTTTTTGATCCTCACCCTCCTCCCACTATGTACCTCTAAGTAGGTCCAGGTGTCTGTTGCTCCCTGCATTGTGTCCATGTGTTAGCTCCCCCTTACAAATGAGAAAATGTGATATTTGGTTTTCTCTTCCTGCGTTAGTTTGCTTGGGATAATGGCCTCCAGCGTCATCCATGTTGCTGTAAAGGACATGCTCTCATTCCCTTTTATGGCTGCATAGTATTCCATAGTGTATATGTACCACGTTTTCTTTGTCCAGTCCATCGTTGATGGACATCTAGGTTGACTGCATGTCTTTGCTGTTGTGAATAGTGCTGCAACGAACATATGCATGTGTGTCTTTATGGTAGAACAATTTATATTCCTTTAGGCATATACCAGTAATGGGATTGCTGGGTTAAAAGGTAGTTCTGTTTTAAGTTCTTTGAGAAATCTTCAGACTGCCTTCCACAGTGGCTGAACTAATTTACATTCCCACCAGCAGTGTATAAGGATTCCCTTTTCTCCACAACCTCGTCAGCATCAGTTGTCTTTTGACTTTTTAGTAATAGCCATTCTGACAGGTATGACATGATATCTCATTGTGGTTTTGATTTTCATTCCTCTAATGATTAATGATGTTGAGCATTTTTTCATAAGCTTGTTGGATACATTTGTCTTCTTTTGAGAAATGTCTGCTCATGTCCTTTACCCATTTTTTAATGGAGTTTTTTTGTTTTGGCTTGTTAATTTGTTTAATTTCCTTACAGATTCTGGATTACACCTATGTCAGATGCATAGTTTGCAAATATTTTCTCCCATTCTGTAGGTTGTAAATTTCCCATGTTGATAGTTTCTTTTGCTGTGCAGAGGTTCTTTAGCTTAATTAAGTCCCACTTGTCTATTTTTGTTTTTGTTGCAATTGCTTTTGAATACTTCATCATAAAATCTTTGCCAAAGCCTATGTCCAAAATCATATTTTCTAGGTTTTCCTCTAGGGTTTTTATAGTTTTGGGTTTTACATTAAAGTCTTTAATCCATCTTGAGTTGATTTTTGTATATGGTAAAAGGAAGGGGTCCTGTTACAATCTTCTGCATATGGCTAACCAGTTATCCCAGAACCATTTGTTGAATAGGGAGTCATTTCTTCATTGATTGTTTTCGTCAGCTTTGTTGAATATCAGATAGTTGCAGGTGTGAGACATTATTTCTGGACTCTCTATTCTGTTTCATTGGTCTAGGTGTCCGTTTTGTATGAGTACCATGCTGTTTTGATTACTGTAGCCATGTAGTATAGTTTGAAGTCAGGTAGTGTCATGCCTTCAGCTTTGTTCTCTTTGCTTAGGATTGCTTTCACTATTTGGGTTCTTTTGGAGTCCCATATGAATTTTAGAATAGTTTTTTTCTAATTCCGTGAAAAATGTCATGGTAGTTTGATAGGAGTAGCATTAGCATTAAATCTATAAATTGCCTTGGGCAGTATGGCCATTTTAACAATATTGATCCTTCCTATCCATAAGCATGGAATGTTTTGTTTGTGTTGTCTGTGATTTCTTTCAGCTGTGTTTTGTAATTCTCACTGTAGAGATCTTTCACCTCCCTGGTTAAGTGTATTCCTAGGTATTTCATTCTTTTGTGGCTATTGTGAATGGGATTGCCTTCTGCATTTGGCGCTCAGCTTGGACATTATTGGTATGTAGAAATGCTACTAATTTTTGTATGTTGATTTTTATAGCCTTAAACTTTGCAAGGTGGGGCACCGTGGTTCATGCCTGTAATCCCAGCACGTTGGGAAGCCAAGACGGGTGGATCACTTGAGGTCAGGAGTTCAAGACCAGCCTGACCAACATGGTGAAGCCCCGTCTCTACTAAAAAACATACAAAATTAGCTGGGCGTGGTGGCACATGCCTGTAATTCCAGCTACTTGGAAAGCTGAGGCAGGAGAATTGCTTGAACCAGGGAGGTGGAGGTTGCAGTGAGCCAAGATCGTGCCATTGCACTCCAGCCTGGACAACAAGAGCAAAACTCTCTCTAAAAAAAAAAAAGAAAAGAAAAGAAAGAAAAACTTTGCTGAAGTGGTTTATCATATCATATCTAGAAGCTTTTGGGTCAAGACTATGTGGTTTTCTAGGTACAGAATCATATCATCCACAAAGAGAGATAATGCGACTTCCTCTCTTTCTATTTGGATGTCCTTTATTTCTTTCTGTTGCCTGGCTAGGACTTCTAGCATAATACTATGTTGAATAGGAGGGGTGAGAGTGGGCATCCTTGTCTTGTTCTCGTTCTTAAGGGGAATGCTACTAGCTTTTATCCATTCAGTATGATGTTGGCTATGGGTTTGCTCTTATTGGGTTGGCTCTTATCATTATTATTATTATTATTATTATTATTATTATTTTGAGATGGAGTCTTGCCCTGTTGCCCAGGCTAGAGTGCAGTGCGATCTTGGCTCACTGCAACCCCCATCTCCTGGGTTCAAGCGATTCTCCTGTCTCAGCCTCCTGAGTAGCTGGGATTACAGGAGCACACCAACACACCCAGCTAATTTTTGTATCTTAGTAGAGATGGGGTTTCACCATTTTGGCCAGGTTGGTCTCGAACTCCTGACCTCAAATGATCCTCCTGCCTTGGCCTCCCAAAGTTCTGGGATACAAGTGTGAGCCACCGCACCTGGCTGAGACCACCTTTTGATGGGCAGAGTAGCACGTGTCTGTAGGGAAGGAAGGAATTGATGGTGGCATTCTTGGAGACAAATTGCCACACTCAGTAAGGGTTCAATGGCTGCATGTCCCCAACATCCCCTTTGGTTACTAAAGCAATAAAAAATTGAATTTATTAAAAGGATGGGAGTAGCCCACAAAATCAAAAAGAACACTCTCAAAAAAGATAGGAACTAGAGGAGTTCTAGCTAGCAAGTTCTAATTGACATGTTTTCGAGGTACAGCCACAGGATTAATCAACTTTATGTGTTTCTCGTACTTTTGTCTTCCTGCTCAAATTCCAAGCTAAAAAAAATTTTATTGCATAATTGAATCATGTCCGAGAGAGGACAAGATCCCTGAACTCATACTCCCTCTAAAAACTGCATAAAATGGGAGAAGGAAATCAAGAAACTTTCCAAGATAAGAAACATGGATGCCAGGCTGCAGAACAACAGATGCTCATTGTCCAGGATGCTTTGGGTATAACTTTACCTAAAAGAAGAGGACCAGCAAGGGTTTCCCCAACTCCATATATATCCTTTAAAAAAAATCTGGGCCGGGCACGGTGGCTCACGCCTGTAATCCCAGCACTTTGGAAAGTCAAGGTGGGCGGATCACGAAGTCAGGAGATCGAGACCATCCTGGCTAACATGGTGAAACCCCGCCTCTATTAAAAATACAAAAAATTAGCTGGGCATGGTGGCACGCACCTGTAGTCCCAGCTACTTGGGAAACTGAGGCAGGAGAATCGCTTCAACCCGAGAGGTGGAGGTTGCAGTGAGCCAAGATCACACCACTGCATTCTAGCCTGGGTCAGAGTAAGACTCTGTCTCAAAAAAAAAAAAAAAAACAAAAAAAAAAACTGTCTATATACTATGTTATCTATGTCTGTGAATTCAGTAAAGTTTCATCAAACTTAAAAATATATTATTTGTTTGGAATTATTAATCATTGTTATTTTATATAGTTTAGAACTAACATTTCTCCATCCTGTATGATCTTGGTGAAGAAGAGTGTACCTGATAGTTCTTGGGGAAAAAATGTATTTAACTTCTATTTCAATGTTTCTGTTAAGTGTAAGGATAACATTGAAGGGATGTAATTTGTATTCTAAACTAACTTTTTTTTTTTTATTGTATTTTATTTTTAGAGATGGGGGTCTCACTATATTGCCCAGGCTGGTCTCAAACTCCTGGGCTCCAGTGATACTCCCACCTTGGCCTCCCAAAGTGCTGAAATTACAGGCATAAGCCACCACACACGGCCCTAAACTAACTTTTGAAAAACATTTTATTATTAATTTTTTTTTTTGAGACAGAGTCTTGCTCTGTCTCCCAGATTGGAGTGCAGTAGCGTGATCTCAGCTTACTGCAACCTTCGTCTCCCGGATTCGAGCAATTCTGCCTTAGCCACTTGAGTAGCTGGGATTACAGGCATGTGCCACCATACCTGGCTAATTTTCACATTTTTAGTAGAAATGAGGTTTTGCTATGTTGGCCAGTCTGATCTCGAACTCCTGACCTCAGGTGATCCACCCGAGATCACCTCAGGTAATCACCTCAGGTGATCTCAGCCTCCCAAAGTGCTGGGATTACAGGCATGAGCCACCGCACCCGGCCCATTATGGAAACATTTTTTAAATTTGTTAAAATAAGACAACAATGGGGCGGGTGCAGTGGCTCATGCCTATAGTCCCAGCACTTTGGGAGACTGATGTGGGTGGATCACCTGAGGTCAGGAGTTTGAGACCAGCCTGGCCAACCTGGTGAAATCCCGTCTCTGCTAAAAATACAAAAATTAGCTGGGCCTGGTGGCGGGCTCCTGTAATCCCAGCTGCCTGGGAGGCTGAGGCAAGAGAATCACTCGAACCCGGGAGGCGGAGGGTGCAGTGACCCGAGATCATGCCATTGCACTCCAGCCTGGACATCAAGAGCGAAACTCCGTCTCAAAAAACTAAATAAATAAATAAGACAACAATGAAGTTTACAGCATTGGTTCACTCTTCCTTCCTTTTGAATGAAATCCCATGTTCCAGTCGCCAATTAGTCTGTAGTTTATCTGAGTTTATTCTGGCTGCTCACACTTTGTTAGCAGATGCTTCTGGTGCCCAGATTGCAGCTACTTGGCTACCTCTAGTCTTAGCTCTGGCAGGCAGCACCAGCCTGCACCGTCAGCTTTCCTGGCCTTCTGCTTTCTGTCCCAGAGCCAGCTCCAATGCCCAAGCATAACCTTAGGGCACATGGAAGTGAGTGCCCACTAAGGGAGGTGTTCACCCTCAACCAAAGAGGGGATTTAAATGCTCCAGCCTTAAACCCTTCAGGCCAATTCTGAGAGGCAAACTGTAAACTTCTCAGAGTTCTTGGGATACTGAGTCTTGCAGCAAAGGATCAAGTGTCCTGACATTGGCTTTTCCTTCCTTTCTGCCTTACTCTTCATAGCCTCTCACTTTGCTGTCTGCAGTCACCTCCCAAAAAACTCCCTGCACCTACATTCCTGTCTAGGGGTGTGTATTCACGGGAACCCAAATTTAGACAGGCATCCTTTATCCAGGCATATCTTTTGGTTACTGGCAACGTCTAATATTGATTATTTTGCAGACATAACTCAAGATGTCTTTTCAAGATGTTGGCCGATGTAATTAACTGCTGTGGAGAACAGTATTATGTAGGAGCAGCATTATTTTGTTCTTTTTTTTTTTTTTTTTTTTGGAGATGGAGTCTCGCTTTGTTGCCCAGGCTGGAGTGCAGTGGCACAATCTCGGCTCACTGCAACCTCCGCCTCTTGGGTTCTAGTGATCCTCCTGCCTCAGCCTCCCAAGTAGCTGGGACTATAGGCGTGTACCACCATGCCTGGATACTTTTTGTATTTTTAGTTGAGATGGGGTTTTGCCATGTTGGCCAAACTGGTCTCAAACTCCTGGCCTCGGGTGATCCGCCCTCCTTGGCCTCCCAATATTTTGCTTTTCTGCAGAAATTGGGTAGCACTCTCTTCAATATTCTTGCTTAGTTAAAAGAGAGGGAAGGAGGGAAGCAGAGAGGGAGGAAGGAAAGAAGAAAGGAAGGAGGAGAGGGAAATGAATAAGCTCTTCCTTCTGACAGTTTTTGCTACAGAATTTAAGTGTGCTTTTGGAGCTGAATATAAAAAACTTCACCCACCCAATCTGAATTCCAAGCTTTACCTCTAAATCTTGTACTAGAGCCGTCTAACCCGTGGGTACTGTTAGGATGTGTTAGCAAGTGAATTGGCTGTCAGCACTTTGAGACCCGGGAACACACCCAGGCCCCCAGGGAAGCTGGACCCAGAGGTCAGAGGACAGCACTATTGTAGCCCAGTGTCTCTAATGGGAAACAGATGCACCCAGCTGTCGCCTGCCATCAGCCTGCTCACTGAATGTTTTCAGTCCTGGCTCCTTCTGGACCAATCCAGCTGTATAAACACATTTTATCCGCAAGCCTGGTTGTGGGGGCAGCCAACAGATCTGTCTTCTTTTCTATTAGGAGAGCCTGCCAATGTTTAACTCATTAGAATAACAATTAAACAAAGGTAGGATTTTTTTTTCCCCTTTTTCTTTGTAAAGCTTCTATTTTCTTTTTGCTAACAGGGGTGGTATTAGCTGATGGTTATCCCGGGGTGATATTAGCTGATAGTTCATCTATTGAGAGTTAGGAGCAAAGGAAATCTGTTTGAAATGAGAATCTTTTTTTATTTTTTGATGGAGTCTCACTCTGTTGCCCAGGCTGGAGTGCAGTGGTGCCATCTCAGCTCACTGCAACCTCTGCCTCTCGGGTTCAAGCAATCATCTTGCCTTAGCCTCCACAGTAGCTGGGTTTACAGGTGCGTGCCACCATGCCTAGCTGATTTTTGTATTTTTGGTAGAAATAGGATTTCGCCATGTTGGCCAGGCTGATCTTGAATTCCTGACCTCAAGTGATCTGTCTGCCCCGGCCTCCAAAAGAGCTAGGATTACAGGTGTGAGCCACCACTCCTGGCCTGATATGAGATTGCTTTAAAGAGAGATGCAGATAGTAGTATGGGAGATCAGGATGCCTGAGTTGTAGAAGTAATCACATGTCCTTAGGAGTATCACTTAGCCTCTTTGGCCTTCATTTTCCTTTTTCAGTAAAATGAAGGCATTAGACTTAGCTGATCACTAAAGAACTTTCTCATTATTAACATTTTAAATAATTTGTCATTTTATGGCTTCCATACATTCTTTCATTTAACAAATATTTTCTGAGCATCTGTTATGTACACAACAGTCTTACTGGCACTTGTAAAATGTTAAAAATAGAAGATTCCTTACAGAGCCTAGGCTGTAAGGCATCTGTTTCCTTGTCTCTCTCCAGCAACTCTTCCCTTTTGTTCCCAATAACAAGGGTCACTTGGACCATGGTAACTTATCTGCATCTCCATTTTATGTGGATTTGTTGGATCTACCACTAACAGTGACATTGCAGCCCAGCCCAGGTATGAGCATGTGATCCAGGCCTAGCTAATCACATACCACGCCCTGGGTCATGTAAGTCTGGACTCATGACTTATGCTAGTCCAATCCAAGTTCTTCCCTGAAATTTTCAACAACAATTTTTGGAGAGAAGATGCTCTTTTACATGTAGGGTTACCAAATAGGAAAGAGTGGCCATTCCCTTTTTCTTTTGCATGGAGAAAGTTCGTCTAAAGTTGAAAACAACTGAGGCCAACATATGAAGAGAAGCAGAGCCAGAGATGGGGAGAAATTTCAAGTGGCCTTGTTTGAAGCCCCTTTGCTCCCATCTGTGTTCACTAATCTCTCATTCCCTCTTCCTCTCTTTATCTCTCTCTCTCTCTCTCTCTCTCTCAGACAGTTTTGATCTCAAACATTTGGCCTCAAGCGATCCTCTCATCGCGGCCTCTCAAAGTGCTGAGATTACAGGCGTCAGCCACTGTGCCTACAACACCTGGCCACTCTCAGATAGTTTGAGATGGCTTTCTGTCAGTTTCAACCAAAAGACTCCTGACAAATACATCGTCAAACCTTTTTTTGTGTGTGTGTAAGGAAACTGATTCTCACAGTGTTTGGAATTTTTTCAAGCTTCCATCGTGGGTGAGTAGCAGAGGTGGCACACAATCATTGATCTCCTGACTTCCAAACCAGTTCTTTTATTTTCATGTTTCTTCCACCTTTATATGATGAACATTTCAAACATGCTGAAAATTTGAAAATAAAGAAAGGCAGGCCGAGTGTGGTGGCTCACACCTGTAATCCCAGCACTTTCGGAAGCCGAGGTGGGTGGATCCCCTGAGGTCAGGAGTTTGAGACCAGCCTGGCCAACATGGCAAAACCCAGTCTCTATGAAAAATACAAAATTAGCCAGGCGTGGTGGTGGGGCCTATAATCCCAGCTACTTGGGAGGTTGAGGCAGGAGGATCACTTGAACCTGGGAGGCATAGGTTAAAGTAAACCAAGATTATGCCACTGTACTCCAACCTAGGTGACAGAGCAAGACTCCGTCTCAATAATAATAATAATTGGAAGAACATGTGGCATATTTAACAACCAGTCACTGCAGTTTTTAGGTGAGTTGAATCCTTACATATGTTATCAAACCAAAATGGGGTCCGCTTGCCTGGCACAGTAAGGCCAAACATCCACATTGAGGTTTGCAGTGGGAGAAAGGAGGGTGTTTATTTGCAGGGCACCAAGCAAGGAGAATCTAGGCAGCTCATGTTTAAGACCCAATGTCTCCGATGGTTTTTAAAGGCAGAGGTAAGTTTCAGGAAAGCTGAAATTACAGGCAAAATCATAGATCAATACATGGAGATTGCATATTGGTTTGGCCTATAAAGGGCAGGATATCTTGAAGTGGGAGCTTCTAGGTCATAGGTAGATTTGAAGATTTTCTGATTTGCAATTGATTAAGGAAGAGAAGCTTTGTTTAAAAATTTGGAGTCAGCAGGCCAGCGCAGTGGCTCATGCCTGTATTCCCAGCACTTTGGGAGGCTGAGGTGGGTGGATCACCTGAGGTCAGGAGTTCGAGACCAGCCTGACCAACATGGTGAAACCCCATCTCTACTAAAAATACAAAATGAGCCAGGCGTGGTGGCAGGTGCCTGTAATCCCAGCTACTCGGTAGGCTGAGGGAGGAGAATCGTTTGAACCCGGGAGGTGGAGGTTGCAGTGAGCCGAAATCACACCATTGCACTCCAGCCTGGGCAACGAAAACAAAACTCTATCTCAAAAAAAAAAAGAAAGAAAAAAAATTGGAGTCAGCAGAAAAGCCAGCCCTGGCTTGTGGATGTGACCTTCTCCAGGTACCTCAGGAATAAATTTAGAACAAAAAACAGCAGTCAGAGTTCAGCCCTCAGTTCTCCCTTTTCTGAGGTCTTCGTCTTCGGGTCAATGGGTCCAACTGATTGGGGGTCTGGATTTCTAAAAAACAACTCAGGGACATAAGTTGTTACCTTTAGGCCGGGTGTGGTGGCTCACACCTATAATCCCAGCACTTTGGGAGGCTGAGCCCGGTGGATCACCTGAGGTCAGGAGTTTGTGACCAGCCTGGCCAAAATGGTGAAATCTCATCTCTACTAAAAATACAAGAAATTAGTTTGATGTGGTGGCATGCACCTGTAGTCCCAGCTACTCGGGAGGCTGAGGCAGAGAACATGTTACCTTTAATTTATATAGGAAACCCAAAATCCTGTGATTCTAGCTTCCTTGGCTATTGTTTTAAGCTACTGTTACTTCTTGCTTATCTATTTGCTTATTTACATCTTAGGGCTAGCCAGGTGCCTGGACTTTTCCTTGAAGGAACTTAAGATTTTCCTTTATTTCCAAGCTGGAGGGGGATCCCACAGACTCCTAGGAGGGGGCTCTGTGCCATCTGTACCTCTCTTGGCCATGTGACAGCTCAGTAATCCTGCCAGCACTCTCTAGACAAACAGCTCTAAGAGTAGTTTGGAGACAGAGAAGCTGCGTAAGCCTACAGAAACAAGCTGGTCCTAAACGGAAACAGGCTGGACTTTCACAAATTTTGCTTGTCCAAAAAACAGGCTCAAATTACATCCCAAACAATTCATGGCTTTTTATGGGGCTCTTTTAACACTTTAGCCAAATAATTGTTAGTTTAGTTTGTGTAAATGGTTTAAATATATGTTTTAGCATTAAAATGATCCAAAACCAACACTTTGCACTGCTTTCAAGTGCCTTTTTAACCTGCCCTCAGTGGAAACCAGATTAACTTAAAATTTTATAAGAGAAATGTCCTAATCTTCCCATTCTGCCCTCAGTGGTTCCAAAATCATGAGAAAATGGGCATCTTCAAGTTTCTTCTATTTTATATAACTTTTCTTTAATTATTTAGGTATTTGTTCAGAAATGAACCAGAGAACATATGCTTCAAATTTTATTTTTATGGTTTTTTAACTATGCCATGAATAATGTCCAAAACATCAATATTAAACCAAATTAATACCATAACTGACAAGGGGACATTTCATTCTAATAGATGGTGAACTGCATTTTTCCGGTCCAATTCTACAAATGTAGTAGAATTTGGACTAGAAAAATCCAAAATATTCCTAGAAACGACAAAATGGAAATTTTTAAAAGGAGAAATTCTATATAACATGGTCATTTAAAGCCAGATTTAGCACTGGAAACATTTCCTGGGAGCAAAGCCATATTTATTAAAGACAAATGTATCTCAAGTACAGGAATATCTTTCTTTCAGGATTCTCAAAATGTAACTGTTTACACATACAAAGAGTGACACATTGTACTTTACAGCAATATTTCTACAACTGTGGAGCTGGAAGAAACTATGATAAACTCTGCGGATCCCCTTGGGTGCCTTTTACCATTTCTGTGCCCTGCCCTTAGCTTCTGTTTTTGCTTTTAACAGCCAGCATCTGTGACTCTTCAAAGCCATATGTTGGCCTGTTGGAGCCACTCTGCCCACTTTGTGGAGAGCTACAAGTGCCTGGGAGTTCATATCCACCTAGGATGGCCTTCGGCCAACAAGTGACTGGTGGTGAAATATAAATGCCCAGCCCCCTTCCCTCAAGAGGGTACAAACTCTGAAGTGTAATTTAGACTCTAGAGCATCCCTGTGGGATGAAGTAGAGACTGGGGCTCTGTCTGAAATTTGTCCCTTGCTTAGCTGCTTTCTATTCCCTGTCCTATCTCCTTCATTCCCTTATCTGTTCCCCTCAAAAGTCCTTCCTTAACATATTGCTTGCACACAACTCCTCATCTCAGGGTCTGCTTCCAAAGAACCCCACGTAAGACCTGAGATGAAGTTTACCTGCTCCAATCCTTTCATTTCACCAATGCTTAGCCCAATCTATCAGTCAAGAACATGTACCATGTTCTGGGCATGGTTTAGGCATGGAGAAGTGCCAATCTCTAGGAAAGTGGAAATGACAGTCTTTTGACCCAGGCCCTCATTATCTTCTGTCAGGGCCAGTTTGCAAGTTCAGGGGAAGGTGTTACCAGTCACAAGTACATGAATTACCTCATGCATTCAGCATTCATTCAGGCATTATCCACTAACAACACTCATGGAAGCTGGGAAAGAGAGAAACCTAATAAAGATTAATTGGAAAATTACGTAAATCATCTACTCCAACCTGAAGTAGGCCAGTAGAAAAATATCCAAAGATTTACCTGAGTCCAACAGCATTCACTCAGAAACTATTAAACATTATTATTTGATTCTTAATATCACTTTCTCCTTTTTTCTATTTTTTATCTCTAAGGCTTACAAACGTAAAACATGACAGGAAATTGCTGGTAGGAAGTGGTTTTTTTTTTGGCCCCAAGAGATTCTAAACACTCATATAGGAGGTTTCCAGTAAAAGTACCTCTATTCCCACTCTACTTTTTTTTTTTTTTTTTTTTTCTTTTTTTTTGTGAGACACTCTGTCACCCAGGCTGGAGTGCAGTGGTGTGATCTTGGCTCACTGCAACCTCTGCCTCCCGGGTTCAAGTGATTCTCATGCCTCAGCCTCCTGAGTAGCTGGGACTACAGGCATGCGCCAACACAACCAGCTAATTTTTGTAGTAGAGATGGGGTTTCACCATGTTGACCAGGCTGGTCTCGAACACCTGACCTCAAGTGAACAGCCCTGCCAACACCTTGGTTTTAGCCCAGTAATACTAATTTTATACCATGGAATTGAAAAATAATAAATTCGTGTGTGGGGGGTTTTTTTGTTTTGTTTTGTTCTTGGAGATGGAGTCTTGCTCTGTCACCTAGGCTGGAGTACAATGGCATGATCTCGGCTCACTGCAACCTCCGCCTCCCGGGTTCAAGCAATTCTCCCACCTCAGCCTCCCGAGTAGCTGGGATTATAGGCAACTGCCACCACGCCCAGCTAATTTTTGTATCTTTAGTAGAGATGGGGTTTTACCATGTTGGCCAGGCTGGTCTCAAACTCCTGACCTCAAATGATCCGCCAGCATCAGCCTCCCAAAGTGCTGGGATTACAGGTCTGAGCCACCACACCTGGCCAAATATGTGTTGTTTTAAGTCACTAATTTTGTGATTAATTTGTTACGACAATGATAGGAAATTGATATACCATCTGCTTTCCAGATTCATTGCTGCATCTGAAGAAACTAAAAACCTTTGCATGTGTCACAGGCATAATTCATATGTCAATCACTCAATTTTGACTTCCCTACCTGTCTTTGAAATGCCCTGACATTCTTTATGGCTGTCACCAGGGTCTTCTATATTTGAGCTCTACTGCAATCATAGGTCAAAAGCTATTGCTTTCTTCTGGCCTCAGTACAAAACTAACACCAATAATAATACATATTTTCCAGCTTAGAAGTGGTAATTCCCCTTGCAATTTACACTTTGTGGTATCCAGCTTCCTTTTCTGCTTCCCCTTCCGTTTTTACAGTCTGTTTCATTTGAGACTTTGGAGATATGATGTTCAGTGATGATAGCAATAAAAAATGAAATACAGATGGGTTTATGACAAGAGGAAATTTACCAACTCCTCTGGACAAGATATATTAAGATCAAAGGCACGGAGTGATGGCATCACTATCACCAAGGCCCCAAATAATTCCATATGCATTACTTATACCCTAATTTATTCCTTTATTCATTTGATTGAACATTCACAAGTATCTATTGAGTGCTGACCCTGTGCCAGAAACTGCTATAGTTACGACTGTGGGGATTCACCCGTGACAAAGATCTCTGCCATTGTGAAATTTATATTCTGCTGTGGGGAAGTAGGCAATAAACTAGACAGGCAAATAATAAAATAGGTTGATGATGTGAAGTGCAATGAGATAAAAGAGCAGGATAAGCAGGATTAAGTAGGGGTGCTGCCATTTACATCAGGTGGACAAGGTAAGCCTCACTTTAAAAAGTGTATTCGAGGCTGAGCATGGTGGCTCATGCCTGTAATCCCAGCACTTTGGGAGGCCGAGGCAGGTGGATCGCCTGAGGTCAGGAGTTCAAAACCGGCCTGGCCAACATGGCAAAACCCCGTCTTTAAAAAAATACAAAAATCAGCCAGGCATTGTGGCACATGTCTGTTATCCTAGATACTCCAGAGGCTGAGGCAGAAGAATCGCTTGAACCCAGGAGGCGGAGGCTGCAGTGAGCCAAGATCATGCCACTGCACTCCAGCCTGGGTGACAGAGTAAGACCCTATGTCAAAAAAAAAAAAAAAAAGAAAAAAGAAAAATAAAAAGTGATATTGAGAAAATACTTGAAGAAATTGAGAGAATCATTTCAGAGAGAGGAGCAACCAGTTCCATGGCTGTGAGTGAAGAGCAAGCCTGGAGGGTTGGAGAAGTAGCAAGGTCAGTAGCTAGAGCAGGAGCAAGGGGGAGAGAGTTAGGCAATGAAGTAGGAAAGCAATTGAGGGGAAGACTCTGACTTTGACTCCAGATGAAAAATAGGGAGTAGTCGGGCAAGGTGGCTCACGCCTGTAATCCTAGCACTTTGGGAGGCCGAGGTAAGTGGATCATCTGAGGTCAGGAGTTTGAGACCAGCCTGAGCAACATGGGGAAACCCCATCTCTACTAAAAATGCACAAAATTAGCTGGGCATGGTGGCGGGCACCTGTAATCCCAGCTACTCAGGGGGCTGAGGCAGAAGACTTGCTTGAAGCTGGGAGGCGGATGTTGCAGTGAGCCGAAATCCCGCCACTGCACTCTAACCTGGTGACAAAGCGAGACTCTGTCTCAAAAAAAAAAAAAAAAAAGAAGAAAGAAAATAAAAGAAAAATACGGAGCCATTACATGTGACATGACCTCATTATGTTTAAATGGCTTGTCTGGCCAGGCATGGTGGCTCATGCCTGTAATCCCAGCACTTTGGGAGGCCAAGGCAGGTGGATCACCTGAGGTCAAGAGTTCAAGGCCAGCCTGGCCAACATGGCGAAACCCTGTCTCTATTAAAAATACAAAAAAAAAAAAAAAAAAAAAAAGCCAGGCATGGTGGTGCACACCTGTAATCCCAGCTACTCAGGAGGCTGAGGCAGGAGAATTGCTTGAACCTGGGGGAGTGGAGGTTGCAGTGAGCCAAGATTTGTGTCACTAAACTCCAGCCTGGGTGACAGAGCGAGACTCTGTCTCTAAATAAATAAATAAATGGATTGTCCTAGTTGCTAAGAATCTACTATAGAGGAGCAACAGAGAGAGCAGGGGCACCATGCATGAAGCAAGTTCAGTAATCTAGCTGAGAGATGATGGCTGGAGCTAGGGGGCAGCAGGGGTGAGAAGTGATCAGATTCTGGTTATATTTTGAAGGTAGAGCCAAGATGATTTCCTGTTAGACTGGACATTAACTATGTCAGAAAGAAAAGGGTAAAAGATGACTCCAAGCTCTTTAGCCTTAGCAACTAGGATGGCGTGTTCAGTCATTGAAATATGGAAAACAATAAGGAGAAGATTATTCGTGGAGTAGAGGGAGATCAGGTCAAGTTGGGACATGTTAATTCTGATATACCTAACAGATATCCAAGTGGAGATATCAGCTAGGCAGTGGAATATGTGAGTCTAGAATTCAGGAGACATTTCTGGATTGGAAGTATAGTTTTTAGAATCACAAACATATAGTTTATATTTAAAATCACGAGAATAAAATTGAGATCACCTAAGGGAATGGGTGCAGATATAGAGAAGTGGCCAAAATCTCAGTAAGAGGTCAAGGAGATGGGAAGAACCGACAAGGAAGGTTGAAAAACATGAGTCAGGCAGGGTGTGGTGGTTCACGCTTGTAATCCCAGCATTTTGGGAGGCTGAGGTGGGTGGATCACTTGAGGTCAAGAGTTCGAGACCAGCCTAGCCAACAGGGCAAAACCCTGTCTCTACTGAAAATACAAAAATTAGCTGGTCATGGTGGCACACGCCTGTAGTCCCAGCTACTTGTGAGGCTGAGGCAGGAGAACAGCTTGAGACCAGGAGGTGGAGGTTGCAGCGAGCCAAGATCATGCCACTGTACTCCAGCCTGGGCAACAGAGAGACTCTCAGTCTCAAAAAGAAGAAAAGAAAAAGAGGATGTAGGAGGAAAACCAGTAGAGTGTGGAGACCTGAAACCCAAGTGAGGAAGTGCTCCCAGGAAGAGAAAGTGATCAACTAAGAAGCAGACTGAGGTTTGTCCGCATTGAGGATTTAGTGTCATTGGAGACATTGGTTAACTTTGATTAGAGCACTTTCTTAGAGTTCTGATGGCAATGCCTAATTTGAGAAAAGGAGACGGGGGGTGGGGGGAACATAGACAGATCTTTTGAGGAATTTTGTTTAGCCACACTAAAGAGAAGCAAAGCAAAGATTGAAGCTATAGCGAGAGAAGTTAGTGTTTCTTTTACAATAGGAAAATCAATAGCACGAATAAATGTGCTTACAGGAATGATCAAAAGGAGAGGGAGAAATTGATATTGGTGCAGAGGGAAGAACTGTTGGGCCTATGTTCTTGAACAGGCTGTAGGAGACAGTACAGAGCAGTGGTTCCTAAGCTTTGGTGTGAGCTGGAATGCCCCCAGAGGGCCTGCAAACACACAGATTAGATTGCAGGGCTCCCACCCCCAGAGTTTCCGATCCAGTCCATCTGGAGTGCAACCTGATAACTTGCATTTCTTTCTTTCTTTCCTTTTTTTTTTTTTTTTGAGACACAGTCGCCCAGGCTGGAGTGCAGTGGCACTATTTCAGCTCACTGCAACCTCTGCCTCCCGGGTTCAAGCGATTCTCCTGTCTCAGCCTCCTGAGTAGCTGGGACTACAGGTGCGTGCCACTACACGGGCTAATTTTTTGTATTTTTAATAGAGACGGGGTTTCACCGTGTTAGCCAGGATGGTCTCGATCTCCTGATCTAGTGATCCGCCCGCATCAGCCTCCCAAAGTGCTGGAATTACAGGCGTGAGCCACTGCACCCGGCCGGTAGTTGGCTTTAAATAGGAGTCTGGGCTGGGCGTGGTGGCTCATGCCTGTAATCCCAGCAGTTTGGAAGGCTGAGGCAGGCGGATCACTTGAGGCCAGGAGTTCAAAACCAGCCTGGCCAACATAGCAAAACCTGTCTCTATTAAAAATACAAAAAATTTGCTGGGTGTGGTGGCACATGCCTGTATTCCTAGCTACTCGGGAGGCTGAGGCTTGAAATCGATTGAACCCAGGAGGAGGAGGTTGCAGTGAGCCGAGATTGCTCCACCGCACTCCAATCTGGGCGACAGAGTGAGACTCTGTCTCAAAAGAGATGAAATGAAAATAAAAGTGGCCGGGCGCGGTGGCTCAAGCCTGTAATCCCAGCACTTTGGGAGGCCGAGACGGGCGGATCACGAGGTCAGGAGATCGAGACCATCCTGGCGAACACGGTGAAACCCCGTCTCTACTAAAAATACAAAAAAAAAAAAAAACTAGCCGGGCGTGGTGGCGGCGCCTGTAGTCCCAGCTACTCGGGAGGCTGAGGCAGGAGAATGGCGTGAACCCAGGAGGCGGAGCTTGCAGTGAGCTGAGATCCGGCCACTGCACTCCAGCCTGGGCGACAGAGCGAGACTCCGTCTCAAAAAAAAAAAAAAAAAAAAAAAGAAAGAAAATAAAAGTAAATGGGAGTCTGTTAATTTGTAATAACAGATTCATCCATTAAAGTAGTTATACATGAGGGTTTACTTTGGAAAGATGCAGTCGGGAAGACAAAGACAGCTAACATAGCCAGTCTGAGTCTTAGGACATGTGATTCACCCAGAGCCTGGCAGTGCTTCCGATGAGAAGTCACTCAGGATAGGTCTAAGTTTCCAGGCACACTACCCTCACCTCCTACTAGCTGGGCCATTTTTATGATGTACAGCCAAGTGGAAACTCTTGGATCACAGAAGTACTCCCTTTACATGACTAGAACGCCTCAGCAGCCTCTCCTGGCTGAACTTCAGCAGCATTCTTGGAGTCCCAGGTGCTCTTTGCAATGCGTGTTCCATAACATCGCAAAAGATCCTAACTCAACGTGATTGTGTGATTTTGCTCGCCAGCATTTGGAATCATGATTAGCTGAGGGCTGAGCCAAAAACCCCAAGAAGCCTGAGCCTGCACTTTTTTTGTTGTTGCTCTTACTGCAATGTTCATCTCTTGCCAGAAACAGCCACTAGCAATCAATCTTTCCATAAAGTTTTTCTTTTTTCCCCCATCGCTGAGGAGATAGGGGATAGCAATACATTCTGAATATTCAGAATGTAATAGCAACAACAACTTCCCTCTGTGTAGCTGTTTAAACTTTTAAAACATTTTCCCGGCTGGGCGCTGTGGCTCACGCCCGTAATCCCAGCACTTTGGGAGGCCGAGGCCAGTGGATCACCTGAGATCAGGAGTTCAAGACCAGCCTGGCCAACATGGTGAAACCCCACCTCTACTAAAAATAGAAAAATTAGCCAGGCATAGTGGCGCATGCCTGTAATCCCAGCTACTCAGGAGGCTGAGGCAGGAGAATTGCTTGAACACGGGAGGTGGAGGTTGCAGTGAGCCGAGATCATGCCATTGCGCTCCAGCCTGGACAATAAGAGCTAAACTCTGTCTCAAAAAAACAACAAACAAAACAAACAAAAAATATTTTCCCCTCCAATTTATTATATCCACTTTGTACATGAGGAAACTGAGGCTCAGAGAGGGAAAGGGACTTACGAGCCTTCAACTGGTGGAACCAGGACACCTGGTCTTTGGATGCCAAGTTTCAAATTCTTTCCAAGTTCCAAATTCATTTTGTCATATGCTGGTCAGAACAGCTCTTCCAAGCCCCTCTGATTCGGCACATGGCAGAAACAACAACGGCAAATGGCATGAACTCACCCATTGCCCCTCTTTGGAATATCTTGCATACTTTATCTGTGTTACCTTTTGCCCCTTGTCTCTACAACCTGATTAATAATGGTTTGTTGATTGATTGAGCTGGTTTTCTATAAGCTATACATTTGAGGGGTGAATAGGTAGGCATGGTTTTTATGCCTTTATTTTTTTTTTCTTTGAGACGGAGTCTCGCTCTGTCGCCCAGGCTGGAGTGCAGTGGCACGATCTCAGCTCACTGCAAACTCTGCCTCCTGGGTTTACACCATTCTCCTACCTCAGCCTCCCGAGTAGCTGAGACTACAGGCGCCCGCCACCTCGCCCAGCTGGTTTTTTGTATTTTTTTTTTTTTAGTTGAGACGGGGTTTCACCATGTTAGCCAGGATGGTCTCGATCTTCTGACCTCGTGATCCACCCGTCTCGGCCTCCCAAAGTGCTGGGATTACAGGCTTGAGCCAGCGCACCCGGCCACCTTTATTTTTTCTAAGTAGACTTTATTTTGTAGAAAAATTTTAGGTTTACAGAAAATTGGAAATTACAAATTGATCAGAAAGCAGAGTTCCCACATACCCCTTCTCCCTCTGCACAGAGTAGTCTCTATTATTTACATCTTATGTCTATGTGGTACAATTGGTGAACCAACACTGGTACCTATTATTATTATTATTATTATTATTATTATTATTATTGAGATGGAGTCTTGCTCTGTCCCCCAGGCTGGAGTGCAATGGCATGGATCTTGGCTCACTGCAACCTCCACCTCCCAGGTTCAAGAGATTCTCGTGCCTCAGCCTCCCGAGTAACCGGAATTACAGGCACGCACCACCGTGCCCAGCTAGTTTTTGTATTTTTAGTAGAGATGGGGTTTCACCATGTTGGCCAAACTGGTCTTGAACTCCTGACCTCAAGTTCCTCAAGTGATCTGCCCACCTTGACCTCCCAAAGTGCTAGGATTACAGGCGTGAACCACCATGCCCAGTCAATACCTATTATTAACTAAAATCTACAGTTTACATCAGGATTCACTCTTCGTGTTATAATTCTATGGCTTTTGACATGTATAATGTATAATGACATGTATGCGTCATTATGGTATCATACAGAGTATTTTCACTGACCTAAACATCTTCTGTGCTTCATCTATTTGTCACTCCCTCCTGTCCCCCACCCCCCACACCTAAGGTCCTGGCAACCATTGATCTTTTTACTGTCTCCATAATTTTGTATTTTTCAGAATGCTATATAGTTAGAATCATACAATATGTAGACTTCTCTGTTCAGATTGGCTTCTTTCACATCGTAATATGCACATGTTTTCTCCATGGCTTTTCATGGCTTGATAACTAGATTGCTAGAGTGCAGTGGCACGATCTTGGCTCACTGTACCTCCACTTCCTGGATTCAAGCAATTCTCCTGCCTCAGCCACAAGAGTATCTGGGATTACAGGCGTGCTGCACCACACCAGGCTAATTTTTGTATTTTTAGTAGAGATGGGGTTTCACCATGTTGCCCATGCTGGTGTCGAACTCCTGAACTCAAGCAATCCGCCTGTCTCAGCCTCCCAAAGTGCTGAGATTACCCTCATTAGCCACCGCGCCTGGCCTCATTTATTTTTATTGCTGAATAATATTCCATTGTATGTATGTGCCACAATTTGTTTATCCATTTGCCTACTGAAGGACATCTTGGTTGCTTCCAGGTTTAGGCAATTATTAATAAAATTTCTATTAATAACTGTGTGCAGGTTTTTGTGTGAACATAGTTTGCATCCAATTTGAGTAGACAAAGAAGAGTGTGATTGCTGGATCCTAGGGTCAGATTATGTTTAATTTTGTAAGAAACTGCCAGCAAAGAAGGAGAATTCCTTTTACTCCACATCCTTGTCGCATTTAGTGTGTCAATGTTTTGAATTTTAGTGATTCTAATAGGCATATAGTGGTATTTTATTTCATTTTGTTTTGTTTTGTTTTTTGAAATGGAGTCTCACTCTGTTGCCCAGGCCAGAGTGCAATGGCACAATCTTGGCTCACTGCAACCTCTGCCTCCTGGGTTCAAGCAATTCTCGTGCCTCAGCCTCCCGAGTAGCTGGGACTACAGGTGCAAGACACCACATCCAGCTTATTTTTTGTAATTTTGGTAGAGACGGGGTTTTGCCATGTTGCCCAGGCTGGTCTGGAACTCCTGGCCTCAAGCAATCTGCCTGCCTCAGGCTCCCAAAGTGCTGGAATTACAGGTATGAGCCACCACGCCCAGACTATTTTATTTTTATTTATTGTTATTATTAATATTATTCTTTTTCAGACAGTGTGTCACTGTGTTGCCTAGGCTGGAATGCAGTGGTGAAATCTTGGCTCACTGCAGCCTGACATCCCAGGCTCAAGCGATCCTCCCACCTCAGCCTCCAAAGTAGCTGGGACTACAGGTGCATACCATCACACCCAGCTCCCTTTATATTTTTAATGTTTATTTCACTAATTCTCAAGTCCTACAAATCATCAAATGTTCTCTCCCATAATATCTTTTCAGAGCCAGTCTTTATTTTGGCTAAGCTGAATTTAGTTCATAAGATATGAATTAGTAATTTTCACCTTTCATAATATGAAAGTGTATCAATTCTGAAATAATTTAGTTAGAGTAGAAAGGGTCTTATTCACAAAAGACACTATTATTACCTCCAATTTGCCAAAGAAAGACTCCAGACTTTTTCTTTCTTCCTTTTCTTTCCTTTCTTGTTTCTTTTTGGGTTTGTTGTTACGGATCCTGTAGCCTCAGCCTCCCAAGTAGCTGGGACTGCAGACACATGCCACTGTGCCTGGCTAATTTTTAAAAATTTTTTGTAGATTCAGGGAGTCCCTATATTGCCCAGGCTGGTCTAGAACTCCTGACCTCAGGTGATCTGCCTGCCTTGGCCTCCCAAAGTGCTGGGAATATAGGCGTGAGCCACCACGCCCAGCCTAAACAGCTTATTTTAATATTTCTTGCAAGGCAGAGCTATTAGCAACGAGTTCCCGCAATTTTTGTTCTTCTAAGACACTCTATTTCTACTTCACTTTTGAAGGATAATTTCAGAGTACAGAATTCTAGGTTGGTGTTTCTTTTCTCAGCAGTTTAAATGTTTTATTCTACTCTTCTGGTTTGTATGATTTCTTAGAAGTCAGATGTAATTCTTATCTTTGCTTCTTTGTGGGTAAAATGTGTTTTTTTTCCTCTGGCATCTTTCAAGATTTTTCCTGTATATTTGATTTTCTGAAGTTTGAATATGATATTCCTAGTTATAGGGGTTTTCTTGGTTGTTGTTTTCTTTTTCTTTTTGGTGGGGAGGGGGGATGGGAGGGGCCTTTATCCTACTAGGTATTCTTTGAGATCCCTCGATCTGTGGTTTGGTGTCTGACATAAGTTTAGGAAAATTCTCAGTGATTATTGCTTCAAATATTGTGTCTATTCTGCTTTCTGTTTTCTTCTTCTGGTATTCCCATTACATGTATGTTGCCTCACTTGTAGTTGCCCCACAGTTCTCAGATACTCTGTTCTGTGTTTGTCTGTTTGTTTTCCAGTCTTTTTTCTGTTTGCTTTTTAGTTTTGGAGGTTTCTACTCAGATATTCTCAATGTTACAGATTATTACCTCAGCCATGTTCAGTCTACTGATGAGCCCATTGAAGGTATTCTTCATTTCTGTTTTAGTGCTTTCGATATCTAGAAGTTCTTTTCAAGAGTTTGGGGTTTCGCTCTTGTTGCCCAAGCTGGAGTGCAATGGAACGATCTCTCGGCTCACTGCAACCTCTGTCTCCCGGGTTCAAGTGATTCTCCTGCCTCGGCCTCCTGAGTAGCTAGGATTACAGGTGTGTGTCACCACATCCAGCTAATTTTTTGTATTTTTAGTAGAAATGGAGTTTCACCATGTTAGCCAGGCTGGTCTCGAACTCCTGACCTCAGGTGATCCACCCGCCTTGGCCTCCTAAAGTGCTGGGATTGCAGGCGTGAGCCACCTCGCCCAGCCTAGAAGTTCTTTTTTATTCTTTATTAGAATTTTCATCTTTCTTCTTACATTATCCATCTGTTCTTGTATGTTGTCTACTTTTTCCATTAGAGCCCTTAGCATATTCATTATAGTGTTTTAACAATTCCCAGTCTGATAATTCTAAAATTCTGCCATATCAGATTCTGGTTCTGATATTCAGTCTCTTCAAACTGTGTTTTTGTTTCTTAGTATGTCTTGTAATTTTTTTTTGTTGAAAGGTAAATATGATGCACTGGTTAAGAGGAACTGCAATACATAGACCTTTACTAATGTGATGAACTATTGGGGGAGGGGAAGCTCTGTATTCTTTGATTAGGTCTCAGTCTTGTGGTGAACCTGTGCCCCAGACTGTGAACTTCAACAGTGCTTCTCAGAACTCCTCCACCCTTAGGTGGGACAGGATGGCTGGAACTAGCTGGAGCTGGGTATTTCCCCTACCTCAGATTAGATAAGGCTCTGATGAAGCCCCAGAAGGTTGAACTCTAATAAAATCATTTCTCTTGAGAGCAGGCCTTTTTAGAAAGAACAGAATTCTCTGGTGTATTTTCAAATGGTTTCTATTCTCCTCCACCTGCCAGAAGCACAAGGGATTTTTCCTCCAATATTCACTTTGAGGACCTGGTAGAGACTCAGGAGGTAAAACTCACAAAACCATGGGTCCCCTGACCCCGCACAAAACTATGAGTCCCCCACCCTGTTAAACTCCAGGAGGACCCTGGAATCTCAGCATTGTCCACATTGAGCCTCCAGCAATTCAACAATTACAGTTCAGATTTTCACATCCTAGTACTGGTGCCAGCTAAGGTTTCTGCCCCCGTAAGTTGTGATTCTCCGTATCTGCCTATCTATCTCTTCAGTTCTGGGGACAGCTGTTTGCCCTGTGACCTCACTTTTCTGATATATCTATGAAGAGTTATTGATTTTTCATTCTGTTCAGCTTTTTACTTGCTGTTAAGACAGATTGGTGACTTCTAAGATCCTTACATGTCAGACCAGAAAGCAGAAGTTCCTGCCTATATTTTGCTGAGAGGCATTGGAAAGTCACCTGGCAAAAAATTCTATTACAAACAGTGAAGAATCGGAAACAATGATCCAATAAGCCCCAGACCCTCCAGGGTATAAAAGAAGGACCAGTGGGTGGAACCAGGATGGAAATCATCAGTGGCTCACGGGAGAATGATCGAATGATAATGATTTGTTGTGGCTATACCAAACTCTGGATGGGACCTGAAGTTGGAGTTGGAGGATGTACAAAGCCTCAAGGGAAGGAAGACTTTTAATGCTTATTGTCTGCTGTCTCCCTTCCTTCCTTCCTTCCTTCCTTCCTTCCTTCCTTCCTTCCTTCCTTCCTTCCTTCCTTCCTTCTTTCTCCTCCTCTTCCTCCTCCTCCTCCTTCTCGTTTCTTTCTTCTTTTCTTTTCTTTTCTTTCTTTTCCCAACATCTTATTCCTTAGAATCATACAAAATGAAACTCTACAGATGGGAATCAAAGAAGGCTGAAGATGACAAAGAAAAAAGGAAGATAACAAAAGGAATAGAAGAGGAAATTTTAGGGAATTTGTTGTTAGAAGGTAGTAAAAGGTAATCAGAAATGATCCTATGGAAGATAGGATGCCTCACTTCTGATTAAGACATCCAAGGTTTTATGGACAGAAATGTAACCCTTCTCTCCTAGTGTCCTGAGAGTGACATCCCCTCCACCCCAGGCAATGCCTTTTTCTGGGGCACGAAATTCACCAAACCAGTTTCCGAATTAAGGATTTTGATTGAGCTCATTTCCCAGAATTTGGTCCTGGCCTCTTTCCAATTACAGAATATGAATCAGCTAATGATTCTGAAAAATAAAACTTCAGATATTTCTTTGTACTTGGAGAAAGAAATAAATATACTGTGCAGTGCTCTTCTGATACATTCCAGAATAATCTTCACATTAACTCAGTGGGGAAGCAATTGGATTTCCTCTGAAAGAGAGGAGAACATATCTCCTACATTGCCAAAAAAAAAGGTCAGTAAATTCCAGGGACAGGAGCTACTACAAATGTTCCCATTTTTTTGAAGAGAATTTGTTCTGACCTCACTTTTAAGGGACTTGGTGTATATGTCTTGAGCTTATTTTCCATTTGCTAATTAAAAGTACATTGTCAGCAGTATTTATTACTATTATTATTGGTGAGTGAATCATCCTCTTTTTCCACCAAATCTACTTTCCAGACTCACCCATTCTAAATGCTGGCTTACAACTCACTTATGGGTGCCAAAACAACCCACTCAGATGAGTCTCCTCAGCATTTCTCTGCCAGATCCTTTTCCTCTCTAATCTGAGACTAAAAGTCTTATTTGAACAATTGCCTGCTCTTAAAAAATTTTCTGGATTGACATATGTCTTACTCCCATACCAAAACATTTTTTGCATTCTTCCAAGACCAAGTCAGATCTCCTTAAAAAGGCATGAAAAATATAGATTTGCCTTCAGCTTAGTGTCTTCCAGGGCAGACCTGTGACTTCTGAGTCTTGCTAATGAATGGATTGCCAGAGAAGTTTTAGAGATCCACATTCTGTCTGTATTTGTAAGATATCATAGCAGTGGAAATTCTAATCAATGCGTTAACAAAGAGCCGCTCTAACCCTGTACTTTATTTTTCAATTGAATTTCCAACTCTCAAAAACATCACAAAAATAGTACCAAGATGCTCGTACATCCTTCACCAAGTTCCTCCAAAGTTAACAACTTACATAACTAGTTAATCAGTTACCAAAATCAGAAAAATTAACATTAATTGATTCATTACTATTACCTAAGTGTTAAACTTTATTCCAGTTTCACGAGTTGTCCTGCTAATTTCCCTTTTCTGGTCCCAGATCCCATTGAGGATCACATGTTGCATTCAGTTGTGGTGTCTCCTTAGACTCCTTTAATTTAGGACTGTTACTCAATCCTTCAATTTTCATGACCTTGGCACTTCTAAAAGTCAGTTATTTCGGGCCAGTTATTTTGTAGACTGTCTTTCAGTTTGGGATATCTCTTCTTAGAAAATGACCTCTTGGCCGGGCGCAGTGGCTCAAGCCTGTAATCCCAGCACTTTGGGAGGCCGAGATGGGCAGATCACGAGGTCAGGAGATCGAGACCATCCTTGCTAACCTGGTGAAACCCCATCTCTACTAAAAAATACAAAAAAAAAAAAAAAAAAAAAAACTAGCCGGGCGAGGTGGCGGGCGCCTGTAGTCCCAGCTACTCGGGAGGCTGAGGCAGGAGAATGGTGTAAACCCGGGAGGCTGAGCTTGCAGTGAGCAGAGATCTGGCCACTGCACTCCAGCCTGGGTGACACAGCGAGATTCCATCTCAAAAAAGAAAAGAAAAGAAAAGAAAAGAAAAGAAAATGACCTCTCACACACCTCTGACCAGATTTCTGAAAGGGTATTGAGGTTCTACACTTGTGAGCAAATGTATGCTCGGCAGAAAAATAATGAAATTATGCCAAGTACATACTTATTTCTTCTATAGTTTAGGAACGTACTGAAAAATGAGGTCTCATGCAACTGATCTTTTGAGGCCTATGTGAATCTGAAATGTAGTTATCCTTTTCAAAACAATTAAGTAGTATGCAATCAATTACAAAAAAGAAAAAACCCCAGAAAACCAAACTCAAATGGCTTAAGCCACAAAGAAGATTTATTGGCATACATGACTGAGACATCTGGTGGTAAGTTGAACTTCAGGCAAATGCTGACCCAGGTGCCCCTGAGTCTTTCAACCTTAACTTTACCTGCCACAGTGTTGGCTTCACCTCAGGGATGTCTCTCTCTATGGTCACAAAGTGGTTATCAATAAAACTGGGGCAAAATGACCTCTCATCCACATCCAGAACATCATAACCCAGTCACTAGTGCCAGCAGATGAAATGCACTAATTGCCTTAAACCACCTGCTCCCTCAAGCCAAGAATAGGACCACTGTCACCCAAATCACATATGGGGTGCTGTTAGGAAGGGAAAATGAGAAATGGATGCTATATTGATATGGTTTGGCTGTGTCCCCACCCAAATCTCATCTTGAATTCCCACATGTTGTGAGAGGGACCTGGTGGGAGGTAATTAAATCATGGGGGTGGGTCTTTCCCATGTTGTTCTCGTGACAGTGAATAAGTCTTATGAGATCTAATGGTTTTAAAAAGGGGAGTTTCCCTGCACAAGCTCTCTCTTCTTGTCTGCTGCCATGTGAGATGTGCCTTGAACCTTCCGCCGTGATTGTGAGGCCTCCTCAGTCACATGGAACTATAAGTCCATTAAACCTTTCTCTTTTGTAAATTGCCCTGTCTCGGGTATGTCTTTATCAGCAGCATGAAAATGGACTAATACATATGTAGACAATTAACTATGTCCCCCACAAGCTGGAATCCTCAGTGGTAGAATTGCACACAAGTGTACATATGGGGCAGGAGATTCTGTGTCCATGTGTTCCAATGGATGCTCAATGCTAAGATGGACTCAGCAGGAAGGTCAGAAAGAACACAGTCTGGAATAAATTAAGCATGAAAACTGGGAGAAGGTGGTCCGTATTGCTTTAGTATAACACTGTCTGTGGTGGGCAGTTAGACCTATGCACTCACAAGTGTGTTCTGTGCAACATGGAATAATGACAGGCACCATTTGAAATAGGGGCCCTCAAGCAGACAAGTTTGAGAAATGTTACCTCCATCAAACATATCTGTGCTTCAGGCCACATCTCCTCAACCCACAGTTTTACTCCAGCTATTGCTGTGGCAACCAGCCATGGGCAGGTACCTCATCTCAGCCACATCATGTTCCCCTTGTTTTCTGCCTTAGGGCTTCTTTGTCACTGCAGTCTGGGATGCCTGCAGGAGTCTGTTGAGTGCTTCTAATGCATGCACAATCCTGGACATGTGAAAGAGGTAACATCTAAGGGGAAAGCTTTGATAAATGTGGGATGGAGCCAATGAAAACAATTTCTCAGCTGGGTGTGGTGGCTCACGCCTATAACCCCAGCACTTTGGGAGGCCAAGGCAGGCGAATCACCTGAGGTCAGGAGTTTGAGACCAACATGGCGAAACCCCATCTCTACTAAAAATACAAAAAATTAGCCAGGTGTGGTGGCACACGCCTGTAGTCCCAGCTACTCGGGAGGCTGAGGCAGGAGAATTGCTTGAACCCGGGAGGTAGAGGTTGCAGTGAGCTGAGATCCCACCACTGCACTCCAGCCTGGGCAACAAGAGCGAAACTCCATCTTGGAGAGAGAAAGAGAGAAAGAGAGAGAGAGAGAGAGAGAGAGAAAAGAAAGAAAGAAAGAAGGAAAGAAAGAAAGAAAGAAAGAAAGAAAGAAAGAAAGAAAGAAAGAAAGAAAGAAAGAAAGAAAGAAAGAGAGAGGAAAGAAAGAAAGAAAGAGGAAAGACAAGAAAGAGAGGAAGGGAGGAAAAGAAAATTTCTCTCAGGTGGAAATTCTGAGGTGCATTCTGCACAGCTCCTCCATGGAGCACCATCCATGTAGAGCCCCACAGTGGTTATCAACTCAATAGCACACCCTTGGATTGGCTTTTCTTTTTCTTTCTCGTTTCTGCTCTTTCTGCTCCTCAGGATCACTTTAAAAACAAAACAGCCGGGCACAGTGGCTCATGCCTGTAATTCCAACACTTTGGGAGGCCGAGGTGGGCAGGTCACTTGAGGTCAGGAGTTTGAGACCAGCCTGGTCCAACTTGGTGAAGCCCTGTCTCTACTAAAAATACAAAAATTAGCTGGGTGTGGTGGCGTGCGCCTGTAATCCCAGCTACTAGGGAGGCTGAGGCAGGATAATTGCTTGAACCTGGGAGGTGGAAATTGCACTGAGCCAAGATTATGCCACTGGACTCCAGCCTGGGCGACAGAACAAGACTCCGTCTTTAAATAAACAAACAAACAAACAAATAAACAAATACAGGGTCAGGCATGGTGGCTCACACCTGTAATCCCAGCACTTTGAGAGGTCAAGGAACATGGATCACTTGAGTCCGGGAATTTGAGACCAACATGGGCAACCTGGTGAAACCCCGTCTCTACCAAAATACAAAAATTAGCCCAGTGTGGTGGTGCATGCCTGTAGTCCTAGCTACTTGGGAGGCTGAGGTGGGAGGATCGCTGGAGCCCAGGAGGCAGAGATTGCAGCAAGATAAGATCTTGCTACTGCACTCCAGCCTGGGTGACAGTCAGATCCTATCTCAAAAAAACAAAAATAAAAACCAGGTCAGGCCATACCTGTAATCCCAGCACTTTGGAAGGCCAAAGTGGGAGAACTTGAGCACAGGAGTTTGAGACCAGCCTGGGCAACATAGCAAGACACTAAATAATTAAAGAATCAGCTGGGTGTGGTGCCATGTTCTGGCAGTCCCAGCTACTTGGGGGTGTGGGCTGAGGTGGGAGGATCTCTTGAGCCAGGGAGGTCGAGGCTGCAGTGAGCTGTGATTGTGCCACTGCACTCCAGTGTGGGTGGCAGAGCAAGACCCTGTCTCCAAACAATACTATTTACACACAAACCCTTGTCTCGGGCTCTGCTTTCTAGAGTAACCCAGGTTAAGACTCCAGATGAAACAATTAGTTATTCTAGTGCAGACTTCTCTAAGTCCTTATTGTTTAATGGATAGCAATGATACTCTAAAATTGTTTATAGTGTGGAGTATTCTCTAAATTTATTGACATTGCAATACTTTTTCTTTCATGAACATTTTGTGAGGCTAGTGTTCTGTAGACACATTTTGGGCAAGACTGGCCTAGACCGAACACCCTGGGTCTCACATGATGTGATTGCAGCATCTGTCTCCAGGAGTGACCCCTAATGAGCCATTCCTGGTAGCCATGGCTACCATGGCTACCATTCCCCATTCTCACATTAAATCTGGACTGGCCTGGGATTTGTGTCAGCCAATAGAATGAACGTAAATAACACTGCAGGCCTGGCCTTTAAGACAACTGGCAATTCCCACTTTATCCTTCTGGGAATACTTACCTTTGGGAGCCTTGGGTTACCCCTTAAGAAATCTGGCTACTCTGGGCCGGGCACGGTGGCTCACGCCTATAATCCTAGCACTTTGGGAGGCTGAGGCGGGTGGATCACCTGAGGTTGGGAGTTCGAGACCAGCCTTACCAACCTGGAGAAACCCTGTCTCTACTAAAAATACAAAATTAACCAGGCGTGGTGGTACATGCCAGTAATCCCAGCTACTCAGGAGGCTGAGGCAGGAGAATCACTTGAACCCAGGAGGCGGAGGTTGCAGTGAGCTGATATCATGCCATTTTTCTATAGCCTGGGTAACAAGAGTGAAACTCCATCTCAAAAAAATAAAAAGAAAAAGAAAGAAAGAAATCTGGCTACTCTGTTGGAGAGAGCATACAGAGAGCCACGTAAAGAGGAGAGGCCCTGAGACAACAGAGCAGGAAAGAGATGCAGCTGTTCAGCATCCAGATGGTTGAATTTCCAGATGGCTCCGGTCTTAGCCACATCTGACTGTAAACCAAGCCAGACCAGAGGAACTTCCCAGCTAAGGCTACTCAATGTATAGGAACACAAGTATAATAACACATTTATTGTTTTAAGCCACAAAGTTTTGTGGTGTTTGTAATACACTGCAATAGATAACAGAAACGGTGGTAGAATAAAGTTTGGAACTGTCTGCTTTTGAGCTCTCAATGTGGAGTCCTAAAACAGGGAATTGGGTACAAATGCTTCAGCCTTTGATGTTTTGCTTGGATAATTTCTTGTTTCTCTTAGTGTCACATACTAACCTATTTCATGGGGTTTTCTTTCTATTAAAATTTTACTACAAAAACATGAGTTACTGCCTAAGAGAGATGAAATCTGCTTTGAGGTTCAGATCTTTCCACCTATTTTTCATGATTTCTGGCCTCCTGGTGTTCCCACCAAACTTCTGGTAGCAGTTCTCTGAGGAATCGACCGTTTCTGCTTTTAGTGAATGTGCTCAGTCCACCCTGGCTCAATTGGGGGATTTTGGAGACACGGATCTGGCCAATCAGAGCTTCCCTTTCCCCAGCCACAGTGATTAGAGATGGCAATGATCCAAGATAACCAACCTATATCAGACTTCTGCTTCAATGACTAAAAAATAAGCATTTTATCTTCCACTGGAATTGGGGTATGAATAGCTAAGCAACAAAACATATGTAATCTTCATATACATTGAGCCGACACACCCCACATTGTAGGTTAAAGCTAGAACTCTCTCTTAAAAGCCAGAGGTGTATATTCAATGGTTTGCTTGACATATCTATTTACATGTCAAATAGGTGCTACAACTTAGTATGTCCAAGAACAACTCTTGATATTCACACATCCCAAATATGCTTTTCCAATAGTCTTTTCTATCCCATAAATGGCTCCACCACTGACCAGACACTATGGAGTTATCCTTGATTCTTCTGTTTATTTCACATCCAATCCATCAGAAAACTGCTTCTGCTTTCCCCTCAAAGAACATCCAAATCCAATTATTTTTCATTGCCTCCACTATCCTGTTCCAATCCTTCATTTTTTCTTGCATAGATTATTCCATTAGTACATATTATGTATCTGTTTATTTATGGACTCTCCTATCACTAGTATAGAAGTTCTATGAATATTCCCAGGAATGTAAGAATGTAAATTCCATGGATTTTGTTAATGCAGCTATGTGTTTAGTCCCTCTTTTAAACACAATGCTTTGTTCACTGTACCTCTTGTGCCTCTAACAGTGATTAACACATATAAGATGTTCAATAAAGACTTGTTAATTCAATTAATAAAAATACGCAGAAGAGAGTGGTTAGATCATAGAGAGAGACAAGGTACTAATGTCATAGTTTGAGCTCCTTGATCCAACTGAACCTGAAGACCTACACTGGGCTTTATGATTGCATGAGCCAATAAGCTCTCATTTTTTATTGGGCCAGTTTTGAGTGGGATTTCTAGGAAAAACTTGCAACTGGAAGAACCCTGATACACTAAGTGTCCTTAAACTTCTTTCTCAAGCAACAAGACAGTAGAACTTTTACTGTCTTCTCAGCCTACCTCAATAGATCTGTTAACATTTGTGAGGAGGCTCAAATGAGTAACTATATACAGAAGCACATTGCTGACTTCAACATAATTCTGCCAATGTGTGAGCTATTGTTACTCACAACTACGTAAATAATAGGATCTTATCATTGAAAGGAAAATTAGACTAGGAAACTGAAATCTTACAAGGTATAAAAGAAATTACTTTTGCTACCAAAGTGGGACTCTAAACAACCATGAAAGCCCGTTCAGGTTTTCTAGGGATAGAAAACAGCCCAGCTTCACTGGGTAGACTTAAGGGATGACAGAGAATGAGGAATACAGCTGCTTTACAAGTTTTAAAAAAAGAAGAAGGTAATGGTGGTAGTGTGTGTTTTGCAGAGGGCTGGTGGTAGGGGACGAGGGTGGGGGAAGACTTAAAGACAACCATGCCCAAACCTCTTCCTTTTACAGAAATGGCCTAGAAATTGTTGGTTCCTTGTTCAATTTCACACAGCCACTTTCAATGGCAGGTTTTGGACCAGAAATCCAAGTCTCCTGGCTTCCAATCCTGTACTCTTTCCCATATACCACGAATATACAGTTTTACTCTTTTGATTGTTTTTCTTTGTTTTTCCTTCCTCTAAATTTTTGGAGATAAATTGTAGTTTTGGAGATAAAATTTGAAGTCTCCTCCATTTCTATATTTGACCTATGGAACAATTTGTAGACAGAGGATGGAAAGAGAGAGGAAAAGTCTTACTGCAGTATTCCAAAGTTTTCTTGCTCAAGAAAATCTCAATAGTTCAAGCTGTTGGCTGCCATCTATGCTTCAAAGGCCTTAAACACTTTCTTCCAAAGTATTTTGGCTTTGAGATCTTTAAATTGTGTTGGTCTTTAATTAATTCCTAAAGGACTTTTTATAAACACCGAGCAATAAATAAAAGAAGAAGCGGGGCCAGGCGCGGTGGCTCACGCCTGTAATCCCAGCACTTTGACAGGCACGAGGTCAGGAGATGGAGACCATACTAGCTAACACGGCGAAACCCCGTTTCTACTAAAAATACAAAAAAAAGTTAGGCTGGCATGGTGGCGGGCGCCTGTAGTCCCAGCTACTCGGGAGGCTGAGGCAGGAGAATGGCGTGAACCTGGGAGGTGGAGCTTGCAGTGAGTTGAGATCGCGCCACTGCACTCCAGCCTGGGCGACAGAGTGAGACTCCGTCTCAAAAAAAAAAAAAAAAAAAAAAAGCAGAAGAAGAAGAGGAGGAAAATCAACTTTCAGGGCAAAAGGGAAAAACATCTACACAGCAGCGTGAAATGTGAGGAGTGCCTCACTGGGGGTGGGGGGCGGTTGAGTGAAGAGAGGAGGTCAGAGGAATGTGTGAAGATCTGGGGTCCTCTCTTCATGGAGCTGTTTCCAGGATAAGGATCTGCCCTTGGGAAAATTGTGAAAGGGGTGCCACAGGCTTTGATGTCCCAGCCTCTGCCTTCTGTGACCTTTCTATAGCCACCATCACCACCTTGCTCTCTATGTTCCCACTCCTGGCTTCCAATCTCTTCCTTCCTTTTCAAACAGCAAAGAGATTGGCCAAGTTGGCAGCTGTATGCAGATCTGAAGCTCAGAAGAGATACCTGAGTCATTCATGTATTGAGGATCACTGCAGCTACAGGGAGCTATTTCATTCAGGGTCACCCATTTCTGAAGCAGCCCATATCCAGTGACTTAGATGCTGGAGTACAAAAGCCCCACATCTCAGCGGGACTGGGGACAACTCTGAAGGCCCATTCTGGCTTCTGAGCTTCTCATACACTGGCTGAGTCTGTGATTAGCCCTGCATTGCTGTCTCTCCTTGCTCCTTTCCCCTCCTCTCCTCAGGCGTTAAATTCAAGGCCATTCCCCGGTAAACATCTCGTACACTAAACTCCATCTCAGCATCTGCTTCTCAGAGAACCCAACCTATGGAATGCGCTCCTTCATCTCACTCTTGTTTCTTTCCTTTTTTTTTTTTTTTTTTTTGAGATGGAGTCTCATTCTGTCACCAGGCTGGAGTGCAGTGGTGTGATCTCAGCTCACTGCAACCTCCACCTCCCGGATTCAAGTGATTCTCCTGCCTCAGCCTCCTGCATAGTGGTACTAGAGGTATGCACCACCACGCCCACCTAATTTTTGTAATTTTAGTAGAGATGGGGTTTCACCATGTTAGCCAGGATGGTCTCGATCTCTTGACCTCGTGATCTGTCCACCTCGGCCTCCCAAAGTGCTGGGATTACAGGCATGAGCCACCATGCCCAGCCTCACTCTTGTTTCATCAATGCTTCTGGGTTTCCTAGTTCCCAATGGCCTGCTGGCACCTCCACCCACTTTCCCCAGAACTAGCTTGATAACCTGTTCTTCTGTTCAGGGTTTTTCAGAATCTGCCATGCCAGCCATTTTGTTGGACTCATCACCAGGAAACACACTCCGATTACCTGGTGAATCCTGCTGGCCCAGGTTCTATCTTTTGGACCATGATGTTTGAACCTTGGGAGGGGGCAAGAACCAGATCCTCTGTCTGAGTTGGATGAACAGAAAGAATGTATGTTGGTAGCATACTGAAATAGCCATTGGGTCCCCTGGAATGAGGTAATCACAATCCAAGACAGAAGATACGGTGCAGCACCTGTGTACACAGGCATTGCTTGAAATTCTGTGACTGAGCCTTTGAACTGCTGAGTCATTGCTGAACTACCAGAGAGGTCACTGTACAGTTACCGAGGTGCATGGATGAAACGTAGATGGAAAAGAAGATGTAGTTTGTTTGTTTTTTCAAAACTGACTGCTTTTTGCACAAATTCATTCAAGTTTTTGATTTTTGTCACAGCTTCTCAACTTGTAAATAGATATATGCTCACATTATTTTATTATTTATTTTCTTACTAGTATTTAATTATTTTAAATTAACTTCTAATTTCTCCACAGAAAATTCACTTTCTCCGTTGAGTTATTTATTTTTTTTACAGACAGTGTCTCACTCTGCTGTCCAGGCTGGAATGCAGTGGCACAATCATAGCTCACTGCAACCTCAAACTGCTGGCCTCAAGAGATCCTCCCGCCTCAGACTCCTGAGTAGCAAGGGCTATAGATATGCACTACTATGCCTGGCTAATTCTTTGCATTTTTTTGCAGAGACAGGGTCTCGTTATGTTGTCTTGCACTTCTGGCTTCAAGCAATTGTCCCACCTTGGCCTCCCAAAGAGCTGGGATTACAGGAATGAAGTGCTATACTTATGTATTTATTATCATTATTTTTGAGACAGAGTCTCACTCTGTCACCAGGCAGGAGTGCAGTGGCATGATCTCAGCCCACTGCAACCTCCACCTCCCAGGTTCAAGTGATTCTCCTGCCTCAGCTTCCCGAGTAGCTGGGATTACAGGCGTCTGCCACCACACCCAGATAATTTTGTATCTTTAGTAGAGACAGGATTTTGTCATGTTGGCCAGGCTGGTCTCAAACTCTTGACCTCAGGTGATCCACCAGCCTCAGCCTCCCAAAGTGCTGGGATTACAGGCATGAGCCACCGCGCCTGGCTGAGGAGTTATTTTTATAAAATATACTGTCGACTACTTCTTTGTTTTAGTTTTCAGGAAGTAGATATTTGTTGATTTAATATATAAAAGTATTCAGAAGAGAGTGGTTAGACTATAGTGCTAATATCATGGTTTGAATTCCTGAATCCCACCTAACTTGAAGAACTATGCTATGATTTGAATGTCCCATTCAAGCATCATGTTGAAATTTAATTGCTGGCTGGGTGTGGTGGCTCACACCTGTAATCCCAGCACTTTGGGAGGCCGAGGCGGGTGGCTCACCTGAGGTCAGGAGTTTGCGATCAGCCTTGCCAACATGGTGAAACCCCGTCTCTACTAAAATATAAAAATTAGCTGGGCATGGTGGCGGGCACCTGTAATCCCAGCTACTTGGGAGGCTGAGGCAGGAAAATTGCTTGAATCCGAGAGGCAGAGGTTGCAGTGAGCCCAGACTGCACCATTGCACTCCGGCCTGGGCAACAAGAGCGAAACTGTCAAAAGAAAGAAAGACAGAAAGAAGGAAGGAAGGAAGGAAGGAAGGAAGGAAGGAAGGAAGGAAGGAAGGAAGGAAGGAAGGAAGGAAGGAAGGAAAGAAGGAAGGAAGGAAGGAAAGAAATTAAATTGCCAATGAAATGGTATTGGGAGGTGAGGTTTTTTGTTTTTGTTTTTGTTTTTGAGACAGAGTCTCGCTCTGTTGCCCAGGCTGGAGTGCAATGGCATGATCTCAGCTCACTGCAACCGCCACCTCCCGGGTTCAAGCAATTCTCTTGCCTCAGCCTCTGGAGGTGAGGTTTTTAAGAGGTAATTGGGTTATGAGGGCTCTACCCTCATGAATGGACTAATGTCATTATTGGTGGAGTGGGTTAGTTTTCATGGGACTGGGCTCCTGATGAAAGGATCAATTCAACCTGATTTCTCTCTGTCTCATTCTCACCCTCTCTTGCCCTTCAGCCTTCCACCATGGATGTGGCCCTCACCAGATGCTGTCACTGTACCTTCAGACTTTCCAGCCTCCAAAACTGTGAGTCAAATAATCTTCTATTGTGTCTGGCTTCAGGCATTCTGTTATAGCAACACAAAACAGACTAAAACAACCTATCCCTGAGCTTTTTAGTTACATGTGCCAATATGTTTTTTGCTTGTGTCAGTTTTTTTGAGTGGGATTTCAAATAAAAGGACTTGCACATGACCTTGAGAAAGTCACTAAATGTTTCTAAACTTGTTTCTCAAGCAGCAAAACGGTCAAGCTATAAACCCAGCCTACCTCCTATGTAGCAGATACAAACATATTCTCTTGAGCATTTCTACCACAGTGTAGGCTCACCTAAATTTCAGCAACCAACATCTCAAATCTCTTTGACTGAAGACTTCTTGGCTACATCAGCTTCTGCTTTACTCTACTAGCAGTCAGGCAAGCTCCTGAGCAGCCCTCAAATAATGTTACAGCAATGGCCCAGCTGCCTTAGCCCTCAGGTGTGATCACTTCAAAGCAGTTGTTCTGTACTCTCTGCGAGAACATCCTAGTAGGATTAAGCCCTAGTTGCCTACAGTGGTAACCTGCCTATCAACAAACACATCCTTTGTTGGCTTTCCTCTCTTCCCTGACACACTCCCCTACTCCTCTATTGGTGCTTCCTGGAATCTCATTGCAAACAGACTACTGTCACTCAGATTCCTATCTCAGGGTCTGTTTCTAAGGGAGCAAAACTAAAGAAAGTTACACCTTTCCAATGCTTGGTAAACACAAATCTCTGTGTGATTTGCCTGTAAGCAGGACATGGCTGAGTTGTCACTGGTAGAAGTGGTTTAAACTCAAGTCATCAATGCACATTTTATAAGCATGAAAGCTGTGATGGCTAGTCTCATGATGAATTAATATTGTTAGGCTCTTCATCTTATTCCACACACAATTGTGTTTATTTTAAAAATAACTCTTCAACGGATTCTGTAGGTAGACGAATAAAGCACCTGTAAACATAATCTTGCCTTCAAACAGCTGAAAGTATGTGCACCTTTATAGAATCAATTGCATAAACAGCACTGGTATGAATGAAGCTGGAATATATTTCCACACAATGATTGAGAGCTCCACAGAACGTGTTGCGATGGTGGAAAAGTATTTTCTGTGGCTTAGAGAGGCTCCTGCACATGGAGGGATGAGAAATGAGATGACTTATAAGGAGCCAACTCTCGAGTCTTAAAATCAACTTCATCCAACACCAGACTTTGTGTGGCAACCACAGCCTCAAAACAAAGAGTAAACACCATATGTTCCCAGTCTGGGAAGACTGCTGGGCCCCACTGGTCCTATCAGCGACACCTGCACTCCCAGCTGGGGAGAATTACTGGCAGTGTCATCTTCAAAAGCAGAGGACAGCAAACGCAGCACAAAGAAGCCCAGCAATGTGGGCTGAAGAGTTTGGTGGGTTGATTAGCTGGCCAGCGTACTCAGGGAGCTGGATGAGAGCCATCACGTTCTCTGTTTCCTGTGCTGGTGGCCACAGCTGTCATCCTGGCAACAACCCATCGCTGGCAAGGTGGTTTGAGAACTTCCTCTCTCATCACATCTTCTCACCCTTCCCCCATTCTGCTGCTCTTCCCCCAAACCACACATTTAGGGTTCACTTGACAAGGCAGTGACTTGTTAGAATTTCTTACTCCATTCATGCTGCTATAACAAAATGCCTGAGACTGGATAATTTATAAAGAACAGAAATTTATCTCTCACAATTCTGGAAGCTGGGAAGTCCAAGATCCAGGCTTGGCATTTGGTCTGCTGAGGATCTTCCTATAGCGTCCTCACATGGCAGAAGGCTGAAGGGCAAGCTGGCCGAGCACTCCGTGAAGTCTCTTCTGTAAGGGCCTTAACACTATTCATGAGGAAGGAACTCCCATTGCCTAATTACCTTTGAGAGCCCCCACCTTTAACACCTTCGCATTGGTAACACCTGAATTTTGGAGGTGACACATTAAGACCATAGAATGATTTATATTTTGCTTGCCCCTCCCTCTCAATTTCCACCATTATTCAAAGAATTAAAGAATACCAGAGGTGCAGCCTCCTCAAAAATAAAATAATAATATGAATATGTATATAAACATACACACATACTAGATAGGTATCTGTATGTATAGGTATATATATATATAGAGAGAGAGAGAGAGAAAGAGAGAGAATGAAAGAGAAAGAGAGAGAGAAAGAAAGAAAGAAGAAGAAAGAGAGGGAAAGGAGGAAAGACACAGAGAGAGAAAGAGACAGAGAGAAAGAGATAGAGACAGCAAGGGGGAAAGAAGAGAGAAAGGAAGAGGAAGAAAAAGAAAAATACAGAAACAGAAAAAGAAAGAAAGGAAAGAAAGAAAGAAAAGAAAGAAGGAAGGAAGGAAAGGAATCGGGGGAATGTGGTGAAATTTTAACAGTTGGGGAATATGGATGAAAGGCATATGAAAGTTTTATAGACCATTCTTGCAATTTTAATGTAAGTCTGAAATGTTATTTCAAAATTAAAAATAAAGAAATAAACTATTTATTAGAACACTGGTATAATTATGTATAATTATGATCACAATTCGTAGTATTTTTTAACTATTAAAAAATCTATTTCTGGTTGAGCATGGTGGCTTACACCTGTAATCCCAGCACTTTTGGATCACTTAAAGTCATTTGAGGAGTTCAAGACCAGCCTGGCCATCATGGTCAAACCCTGTCTCTACAAAAAATACAAAAAATTAGCTGGGCGTGGTGGCACACGCCTGTAATCCCAGCTATTTGGGAGGCTGAGGCAGGAGAATGGCTTGAACCTGGAAGATGGAGTTCGCAGTGAACCAAGATTGTCCCACCACACTCCAGCCTGTGCAACAGAACGAGACTCTTATCTCAAAAAACAAACAAATGAACAACAAAAAGAAAGAAACAAACAAACAAACAAAAACCTTTTCCTTTCCTTTTCCTTTTTGTCAAGGTGAGATTCACATGAAATTAACCATTTTTAAAGTGAATAATTTAGTGGCATGTAATACTTTCACAATGTTGTGTAAGCACTATTTCTACCTAATTCCAAAACATTTTCATCATCTCAAAAGGAAACCCCATGTCAAGTGTTCCAGTTATCCCCATCCCCTCCTCACAGCCTCTACACATCTGTTTTCTGTCTCTATGACTTTGCTTATTCTGGATATTTCGTATAAATGGAATCATTCAATATTTGTCCTTTTGTGTCTAGCTTATTTCACTTGGCATGTTTTCAAGGTTCATCCATGCTATAGCATGTATCAGTACTTCATTTATTTTTATGGCTGAATAATACTCCTTTTTTTTTGGAGAGAGAGTCTGTTCTATCCTCCAGGCTGGAGTGTAGTGGCTCGATCTCGGCTCGCTGCAACCTCCACCTCCCAGGTTCAAGCGATTCTCCTGCCTCAGTCTCCTGAGTACCTGGGATTACAGGCACCCACCATCATGCCCAGCTAATTTTTGTATTTTTAGTAGAGACGGGTTTCACCATGTTGGCCAGGCGGGTCTCAAACTCCTGATCTCAGATGATCCACTCGCCTTGGCCTCCTGGAGTGCTGGGATTACAGGCATAAGCCACTGCACCCGGCCTTTTTTTTTTTTTCTTTTCTTGAGACAGAGTCTTGCTCTGTCACCCAGGCTGGAGTGCAGTGACACAATCTCAGCTCACTGCAACCTCCACCTCCCGGGTTCAAGTGATTCTCCTGCCTCAGCCTCCCAAGTAGCTGGGATTACAGACATGCACTACCACACCCAGCTAATTTTTGTATTTTTAGTAGAGATGGCATTTTGCCATGTTGGCCAGGCTGGTCTCGAACTCCTGACCTCCTGAAGTGCTGGGATTATAAGCATGAGCCATCGTGCCTGGCCCAGATAATACTCCATTTTATGGATATACCACAATTCACTTATCCATTCATCTGTTGATGTATCTATGACTGTTTCCACCTTCTAGCTATTGTGAATAGTGCTGCTGTAAACATGCATTAAAACACATGAAAACTTGATGTTTGTTAGTGTCTATTTGTGACTTAAAATAAAAGTACCCTCTGAAAGCCTATGAATAATATGAAGCTTAGACTTCTCAGATGTGTAAGTTCCTTTTTGTACTTAAGCTACTTTAGATTGGGTTTCTGTCAACTTGAAAGAATCCTGACTACCACAAAATTTTTAAATATCTTTCAAAATGCAGTCTTCAGGATCTACGGAAAAAATTTGCTCATTAACAATAACTTTTTGAAACAAGACCAAGTAAAATTTTCTGAAGTTCAAAGCTCTCCTGTCCCCAAGGAAATTTGAAATGAATGAGAATCTGAAACATTTCTGAAATAGAAGAATGAGCTCAGCTAAGCACAGAACATTCCTGAACAGTGTCTGCAACCGCAACAGGATAATCATAATACAGGGTCTTGAACCAGAAGTGTTTTTGTGTGTGCCAGATTTAAAGAAATTCACAGTGCTGTAACTGTGAAAGAATTCTAGTTTTAAAACCAAACCTTTCCTAAATCAACAGGCAATCATTTTTTTTGCAACCCATCTGAACAGAAGTCTGAAAACACCAACACTGTTCTTTATTTCTTTCACCGTCTGCTTCCTGCCATCCATCTTTCATCTCTTGTGGTCATAGGAATTTTAGCATTTTCTTTTTGAAAGGCTTCTAGGAATTGCCTTTGGTTTACTTGGTGAAATCTTGCACTGCATACACTTCTTCAAAAGCACATTATTTCCTCCATTTCTGTTGAAGAAAAGCCAAGTAATGAGAGAATGTATCTGCTGACAACCTAAAAAAAATTATATCACCTTCAGTTCATTTTGACCTGGGGGTTCTTGACTCACCTGGTTAATCAGGATACCAGTTTAATCTGAGACCTATCTTGCTTCTCTCTGTGTAACTGCTGTGGTGGATCAGCAAAGGAGTTTGTATTTCCTTCCGCCTCTCAAATCTCTTCACTCCCTTATTTTTCCCTCCAGAATACTGTGGATTGGGCCAATCAAATTCTTGCTTCTAGAAATGTGAGATTGGTGCAACACATTCTAATTCAATGTGGATGGTCACTTAAATTGAGGTGAATTTAGGAACTTTCAGTCCTTTGGGGGAACTATGTTTGGCTATATGGTCAGTGAACATGGTCTTAAAAGTAAAAGGAGAGGGGAAAGGAGAGGAGGGGACAAAGAAGAGAGAGACAGGAAGAGGGGCAGAAGAGAAGGGGAGAGAGAGATGAAGAGAAAAAGAGAGAGAGAAAAATAAGGAGAGAGGGAGAACAGGAAGACAGAAAGAAAAATACTTCGTTGGTTTATGTCAGGGGTCCCCCATCCCTGGGCCATGGACCAGTCCCAGTCCCTGGCCTGTTAGGAACTAGGCCGCACAGCAGGAGGTAAGCAGGGGTGAGTGAGCCTTACCACCTGAGTGGTAAGAGCCTCCACCTCTGTCAGATCAGCAGCAGCATTAACTTCTCAGAGGAGCATGAAATCTATTGTGAACTGTGCATGCAGGGGATCTAGGTTGCACGCTCCTTATAAGAATCTAATGCCTAATGATCTGAGGTTAAACAGTTTCATCCTGAAACTATGCCCCAAGCCCTATTCAGTGAAAAAATTGTCTTCCATGAAACCAGTTCCTGGTGCCAGAAAGATTGGGGACCTCTGGCTTATATGACTAAAGAGACAGAGGAATCTCATTTCAGGTGAAACTTGATCAAGTGGATCAACGATATCCCCAGGGACCTGATGTTTTTGCATCTCTTCATTATGCTAAGGTCAAGATGGTTGCCACAAGCCCTCAGAGCTATATTCTAGCTTTCTATTATCTAGGAGGAAAGAGATACAAAATTCCCACTGAAGTTCCCTGAGTCACCCTGTCTCTGCATCAACCACTATGGCCAGTGCGGGTGGGGGAATGGGATGGATTGTGTTGACTGGATGGATCTAGGTCACATGTTTCATCCCTAGAGTTAGAGCTGGAGTCAGCATCCCCAGATGCACACAGATTCCCAAAAAGAAACCTAGAACTATTGGTAAGGGAAGTGTATGCTGGAAAGAAAATCAACAAATGTCCATCATGTTGATCTTCCAGTTTGGCCAGATGACTCTATACCTTTATAATTCCTCCTTTTAATCTATATTAGTTTGAGTTGGCTTCTTGTACTTCTAGCCAAAGGGTGTTCACTAAGACCTCGCACTAGAATAGTGAAAAGAGGAAAAACAGCAGTGGCCTCAGTTTCAGAGAAGTTGAACACAGTGAAGTTACATCACATGGACACTTAGCTCATATAAGAGGACAGTAACAGTGTAAATTACTTGGGTGGCTCTGCCCCCCATCTGAGATGGCAGTTGTGAATGGCTCTTCCCTTAACCAGCTTGGTTCTGTCTCTCCTCCCGTGGTATGAGTGTCTTGCCAACTATAATATGATTCTAGTATACATTTCATAAAAGAGGGCCCTACACCAGCTTTAACCAGTACTCAACAAAAGCAACAGAAATGACTGGAGAAATAACTGGCCAAGCAGTACTTATTAAATATGTTACTCTCCAAAGTGGCATGTTTCTGAAAGACTCTAAAGATAATTTTCCTAAAGGACTTTCAAGGAATATTTTTCTAAAAGACATTTTGTTTTTCTTTCTTTTTAAAAATATTCCCACAGTGATAGAATATTTTTCTTAAAGAATTTTGAGGCCGGGCGCGGTGGCTCAAGCCTGTAATCCCAGCACTTTGGGAGGCCGAGACGGGCGGATCACAAGGTCAGGAGATCGAGACCATCCTGGCTAACACGGTGAAACCCCGTCTCTACTAAAAAATACAAAAAACTAGCCGGGTGAGGTGGCGGGCGCCTGTAGTCCCAGCTACTCGGGAGGCTGAGGCAGGAGAATGGCGGGAACCCGGGAGGCGGAGCTTGCAGTGAGCTGAGATCCGGCCACAGCACTCCAGCCTGGGTGACAGAGCAAGACTCCGTCTCAAAAAAAAAAAAAAAAAAAAAAAAAAAAAAAAAAAAAAAGAATTTTGAGGGAAGTGTTGCTGATTTACAAGAGGAGACTCTACCACCCCTAGAAAGATAACTATCATCCACTGAAGTGAAGAAAACTGATCAGTGGAAGAAATGGAATATCACTGTGTCTATGAACGTAATCAATCTGAGGGTTTGGCCCCATATTGGCCAACTATTAAAATGGGTCTCTGCACATCATTAAAACTTAATAAATATTGAAAAATGAATATGGTTGATTCCGGCCAAATGGTCATGCTTGATGAGATAACCTGGACCCAGCATGCTTAAATTCTGTTTTGGGGCATTTCACAGTGATTTGGTGGACAGGGAGAGGTGGTGTTACTTTTAATACCAATTCTGCTCTGAATTATTTGATGATCTGGGGAAAATTACATAATTTCTCCAAGTTTCAAGTTTCCCCGCTGGTGAAATGAGAATAAAAATGCTTACCCTACTTGTTTTCCAGAGTTATTAAAAATTGGTGGCCTATACTCTCTCAAGCAGCTGTTTGATGTCTTTTAGGGCAGCATGAATGATATACAGAAGGAAAAATATTCAGATGGAAAACAATGTCAGTGCCTCCAGAGATATTCAGTGAACAGTTTATCCTGTCTAATGTGCCCCTGGTTGTTAAAATAGAATCAAGCACAACAATACAACCCAATTGGAAGCACAGTTTCTCCATGGCACCATGGCAATCCTAACGGAGATGGTATTTCTACTACTGTGTGTTGCCAACTCCCAGCTTATGATCTTTGATCCAAAAAGCTCCGGAGAGGAACAAATTATGAAAAAGAGTCTCTGCTGTCCAGAACAAAGCCTAATGCTAAGTCAAACAAAGAAAGAAACACTGGGAGCCAGCCACCCAGATCTAAGTTTTCCAAGCAGAGGAAGTAATTTAATGGGACCTGCTTCCAGGGAATCTGGATGTTGTGATGTACAGTGAAGCAGAAAGAGGTTTATGTTGTTCCAGGCAAAGCTCGGTCCTGAGATTACAGAAACTCTCTTTTTGGTCAAGTTGCTTTATGATTTAAAAGTAAAAAAGACATCTATTTTCTGCACACGCCTAAATCTAAATCGTGCCTTCGGGTAGCCATGTGCCTCTTTCAAGAGTCCGATAAGGCTTGGGAAGCTACTAATAACAACCTGTCCTTTGCCCTGTAAAGGTGTTGCTTTCCTCATTTTCCATCATTCCAAGGGATATATGGATATATGTATATGTGTACCTAGTGACGCAGCAAATCCTGTCTTAGTATGTACCCAGCAGAAATGGTTGTCTATGTCCACCACAGGCACTTCAAAAGTGTTGATAGCAGTACTATATGAAATTGCTCCAAAGTGGAAATGGGTAGGAATTTAACTCTTCAGCTTTATTTACTATTATTTTAGCATCTGAATAGGAAATTAGATTAGTTGGACAGAACCCACTGAAGTTAACTCACATGGAAACCTTTATCTGTTCCTAGAATGATTTACACAATTTTCTTGTGAAGATGTAGTGTTTTCAATAAACTCACATCTCATGTCAGGGGCAAAAATTACCAAGGAAGTTGTTAAGAACTAATACCATTTGACTGTCTCTGAAAATACTGAATATGGACTGTTTACGGTGGCTCATGCCTGTCATCCCAGCACTTTGGGAGGCCAAGGCTGACCTGTAATCCCAGCACTTCAGGAGGCCAAGACTTTCCACTGGGCACCGTGGCTCACGCTTGTAATCCCAGCACTTTGGGAGGCAGAGGCAGGCAGATCACAAGCTCAGGAGCTTGAGACCAGCCTGGCCAACACAGTGAAACCCTCTCTCTCCTAAAAACACAAAAATTAGCTGGGCATGATGGCGGGCACCTGTAATCCCACCTACTCGGGAGGCTGAGGCAGGAGAATCACCTGAACCTGGGAGTCAGAGTTTGTGGTGAGCCGAGATTGCACCACTGCACTCCAGCCTGAGGGACAGAGTTAGAGTCCATCTCAAAAACAAACAAACAAAAAACCAACAACAAAAAATAGTGGATCTCTCTCTCACTCTCTCTCTTTCTCTACACACACACACACACACACACACACACACACACACACACACACCCCTTATTGGTTCTGTTTCTCTGGAGAACCCTAACACAAGGGATGCGGGTGATGCATCATGGTATCTACTAAGGTTGATGCTATAGTTTGGATGTTTGTCCCCTCCAAATCTCATGTTGAAACATGATCCCAAAGTTCAAGGTGGGGCTTGGTGGGAGGTGTTAGGGTCATGGGGGTGGATCCCTCATGAATGGCTTAGTGCTGTCCTTGCAGTGATGAATGAGTTCTCACTCTATTAGGTCACCTGAGCTAGTTGTTTGAAAGAGCCGGGCACCCCTCCTTCTCCCTCTTGCTCTGTCTCTCACCATGTGACGTGTCGGCTCTTTGCCTTCCGCCATGATTGGAAACGTCTTAAGCCCCTAACCAGATGCAGACACTGGCACCACACTTCTTGGCTGCAGCCTTTGTGTGCGCAGTGACAGCAAAGACTTCAGCTGAGCCCATGGGGAGTTGGGCATCTCGGAAATTGTCCCAACTTGAAGCAAGGTGGAGTGGCCTTTGTACCCCACAACCCCCTGGTCGGGGGAGGGTGGCCTGATCTTGGACATGGAAGCTCCCTTCAGCAGGGGGGCAGTGACTGGAGAGAGACTCAGAACCATAAGCCAAATAAACCTCTTTTCTTTGTAAATTACCAGCCTCAGGTGTTCTTTTGTCGCAAAACGAGTGGACTAATACAGTTGTCGAGGTAGGAGGAAAGAACACACACAATGTGTTATCTTCTCGCATAACTTTTAAATATTTAGATGTACAGCGTGTGGGTCTCCACTTGCCCTCTTGCCCCATCCAGAGGTTGCTGGAACCAGCTCACAGTGGCTCTCCAGAGCTGATTGTATCCATTTCTTCTCAACTCCCGGTTTGGTGACATCAGGTTGGTGGCTCGGATCTGCATGCTGTGGGTGTTTACACCAAGGAAATCAGCAAACACTACAAATCAGGGCTATTTTTCTGCCAGGGAGCTGGCTGCTAAATGTTTACCTACACAGTCTGCCTGGGTTCCATACATGGTAGCAGCAAACCTGCCCCACACCAGCAATTCCAAGGGGAAGTCCCTGTTCCATGGCACCATCTCTCCTGAGCTCCCACGACTCCATTTCCTCCCCCACAACCCTTTAGCAATAGGGAGGTGACAGCTCCCCACTGCCACTTCTCTTTGAGTCTGTTCCCCACTCTTGTTCACTTGGTAGGTAGTCCCTCCGCTACAGCCTCCTTCTTTGAACCGTCTGAGATGAATTCTGTTTCCTGCTGGGCCTTGACTGATAAAAAGGCAGATCTGCTCCTTATTCTGTGCTTCAGCCTACAAATCAATGGCCATCCCCTCCCCTCTTCCAGCTTCCAGCTTCAGGATCAGCAGCCGACAAGTTGTTTGATTTTTCACCTTCCCTCCTTTCTACCCTGTCCATTTGTCCCTCCTTGCCAAACATGCAGAAGAAGAGGCTTAGCGTCTCTGCTGTGGCTTCAGTCCTGCTACAAACTTTCTTTCTTTCTTTTTTTGATGGAGTTTCACTATTTGTTGCCCAGGCTGGAGTGCAGTGGCATGATCTCAGCTCACTGCAACCTCCGCTTCCCAGGTTCAAGCAATTCTCCTGCCTCAGCCTCCCGAGTAGCTGGGATTACAGGCATGTGCCACCACGCCCAGCTAATTTTATATTTTTAGTAGAGACAGTGTTTCACCATGTTGGTCAGACTGGTCTCGAATTCCTGACCTCAGATGATCCACCCGCCTCGGCCTCCCAAAGTGCTGGGATTATAGGCATGAGCCACTGCACACAACCAGTCCTGTTACAAACTTTCAGTCACACTCCAGGAAGACATCACCACAGCCCATTGTTTTGTTCTTCTGTTACCCTGGTTACTTAAAATATGTGGCAGTGTTGCTTATAGAGGTTATTTTTGGAAGCCCCAAATATATAAAAGAGACAGAAAAGGCAACTGTCACAATTAATTGGAAACAATACATTTAATTTGAGAAATCAAGAGTTACAGCAATCACGTGGGGCTGTGGGGCTCTGCGTATCTCATCTCTTTCAACTATTTTACAAGTCTGAACCTCTTGTGGTTTCAACATGCAATCTTATATCCCTGCATGTCTGACTTACACTTTCAGTAATCACTCTGAATAATGGGCCTGGACTTAGAACAAGGGCAGGGATTGCTACAGGCCCTGGCACACCATGCAGACCATTGACCTGCCTTCTTGCCACACAATAGCTCTGGAGTTCAGTATTTTTTTCAAGTTGCCTCGTCTTTCCCAAGTCCCTCTAGTCACACTGCCTCCCTCAGTTGGCATAGACACAACGTAGCTTTGGTGAGGTTAATCAAGAACAAAAAAGAACATCCCTGTCTTCTTTTTCATTTGGTTTTGCTAACCACCAATGCTTTTTTTGCTTCTCAGAAAAAAAGAAAAGAAAGCTGTGGCTATCGGGTTGGTCTGCTTTGCCTTCTCTTTCTTCTGGAAAAAGACCCAACTTTCCCTTCCCACATCTAGTCAGTGAGTGGTAGGGACCAAGGAAGTTGGGTAGTTGGAACCACCTGACCCAAGCTAGACCAATCACAATTTCTGTCCCATATGCCACTTGAGTTGAGCTGCCAAATCAGTTGTTTCTGAGACATCTAGCAGTGGCATCTTTGGGAGAAGGTTTTCAAGGTACTTTTGACTGAGATTCCTCGGGGCACCTGAGTCCTGTTATTTGGCATATTGTTTAGTGTTTCATTTGAACGCACTAGCTGTGCATGATTCCACCAATAAATCTCTTATTTACTTGCAAGCCATGAAATGAGGCCCAGAAATGACACCCAGCTTTGCCCAAAGGTTAGATGGAGAGAGTCAGCTTAATCTGAAGAGAGGATAAAGCGAGGAGAGCCTCTCTCTCCCTCTCAAGGCAGTCAAAGTGGAAAGACAGAAGGTCTCAGAACAACCAGTCACAGCAAGTCTTTGCAAGGCCTTCCAGGCATGGCAATCTGCCTTCTGAGCCTCTAAATCTCACCAGCCAGATTGTGGACACCAAGGAGCTAGCGAACTCTACCTGGAATACGCTTCCAAAATACTCATCTCTATGTATGGTGGAGGCCTTGGCCATTATGTAGCCTGTATTACTAGCTCCTAGATCTAAAATGTAAATGAAGTTTCCCTTTTTCTTATTTTGCACCATTCAACAATACTGAGTTAAGACCTTAAATGAGTTTGGCCAACATTTTCACATTTCAATTCACATAAAATTACCTTCAAAGGAATGACCACACTCCCAGTCAAGGGTAACTCCAATAAAAAACTTGCCAACCTTATGTCAAAATGAAATGAGTTGTTGGGGAAGGGAAGGCATTGAGAATATTTTCTGAAGTGTAATAGTAATAATAAGCTTAAATATTTCATTCAATCCTTAAAACTGCTCCATGACATAGGTACTGTTAGTATCACCATATTAAAGTTGGAAAATCAGGTCTAAAAGAGCTAAATCACTGGTTCCAAATCACTTATTACTAGTAAATGGCAGATCTGGGATACAGTTAGCCATTATGCTAGTTCCTACATGCGAGTCACTGTGGGGACCCCATTATTTGTCTTGCATCTTAAAGTGTACTGCTAGCACGGTCAAAGTCATATTTTTCAAACCTTTGGATACTGTACCACAATGTCTTGGCACTGTGGAACATATCCCAGTATCTGCCTACCATAGTATAATATAGCCCTTCTCTGAGTCACAAGCAAAGTCATCTCAAAAGGAGGGTAAATCTGATACGATAGTGGCAGATATCTCACAAGTGGATCATCACAAAAAAATTCATGTAAACAATCATAACAAATAATGCATCATTTTTAACATTGAGTTCTCAGAGAAGAGAACTTCCCTGTTGATATGCATAAAAGGCCAGCATGAGGAAACTGAGCCCAGATGGAGAATGAGGTGTCTGTATCAGATAGAATGGGCTAGGTTATGCTGCAGAAACAAATGACTTCCAGTGTCAATGGCTTAAAACAAGGTTTATCTTTTTACTTATGCTATGTGAACAATGTCAGTTGGGTGTTCATTTGGCTACCTTGGGAGTTACCCTGGAAAAGAGGAAGAGAATGTAGTGAGGAAGAGAATGTAGTGAATTCTATATTGGTTCTTTGCATTTCTATGTGGAAGTGATGTACTTTCTTCTCCCTGCACTTATTTCATTGACCAAAGAAAGCACGTGGCCACATGTAAGTGTATGCGAACATTGACTTCCATGTGCCCAAAAGATGGAGGAGCAGAAACAGAGTGACCAAGACTACTGACTACCTTGCTGGCTTGTCAAAGAGACTTGATCATGATGAAGGCACTAAAGTACCCACTTCTTTCCTTCTTGTGCCTTCCCTCTGAAAGTGAAGAAAACATACTGAAATGCCAAAGACTGCCTGAAAAACTTCCACATTGATGATAAATTGAGGGAAAGGGACACTTCGCAACATATTTGGATCTTTCCATCTTGAAACGGAAATTTCTTGTGTAGTTTTAAGTGGCCACACTTGATTATATCAGACAATTTAAAAACATTTCATTGATGATGAAACATGTCAAGTGAAGATTATGATTTCTTGAAGTTTCCCTTAAAAGTTGAGAGAAGGAAAGTCCCCACTATGTAGCATTGTCCAACACTCCCAGGGAGATGAGAAGGGAACCCTCAGAGAAAATGTAAGGGGTGGGGGTGACAGAAGAAAGCATAACTTATGGCTGCCCAAGTACTATGAATTAAGGAAGAAACCTTTATGGCTTTCCCATTTCTGTAATGTTCCAAAATGTTCCATTGTCAATGTTAATAGTCAAGGTTAGTTCTTGTCCAGGGCAGAGAATATGATAAAATGCCATCTGCAATCACTGGAATGGGATTTTCACCAGGTGAGCAAAGGCAATCAGCGTGACCACAGCCTGGACACTTCTTTCTAGCCGGTCTTGGATTCTCATTGCATTTCATGTATCTGATCCCCCACCCTCCCACACTTCCTCAAAGAGGAAAAGAGAGAATTAACAAAGTTAATAAATACTGATCAGTTACCAAAAAAAAAAAAAAAAAAAAAAAAAAAAAAAAAAAATCCAGTAGTATAAAACCAGTGAACCATGATATAGTTTCTTGTTAGTGCAGCAGACATCTGTTGGAGCCTTTTCCCCAATCTCTCTGTTTTAGAAACTATTCAGAGAACTGCCTCCTGATTCCCACTGATCACAGCTAATGGGGTGAGCAGCAGATATAAGCTGGGCCTTAACTTTGCCCAATCACATGGTCTCTCTGCAAATTTAGGGCTTAGAATATTTAAAAAATAATTTTAATGTTTTAAAATTTTGAAAAAAAAGCTCAAACTTTCAGAAAAGTTTCAAGACAGTACAAATATATTTGATTTTTTTTTCTTTTCTCCTTTTCTTCTTTCATTCTTTTTTTTTTTTTTTTTTTTTTTGAGACAAGGTCTTGCTCTGTTGCCCAGGCTGGAGTACAGTACAGTGGTGCGATCATGGGTCAATGCAGCCTCCATCTCCTGGGCTCAAGTCATTCTCCTACCTCAGCATTCTAAGTAGTTGGAACTACAGGCACAAGCCACCATGCCCAGCTAATTAAAAAAAAAATTTTACTGTAGAAACAGGGTCTCACTATGTTGCCCAGGCTGGTCTCAAACTCTGGGGCTCAAGCAGTCCTCCTACCTGGGCCTCCCAAAATGCACCCAGCCAAATATATCTATTTATTTCTAAAACATATGACAGTAAGCTACCAACACAATGACCCAATACTCTTGGGCAGGTTAGTGTTTATTTCCTTCAGAAAAGGACATTCTCCCATACAATCAAAATGCAGTCCGCAAAATCAGGAAATTAACATGAATACATCACTACCAGTTAATCCTCAGGCCCCATTTAAGTTCCACCCCTGTCCCAATAATATCCTTTATAGTAAAAGGGTCCAGTTCACAATCATTCATTACATGTCTCTTCATTAGGGCTTAGACAACTTAAAAAATTTTGAAAGTAAGTGTTACACAGTAAAACAAAGCCATATAAATAGATATTCAAGGAAAAGTAAGTCTTCCCTCCTGTGTGACGCCCGGAGGTAATCCCTCTTACCAGTGTCTCATGCATGCTTCTAGACCGTGGACCATCTACCATACACAAGCAGTTGTGTACATTGTTGAAGAGGGATGTCTAAGCCTCTCTTAGTACAGGGAAAAATAAAATCAGATCTACGAGTTCTTCTTTTAAAAATGTTGAATGTTTATTAAGAACTTTATTGTTTGCCATTAAGACAAAGGTTAAAAAGAGTTTCTAAGTGAATATATTTACCCAAATTGGTAACATAAAAATCACTATTCACTTGGAGAAGATAAAAATTCTTCTGTTGTCACACATTTGACATTTTACTTCTCTCTTTGTAGACAACAAGGATCCTTTGTCATTTAGTTGTTTCAAATGCTTGGAACATCTTCCAGATTATTATCTAAGTTATAAAATAGTAGTGTGAAAATTATTCTTAAAATTGTATTAGTTGCGGCCGGGCGCGGTGGCTCAAGCCTGTAATCCCAGCACTTTGGGAGGCCAAGACGGGCGGATCACGAGGTCAGGAGATCGAGACCATCCTGGCTAACACGGTGAAACCCCATCTCTACTAAAAAATACAAAAAAAAAACTAGCCGGGCGAGGTGGCGGGCGCCTGTAGTCCCAGCTACTCGGGAGGCTGAGGCAGGAGAATCACTTGAACCCGGGAGGCGGAGCTTGCAGTGAGCTGAGATCCGGCCACTGCACTCCAGCCTGGGTGACAGAGTGAGACTCTGTCTCAAAAAAAAAAAAAAAATTGTGTTAGTTGATATATAATATTCACAAGTAAACTTACTAAGCAGTTCTTAATGTTGCATTATGTACAGTAATGTAAGTTTATTTATATAATAATATGTTTTTCTCTTAATGACATCAAGGTGAAAAATTCAAACTTTATTCCTGAATCTTAAATATAAGGCACAAACTATTTATTTATTTATTTATTTATTTATTTATTTATTTATTTATTTTTGAGACAAGGTCTTGTTGTCACCCAGGCTGGGGTGCAGTGGTGCAAACGTGGCTCACTGCAGCCTTGACCTCCTGGGCTCAAGTGATTCTCCCACCTCAGTCTTTCAGGTAGCTGGGACCACAGGTGTGCACCACTATGCCCAGCTAATTTTTAATTTTGTAGAGATGGGGTCTTGCCATGTTGCCCAGGGTGGTCTCAACTCTTGGGCTCAAGCAATCCTCCTGTCTCAGCCTCCCAAAGTGCTGGGATTACAGACAAGAGCCACCACATCCAGCTATTTCTTCAATAACATAGAAAACAGACCTATAACTTAAAATGTGAAATTCTGATGTGGTTATCTTATTCCACTTGCCTAACGGGCTAAGGAGAGAGACACATTGGCAGCAATAGTAGCAAATATGAATACGAATACAGGAAACAGAGATGAGGGGAGGAGCGTTTCTGAGGACATTCTAGTTTCAGCTCCCAGTCCTTTCTTGAGCACTGATTGCTTTCTTGCCTTTGGATTCTGTGCTATAAGACTCCACAATATCCTTCTAATAAATATCCATGCTCATGTCTTTTTAAATTTTGCTTAAGCTAGTTTGAATTGGTTTCTGTTATGTGCAACATTCCTAAGAATATGGATAGGGAAGTGGAGGGTCACTTGAACCCAAAGAAATCTGAAGAAACACAATTCTCACAATATGGTTTTGTTTTTTTTCTTTTTTTGAGATAGAGTCTCACTCTGTTGCCCAGGCTGGAGTGCAATGGCATGATCTCGGCTCACAGCAACCTCCACCTCCCAGGTTCAAGCAATTCTCCTGCCTCAGCCCCCTGAGTAGCTGGGATTATAGGCGCCCACCACCATGCCCAGCTAATCTTTGTATTTTAAGTAGAGATGGGGTTTCACCACGTTGGCCAGGCTGGTCTGGAACTCCTGACCTCAGGTGATCCACCCACCTTGGCCTCCCAAAGTGCTGGAATTACAGGCGTGAGCCACCGTGCCTGGCCCCCACATGGTTTCTGATACTGCTTGAGCTCTCCAGAAGAACTGAGAGATTGTGACAGACCTATAAGTCTAAATTATGGATCCAAATGGAGGAAAATATGTAAATCAAGTAATTGTTTTCAGAGTTTTTGTTTAGTTGAAAAATGAGCTGTTGTCAGAGTTAACCTGTTCCATCTTTTAGAGTTGTTCCACTTCTAACTAAAATGTCTTTCCTAACTCTTAGTTTGAGTTTAATCATTTTTCCATAAAAAATTAAAAATTTTAATCCATTTTATTGACCATTTCCTGTCCTGCTCATCAGATGAACTTTTTGAAGTATGATCGAGTACACTATTTCTACTAATTCAAGAGAAAAGACAGTGCTAATTAATTTCAAATTTTAGTAAAAAGACATTTCAAAACATAACACTGCCACATTGGGGATAAAATTTCAACATGAGTTTTGGTGGGGACAAATCAAACCATAGCACTGCTCAAGACAAAAAGCATGTGTAGTGATGAAGGTTAATGACTCAATTTTAATTTTTAAAAATTCATGAAAACAGCTCATAGCCCCAAGGCAGGAATTTCTCACAACTTGCCCCAACACAATATAATTTGTTAGTCTATTTGCTTTGGCACTGTCGGATAGCATGGAGTTTTCATCTCCACATTTTGGCCAAATTTGGGTAATGTAGAACCCACACTTAAGGCTGGGCACAGACTCTCACTCACACATTTTCATTTTCCCCTATGCCTGATTCTGGTTTGCTCTTGGCAACTACTCCTTCATAAACTCTTAGAGGAAGGTGATCATATGAACCCAGAGATGCTGAAAATAGTTTGTAACTCTTGTGCCAGTAGTGCTTATAGAACAGAGGGTCCCAATTGCCTTCTAAGGGGGTTTGTCTCACTTCTCTTGACTCATGTCCACATCCAGAAAGCTGGGAACCTTACAGTGTTGAGCATTCTATTCCAGGAATGTCAAGATGCAAGCACTCTGACTACAATGCAAAATAAAGAGTTTCTTTAAGAATATGGAGAAATGATCTGCAGTGGTCTCAACATAAGGCAAGATAACCCACAAAGACGATAGCCAAAGGCCATCATATTTGTCTTTATATTAGGTAGGATATAGATAGAAAAGCAAGTAACAGAGATCTGAGAAAACAAGGGCTTAAACAAAACAGGATTTAATTTTTCTATCACATAGAACTTTTGGAAAAGTCCATGGATGAAATGGTGGGTATGCTCTACAAAATCCACTGTAATCTTGGCTTCTAGCCTACCATCCATTGTTCCTAGTTAAGTGTTCCTAGTTAAGAAGACAAGTGTGGCTTTTGTCTTCAGGACCTAAAATGACTGCTAAAGCTCTAGCTTTTACATTTGCATTCCAGGCAGTAGAGTAAAAGGATGGAAGAAGGCAAGAGGCAAAATTAACTAGTCTGATGACTTCAAAGGAAGATGCCTAGAAGCTGTCATTTGCATATACACCAGGATACAAAGAAGAATGAGTAAAATACTCTTTATTATGGAAAGCCCTATGCTCAGCTAACGGGTTCTATTACTGTGGAAGACAGAGAGAACAAATATTTGGAAACAACCATTGTTCTCACTATCACTTCAAGTTCCTTGGAGAGCGTGCATAACCTTTCTACTGGTCTGACCTGCTCAGTGATCCTATGTACTATGGCCCAACTGCTGGTAGAGAGCTTTCTCTGCTGATCCAGGGTGTTCTGTTTGCAAAGAATAAAGATTTACTCAGGTAATCTCAAACAATAGAATATTTACTATAATGTAATACATTTTATAAAGGCGGGAGGTAGATGTTCATCAAATGGCCAATGAAGCAGATCTCATTTTTCCAATATGACTACAAAACATCTCCAGAAATCCATTTCAGAACTTTGCCATTCCCCCATTAAGGGGTGTATTTCCTTACCTGGGAAGATTTTTTTGATTGCTGTGACTGATAAAGTAAGAATGGCAGAAGTTATACTCTGTGTCTACTGAGGCAGGGACATAAAAAGTAGTAGTTTCAGCTGGGTGCAGTGGCTCACACCTGTAACCCCAGCACTTTGGAAGGCCGAGGCAGGTAGATCAAGATCACCTGAGGTCAGGAGTTCGAGACCAGCCTGGCCAACATGGTGAAACTCTGTGTCTACCAAAAATACAAAAATGAGCCAGGGGATGGTGGTGGGTGCCTATAATCCCAGTTACTTGGCAGGTTGAGGCACAAGAATTGCTTGAACCTGGGAGACGGAGGTTGCAGTGAGCAGAGGTCATGCCATTGCACTCTAGCCTGGACAACAAGAGTGAAACTCCGTCTCCAAAAAAAAGAAAAAAAAAAGGTAATAGTTTCTATCACCTTTGGAACTAAGCCCTATGCTCCCAGCTGACAGCCAGCACTAACTTGTAACACATGTGAAGGAGCCATCTTGGAAGCAAATCTTCCAGCCTTCAGGGTAGCCACCTCAGCTGATGCCATGTGGGGAACAGGTGAGCCTTCCCCTATAGCCCTTTGCAAATCAAACATTCTTGAGAAAACATATTATTGTGGTTGTTTTAAGCTGTGAAGTTTTGGGGCTATAAAAATGAGTAACAAGAACTGTCAGAACTCAAGGAAACATCCACAGTCAGGAAGCACAATATAGCTGCGCCTTAATGTGTGCTGGAATATACATTGAGGAACAGGAGGGCCTTTCAGGATCTAATACAGGTCAGGTGACTAGACTATCTTTGTACACTTGGATATCAGTCAGGATTCAATTAGTAGACAGAAACAGTAACTTGAATAAGGTAAGTTTAGATAATTATTCATTGTAATGGGATTAGAGTAACAGAGAATTGACAACAAAGGAATAACTGGGGGTTGGGGAGAGAACTCTAAAGAATATAGGAATCATGGATATAGGGAACATGCACTGTACCTAGTGCTGAGACAGAGCATTCAAATGAGATGCAAATCTGGAAAAGCCTCTTCATCCCTGTGGGTTGAGGTCCGAACTTCACTGGTGAGGGAGCAGCTGTAGCACACTGGACTGTGAGAAGTTACTCGGGTGCCACACTGGCAGGACTTGCTGGGAATCTGGCTTCTGGAGAGCAGGAGAGAAACCTTCCACAGAAGTTGGACACAGAAAAGCAACAGAGAAAAATGAACAAAACCAAATGCTGGTTCTTTCAAAAGATCAAGAAAATTAATAAACCTCTATTTAGAATGACAAAAAAAATGGCAAAGACAAAAATTATCATATATTATAAATTAAAAAAGAGATATCACCAGACCCTTCAGACATTAAAATGATAATTAGGAAATACTACCAAAACACCCATTATGTTGAAGTGAGGAGCGCCTCTGCCTGGCCGCTGTGCAACCCTCCAAGTGTAAAGTGACAACCTTGTGTGTGATTTTTCTCCCCTCCCCAAGTTTGCATTTTTGACTTTAAAGTTTACTTTTCAATCCAAAAAAAAAAAAACCTGTTATGCCTATAAATTCAACAACTTGAATGACAATGACTAATTCTTTGACATACACAAACTATCAAAATTCACTCAAGAAGAATAGATAGCCTGAATAGTCCTATAAAACTAAATAAATTGAATTTTTAGTTGAAAACTTTCCTATGAAAAAAAGTGGTTTCATTTAAAGATGCTTTTGGTCAGGTGTGGTGGCTCATGCCTGTAATTTTAGCACTTTGGGAGGCTAAGGCAGGCAGATCACTTGAGGCCAGGAGTTAGAGAACAGCCTGGCCAACATGGTGAAACCCCATCACTACTAAAAATACAAAAATTAGCTGGGCATGGTGGTGGGTGCCTATAATCCCAGCTACTCAGGAGGCTGAGGCAGGAGAATAGCTTGAACCCGGGAGGTGGAAGTTGCAGTGAGCCAAGATCATGCCACTATACTCCAGGCTGGATGACAGAACAAGACTCTGTCCCAAAAACAAACAAACAAACAAACAAAAACAAAAACAAAAAAACAAAAAGGGTTTACATAGATACATAGATGATAGATAGATAGATAGATAGATAGATAGATAGATAGATAGATAGATAGATAGTTTTATTGACAAATTCTACCAAACGCTTAAGGAAAAAATAACACCAATTCAATACAGTGTTTTCCAGGAAATACAAGGGGAAAGACTACTAACTTCATTTTATGAAGTAGATTTTGCCCTGATATCAAAACCAGACAAAAACATTGCAAGAAAACTGTTGACCAGTAACCTTCATGAATACTGTTTCAAAAACTCATGACATTATATTATCAAATTCAAATAATAACATATTAAAAAGATAATACATCACAACAAATGAAGTTTATCCCAGGAATACAAAGCTAACTAAACATTTCAAAATCAATAAATGTAATTCACCATATTAACAGGCTAAAAAAGAAAAACCACACATGAAAACAACAGATGCTGAAAAAGCATTTGAAAAAAAATGCAACATTTTTTCATGATTAAAAATTTGCACAAAACTAGGCAAAGAAAGAAACTTTCTTTACCTGATTAAGGGCATCTCCAGGTAATATTATACTTACTGGTGAAAAACTGAATGAATGCTTCCTTCCTAAAATGGGGAGCAAGATCGCTTCTCGGCCTTTTGGCTAAGATCAAGTGAAGATGGGGAGCAAGATATTATCTGTTGTCACCACCTGTATCCAGCATTATACTGGAAGTTGTAGCAGTTGTACTAAGGCACAAAAAATAAATAAAAGGTATGGAAATACAGAAGGATGAAATTAAAATGTCTCTCTTCATGTATGACATGGTTGTCTTTGGAGAAGAACCTTTAAAAATCTACAATAATTTCCTAGAATTAATAAATGAGTTTAGCAAGCTTGCGGGATACAAGGTCAATATACCAAAATTATTTGTTTTTCTATATTCTAATAAAAAACAATTAGAAACTAAAATTAAAAGTATCACTTACAATAGTACAGAAAATACTGCAACACTTAGGTATAAATTTTTAAAAATATCTGCAGGGTTTGTATACAAAAAACCAGAAAACGCTGGTGAAAGAAACCAAAGACTATAAAAGATATATACCATGTTCATGGTTTGGAAAGATTCAGTATTATTGAGATGTCAATTCTCCACAAGTTGATTTATAGATTCAACATCCTTCTAAAACAAAATCTCAGCAGGCTTTTTTGTAGGTATGAAGAAGCTGATTTTTAAATGGTTTTATGTGGAAAGGCAAAGAAACTAGAACAGCCAACACAATTTTGAGAAAGAACAAAGTTGGAAGACTTACTATAAAGCTACAGTAGTGAAGATAGTGTGGCATTGGAAAGAGGATAGACAAATAGATGAATAAAACAGACTGGAGAATCTGGAAATAGACCCAAACAAAAAAAACGACCAATTTATTTTTATTTTTTATTTTTAGTGACAGGGTCTCACTCTGTCACCCAGGATGGAGTGCAATGGTGTGATGGCTTACCTCGAACTCATGGGCTCAAGCAATCCCCCTGCTAAGCTTCCTGAGTAGCCCACCACAACCGGCTAATTTCTTAACTAGTTTAAGAGAATAAACTAGGTATTGATGGAAAGTATCTGAAAATAATAAGAGATATTTATGACAAACCCACAGCCAATATCATACTGAATGGGCAAAAACTGGAAGCATTCCCTTTGAAAACCAGCACAAGACAGGATACCCTTACTCACCGCTCCTATTCAACATAGTGTTGGAATTTCTGGCCAGGACAATCAGGCAAGAGAAAAAAATAAAGGGTATTCAATTAGGAAAAGAGGAAGTCAAATTGTCCCTGTTTGCAGATGACATGATTGTATATTTAGAAAATCCCATTGTCTCAGCCCAAAATCTCCTTAAGCCAATAAGCAACATCAGCAAAGTCTCAGCAAAGTCAAAGTCTCAGGATTGCACAAAATCAATGTGCAAAAATCACAAGCATTCCTATACACCAATAACAGACAAACAGCCAAATCATGAGTGAACTCCTATTCACAATTGCTACAAAGAGAATAAAATACCTAGGAATCCAACTTACAAGGGATATGAGGGACCTCTTCAAGGAGAACTACAAACCACTGCTCAACGAAATAAAAGAGGACACAAACAAATGGAAGAACATTCCATGCTCACAGATAGAAAGACTCAATATCATGAAAATGGCCATACTGTGCAAGGTAATTTAGATTCAATGTCATCCCCATCAAGCTACAAATGACTTTCTTCACAGATTTGGAAAAAACTACTTTAAAGTTCATATGGAACCAAAAAAAGAGCCCACATATCAAGACAATCATAAGCAAAAAGAACAAAGCTGGAGGCATTATGCTACCTGACTTCAAACTACACTACAAGCCTACAGTAACCAAAACAGTATAGTACTGGTACCAAAACAGATACATAGACCAATGGAACAGAACAGAGACCTCCGAAATAACACCACACATCTACAACCACCTGATCTTTGACAAACCTGACAAAAACAAGCAATGGGGAAAGAATTCCCTATTTAATAAATAGTGCTGGGAAAACTGGTTAGCCATATGTAGAAAGCTGAAATTGGATCCCTTCCTTACACCTTATACAAAAATTAATTCAAGATGGATTAAAGACTTGAGTAATATCAAGGTATGTAAGGTATGTAAGACCTAATACCATAAACCCTAGAAGAAAACCTAGGCAATACCATTCAGGACATAGGCATGGGCAAAGACATCAAAACTAAAACACCAAAAGCAATGGCAACAAAAGCCAAAATAGACAAAGAGATCTAATTAAACTAAAGAACTTCTGAATGGCAAAAGAAACTACCATCAGAGTGAATAGGCCACCTACAGAATGGGAGAAAATGTTTGCCCTACCCAGCCAACAAAGGGTTAATATCCAGACTCTACAAAGAACTTAAACAAATTTATAAGAAAAAAACAAACAACCCCATCAAAAAGTAGGCAAAGGATGTGAACAGACACTTTTCAAAAGAAGACATTTATGCATCCAACAGACACATGAAAAAATGCTCATCATCACTGGTCATCAGAGAAATGCAAATGAAAATCACAATGAGATACCATCTCATGCCAGTTAGAATGGCGATCATTAAAAAGTCAGGAAACAACAGGTGCTGGAGAGGATGTGGAGAAATAGGAACACTTTTACACTGTTGGTGGGAAGGTAAATTAGTTCACCCACTGTGGAAGACAGTGTAGCAATTTCTCAAAGATATAGAACTAGAAAGACTATTTGACCCAGTGATCCTGTTACTGGGTATATACCCAAAGGATTATAAATCATGCTGCTATAAAGACACATGCACACATATGTTTATTGTGGCACTATTCACAGTAGCAAAGACTTGGAACCAACCCAAATGTCCATCAGTGATAGACTGGATTAAGAAAATGTGGCACATATATACCACGGAATACTATGCAGCCATAGAAAGGATGAGTTCATGTCCTTTGCAGGGACATGGATGAAGCTGGAAACCACCATTCTCAGCAAACTATCACAGGGACAGAAAACCAAACACCACATGTTCTCACTCATAGGTGGGAATTGAACAATGAGAACACTTGGACACAGGGTAGGGAACATCACACACTGGGGCCTGTCGGGGGTGGGGGGAGGGGGAGGGATAGCATTAGGAGAAATACCTAATGTAAATGACAAGTTGATGGGTGCAGCAAACCAACATGGCACATGTATACCTATGTAACAAACCTGCACGTTGTGTACATGTACCCTAGAATTTAAAGTATAATTTTTAAAAAAAGAGAGAGAGAGAGATGGGATCTCATTATGTTGCTCAGGTTGGTCTCAAACTTCTGGCCTCAAGTGATTGTCCCACCCCAACCTCCCAAAATGCTAAAATTACAGGTGTGAGCCAGTGTGCCTGGCCACATTTTTTAATTAAAATTTTTATTTTGAGCTAATGGTAGATGTCCATGCAGTTTGAAGAAATAATACAGATTCTGTGTTTCATTTACCCAGTTTCCCTCAATGGTAGTATTTTGAAAAACTGTAGTACAATGTCACAAACAGGACAATGACATTGATACAAATCATCTGACGTTACTCAGATTTCATGTTTCACTTTTATTCATCTGTATGTATGTGTTCATATTTAGTTCTATACAATTTTATTCCATGTGTAAATGGGTATAGCCACCACCACACTTATGACACAGAACATTTCCAGCACCGTAAGGATCCTTCATGTTGCCCTTTCGTAACCACACTCACTACCTTCCACACCCTTCCTTTTTTTATTCCCTGGTAGCCACTAATCTCTTTTCCATTTTTACAAGTTTGTCACTTCAACAATATTATATATAAGTGGAATTTTATAGTATAGAATCCTTTGGAATTGGTTTTTATTCTCTCAACATAATTCTCTGGACATGTATCCAAGTTGTTTCATGAATCAAGAGTTCAGTCTTTGTATTGCTGAGTAAGTAGTATTCTATGGTGTGGATGTATCATAGTTAAACCATTCACTTGTTAAAGGACATCTCGGTTCTTTTGAGTTTTTAGCTATTTTGAATAAAGCTGCAATGAATATTCATGTACAAGTTTTTGCATGAATATAAATTCCCACTTTTCTGGGATAAATGTTCAAGAGCGCAATTGCCAAGTTGCATGGTTATCGCAAGTTTAATTTTATGAGAAATGGTGAAATTGTTTTCTAGAGTGGTTGTAATATTTTATATGTTGTTGGTATATAGAAATATAATTGATTTTGGTATGATCTTTTATCCTGTGACTTTGCTGAACCCACCAATTAGTTTGAGGCTTTTTGTAGATTCTTTGTGATTTTCTTTTTTCTTTTTTTTTTTTTTTGAGGTGGAGTTTTGCTCTTGTTGCCCAGGCTGGAGTCCAGTGGCATGATCTCGGTTCACTGCAACCTACCCCTCAAGCAATTCTCCTGCCTCAGCCTCCTGAGTAGTTGGGATTACAGGCACCCACCATCATGCCCTGCTAATTTTTGTATTTTTAGTAGAGACGGGGGTTCACCACGTTGGCCAGGCTGGTCTCGAACTTCTGACCCAGGTGATCCACCCACCTCGGCCTCCCAAAGTGCTGGAATTACAGGCATGAGCCACCACGCCTGGCAATTCCTTGTGATTTTCTATGTAGATAACTATGTCATCTGCAAGTATGCAGAGTTCCACATCTTCCTTTTCTACCTGTATGGTTTTAATTTTTTTGCCCTATTGCAGTGGGTAGAACTTCCACTATTGTGCTGAATAAGAGTGGTAAGAGTGAACATCTTTGCCTTGATCTTAGAAGAAAAGCATTTAGTCTTTCACTACGAAGTATGTATGATGTTAGATACTATTCACCAAGTTGAGGCAGTTCTCTATTCCTAACTTGCTGAAGAGATTGATTGATTGATCGATTTAGAGATGAAGTTGCACTCTGTCACCCAGGTTGGAGTGCAGTGGCATGACCGCAGCTCACTGCAACCTCCACTTCCCAGGTTCAAGTGATTCTTCTGCCTCAGCTTCCTGAGTAGCTGTGATTACAGGCACATGCAACCATGCCTGGCTAATTTTTGTATTTTAGTAGAGACAAGGTTTCACCATATTGGCCAGGCTGGTCTCACAGGGTTCACTATTTTGGCCAGGCTGGTCTTGAACTCCTGACCTCAGGTGATCCACCCACCTCAGCCACTGTGTCCAGCCTGAGAAGTTTTCATCATTAACAGACGTTAGATTTTGTCAAATACCTTTCTCATCAATTGATATGATCATATGTTTTTCACTTAAGTCTGTTGATATGGCATACATTGATTGATTTTGAATGCTGAGCCAGCTTTGCATACCTGGAATAAATCTTGCTTTGTCCTGGTGTATATTTCTTTGCATACATTGTTGTATTTGATTTGCTAATACTTTTTTGAGAATTTGTATGTCTAAGTTCATGAGACAGATTGACTCTCTGGAATCAATCACATATACTAACAGTGAACATCATCCTGTAGTTTTCTGTATTTATACTGTCTTGTTTTGCTGTCAAGGATATACTGGTCTCATAAAGTAAGTTGAGAGGTGTTGATTCTTCATTTTCTCGAAGAGACTGCATGAAATTTGCGTTAATTACTCTCAAATAGTGGTTAAAATTCCCCAGTGAAGTCATTTGGACTTGGTAATCTCTTTTTTGGGAGTTTAATTAATTTAATTAATATCTTTTTTGGGAGTTTAATTAACTAAATTAATTTAATGACTATAGGACTATTTGGGTTATGGATTTTATGTGGTTGACTTTTGGTGATTGACCAATTCATTTTTGATAAAAGTACTCAGGCAATTCAGTGGAGAAAGAACAAAGTTTTCAATAAGCAATGCTGAAATAAATTAACAGTTATATGCAAAAAAAGAGTGTCAACCAAACCCTAACACCTTATACAGAAATTACTTTAAAATGTAAAATGGATCTAAATGTAAAACATAAAATTCTAAAATTTTTAGAAGAAAATATAGGAAAAAGTCTTTGTAACCTTGGTTTTGTAAGAAAGTTCTTAGATATGACACCAAGGCAGTCCATAAAAGAAAAAACTGACAAATTGGACTTCATAAAAATAAAACATTTTTGCTCTGTGAATGACACTGTTAAAAGAATGAAAAGACACAGGCCATAGAAAAGGATAAAATATTAGCGAATCACATACATGACAAAGGACTTGTATATAATATATATAAACAATTCTGAAAACAATAACAACTCAATTTTAAAATAAGGGAGCAGAAGACATGAACAGACACTTTACCAAAGATGATATACGGTTGGTAAATATGCACATGAAAAGATGCTCAACATCATTAGTCATTAGCAAAATGCAAATTAAAACCACAATGAGATACAGGTAAACACTTATTAGAATGGCAAATAAAACAAAAACACACTAGCCCAAAATGAGCATCAACAAAAACTGACAATATCAAGTGCTGGTGAAGATGTGAAGCAACTGGAACTCATATATAGGAATGTAAAATGGTTCAACCACTTTGGTAAGTAAATTTGCAGTTTACTACAAAGCTAAATATAAACTTACCATATGACCTAGGTGGAAAACCTATGTTTTACACAACAACCTATACATTAATTACAGCTTTGTAATTGCCAAAAACTGCAAACAACTTTGTGTTATTTAGACCAATAGATGGTAAATACTTTTTCTACAGAAGAGGAAACCTAAGTAATGTGTTGATGGTTTTAACAATAACCAACAATTTGTTCATGCCTCCTTGTATGTATACCCTTCTGCATTGTAACTTTGCCACTTGTTGGTTTGGGGTTTGGCCATGTGATTTTCTTTGCCAGTGGGACAATAGCAAATGTGACACTGTTGAAGGCTTGAAAATGTTTGTGCATTGGGACTTACTCTCTCTTATAGCTGGGAACCCTCTGTCACATGTAAGGCCTGGACTAGCCTACTAGATGAGAGATCCTCTAGCCACCCTAGAACCATCGGAGTCCTCATGCAGAGTCATCAAGCCCCAGCTGAGCTGGATCTTAACTGCCCAGCCAAACTATAGATTCATAAGAAGGAATAAATGCCATTTTAGGCCACTAGATTTTGGGTGGTTTGTTAAGCAGTAAGAGCTAACAGATATAGCTGATATTAAGTTAATTTGTCTCCAATCTGGTGGACCCAAAAGTAAATTCTTTGGGCCTGCCTTCTTTGCCTCTAAGCAAAGTAAAAAAGTGGTTCTCCATCTTTGCTGAACACTGGAATTATCCAGGTAGCTTTAAAAAATAATGACATCTGGGCCGGGTGCAGTGGTTCACGCCTGTAATTCCAGCACTTTGGGAGGCCAAGGTGGGTGGATCACTTGAGGTCCGGAGTTTGAGACCAGCCTGGCCAACATGGTGAAACCCTGTCTCCACTAAAAATATGAAAATTAGCTGGGTATGGTGGCGCTTGCCTATAATCCCAGCTACTGGGCAGGGGACTAAGGCAGAATTCCTTGAACCTGGGAGGCGGAGGTTGCAGTGAGTCGAGACCGCACCATTGCACTCTGCATTCCAGCCTGGGCAACAGAGTAAAACTCCGTCGCCAAAAAAAAAAAAAAAAAAAAAAAAAAAAAAAAATCTGGATACTACTGGTATATATAAGATTGAATAGGTATGAGGTGCAGCCTGGCCACTAGGGGTTTTTGACATACCAAGTGATTCTAAAACAGAAAAGGCAAAGATGTTACCTATCTAGTATATTGGCCTGCTCGGTAACGAACATGGAACGAGTGCAGTTTCCACTCTCCTGCTCGTGTCTCTAGTGTACCTCTCTCAGAGAATATGTAGTGACAATATTGTGTATTAAACTGATCTCCAAGATTTGCTGCTGGTGAAGCAAATCAGAGCTTCACCAGTATTAAGTTACGACTTTTTCTGGACGCTACAGAGTTGACCTACTCTCCATGGTCTCAACGGCAATAAAAACTCCAACTAAATGTCTAAATGTGACCTTAAGACCCATCAAAACTACCCTCACTTATTTGCTGAATTATGACGGTGGCCACTTTTTAATCCTAAATTTCACTACCGGCAATAATTTGAGAACCCTAAAGTTATTGGTGTAGAATATTTAACACCTGATAATGCTGTTCTCATTTTTTTTCCTACCTAAAAAATATCAACTCTTTGAGAAAAGGAGCCAGGGCTTTGTATGACTTATGTAAGTTAAGTCATAACAATTTAATAACAATTTTTTTGTTATAATTATGTGCTTGACTAGTAAAATGAGATTTTACAATTAAATGCAGTGACTTACGGGCTCAAAAACAGAAAAACCAAACCCAATGGCTCAGGTTCACAGAAACCTTAAAATCAGACTCTGATTTTGATTTTTGTGCAATTACTACATTATAATTAAACAGTTTAAAGAGAACAAAACTTTTCCCCTGCAGAGAATGAAATATGAAACATAAATTTTATAGACCATACTCATAAACATATTAAGATTTATGACTTTTCAGTGATAATGTGGGGAGTTCAAAGATGTATCTAAAGAAATCATGTTTTATTTGGCTGAATAATCCAACAATGTCAGTGCTTTATGTTAAAATCAGTTCCGTTTGGATACTGTGCATTTTTCTGTTATAATAAATAATTTAAATGTCCCTTTTTTCTTCCCTTTATAGAGACTATACTCCCTTATTATTTTGATATCACTCTGAGTTTTCCATCATTTTAGTCTTTAAAATATACGCTACATTGGTGACTTTTTGTTTTTAAATAGAGACAGGGTCTTGCTTGCTCTGTCACCTAGGCTGGAATGCAGTGGTGCAATCACAGCTTACTGTAAACTCAAATCCTTGGCTCAAATGATCTTCCCATCTCAGCCTCCTGAGTAGCAAGGACCACAAGTATGCACCACCACACTTGCCTTTTTATACGCGCACACATGTATTTTGAGACAGGGTCCATATATTTTGAGCCTGGATCAGCCCAGGCTGGAGTGCAGAGGCGCAATTTCACCTCACTGCAACCTCTGCCTCCCAAGTTCAAGCGATCCTCCTGCTTCAGCCTCCTGAGTACCTGGGACTACAGGCATGGGCCACCATGCCTGGCTAATTTTTTGTACTTTCAGTAGAGACGGGGTCTCACCATGTTGGCCAGGCTGGTCTTGAACTCCTGACCTCAAGTGACGTGCCTGCCTTGGCCTCCCAAAGGGGATTACAGGCATAGGCTACCATGCCCAGCCTATAGTCTTATTATATTACCCAGGTTGGTCTCAAACTCCTGGCCTCAAGCAATTCTCCTGCCTCAGCCTCCCGAAGTGCTGGGATTACAGGTGTGAGCCACCTTGCCTAGTCAGTAGCTTTGATTTTTAATACCCCAAATGTCAAGTTTACTATTAACCACAAACCTTGTCAAATTCCTGTTGTCTTTCAGAAGTTACCATTTTATAATTTGCTCCAAGTTACAATGTTGGTTTTATTTACATTTATTTATACAGCATATCTAATTTGACTGTCACAGGTGGTCAGTTGTTTATAATATTTAGACCAGATGAGATCCAACAGTGTTAAGGCCCTAGATATGTTTTAAGAAGAATTAAGATATCCTTAAACGTTACAGCAGCATATCCACCCTTCTGAAGTATTCCAAAAATCTGAAGGACAGACAGAAGAATTTTCTGTTGCTACCAAAAGAAAAAACCACTGGAGAGCTCATGAATATTTCAAATGCAATTATGGGCAATGCAACCCTAGAACTGCCTTTAAATGGAGTTGTCCTCTTAAAAGTTAAAATCAGTTTTCAGATATTTTTTCCAGAGAGTACTTTGAGAGGCATAAAATGGAATAAATCAGTGCAATACAAAATAATGAAAATATTTTACACTTTTATTTACAAGTTAATTTCATAAACAGACTATACTTAACATGACTAAACAACAAAAAGTTCTTGACTTCCATCCTTTATGGCTAGAAAAATAAATTATTTTAATAGTTATTTAAACATGCCTCCTGCTTCCAGAGAAATTAATGTATTAAATATATGTTTTTTCAAATTATCCCTAACGTTTACATAAACTTAAGAGTAGATATTGCTCTATTTTTACAGAGAATTGTAAACAGCCTTTTAAAAAGCTAGAGTAACTTTCCACTAGTTAGAATTGAACATCATAAAATATAAAAATTTTATAAACCCTGTAATTCAGGTAATTTAATTATGACTAATCTGTAGGAATATACAATACAAATTTGTCAGTCATCCACAATTAAGTATAATTATTTATGGAGAAAAATTTTATCATGTTCAGAAAAAGATTTTATTCATATTCTTGAAAGATAGCTTTGTTCCCAATAAATATTCCTCCTACTATTTCTGTATATTTTAGGAAAAGATGTATTCAATTCAAAAATAAGTAACATCCAGTTATTTGACTTTTTGCTTTTTTCTTGCTTGAAACTGCTCTGTTTTGGTTTTTATAGATTTAATCAACATTGACAAAGCAGGATCAATGGACTTCCTTTGTGATTCTTTTTCAATCTCACTCTCTTTTTTCTTTATTGCCTGTGTAAGTTCTTGTTCTTTCTGTTCTCTTTGCCGGGCTTTCTCCTCAAGGATTTTTTCCATAGCTTTCGTTTTCTTGAAATTGGGATCTGAGGGGTCCAAATTGAACAAGTGGGAAGTGTACATTGCCTGAAACCGTGCATCGCTAACATTTACCTGCAAATCCAAAAAAATAAATAATTAATAAATTAATTAAACAAAATTACTAAAGCAAAAGGCCAGAAATGGGGCCAAATTTAGAAAGCTGGTGAGTTGATTATATAAAACACAAACCTGAGCGTTTGTACTGATTCATTAGCAAACTGTTTTTCCATAGATCTTTATGGCCTACCTGTGGACCACAACTTGTAGGGCACCCTGTTCTTATCATGCAAGGACAATGTATTTCAAAGGGAATTACAGTGGGCCATATATATATATATATATATATATATATGATGGCTGGTAACTACAATGATCACTTAGACAAAATGACTGGAGGAGTGGTTTGTGAGGCAGGGCTTTCCCATGCTTACAGCACAAAATCAATTTCTCACCAGCATAAATAAGCCAAGCAGAACATTTGCTGGAGGCCCTGAACTCTTAGTACATTTTTAAAAATTTTAATCTTGGTGCCAAAAATAAGGAACTATTGAAGGTGATCCATAGATCAAAAGATTTAAAGACCACTATGGCAAAGAATCCATCCGAGATCAAGGTCTGGTCAGACACAATCCCCAAATTTATCTTCTTTCTATAAAAATTTGTGGTTCCACGTTTAAGAGTATACCCTTAACTCCAGCCAGCCTTTGAGGGTTGCCAGGCAGATGGGTAACCAGCAAGAAAGGGAAACACAGGAAACACAAGTCCACTTGGAGATGGATTGTAGCTCTACTTAGTTATCATGACGACAAGAGATTCAATACCCAGAACAAGGAAAAAACCCACACAAATATTTATATGTATGATTATTAATATATGAAGACAGAATGACTACAAATCATTCTTTGCTTTTCATAAGGAAACTAACTCAATAAAAACCTCACTGGAATGGGAGCACATGTGAAACTGACTCAAATAACAGAAGCTACAGAGTAGCCCCCAAATCCTTCTGTAAGGACTTAGAAGCCATCTGTATTCTACCCTCCATTGTTTGAACAAATTCAAAATTTCCCAAATTTCCCCCATCTTATTCAGGGCCAGTTCTTCCACATTAATGGTTGGAAGTCATTAAGCAGTTTCTAATAGCTATTTGTAGATTTTCGGTAGAGGGCTCAAACTCATGCTTAGGGGACTCTGCAGCCATTAGGAATATGTACTCAACAAAAAGAGGCAGGAGTAATGGAAACAAAAAACACAGCAACGGAGACAACATGGCTTACTGCGCTGGCCACTGCATACAGTGAGAGTGGGACCCGTTATGATATGAACCTGTTATTCAAGCATACCTTTGCTGGTCTGAGGTTCACTACATGTGATTCTAACATTAAAAACTACACATTTTTGGTACAACATGGCTACCCAAATACAAGTCAACTATTGCACCTGGTGCTCAACCAAAGAAACAATGATTTCATCTATACTGGGATGAACTGGCTGTGCTGGTCTAAAAGACAGTAGCTTTGGCTCTACCATCAGTCTTTCTGAAGACATTTTCTTTTTTTTTGAGACAGGGTCTTGTTCTGTCGCCCAGGCTGGAGTGCAGTGGCACGATCATGACTCACTGCAGGCTTGACCTCCTGGGCTCAAGCAATCCTCCCACCTCAGCCTTCTTAGTAGCTGGGACTGACTATAGGTGTGCACCACTATACCTGGCTAATTTATTATTTTTTTTTGAGACAGAGTCTCGCTCTGTCGCCTGGGCTGGAGTGCAGTGGCGCGATCTCTGCTCACTACAAGCTCCGCCTCCTGGGTTCACACCATTCTCCTGCCTCAGCCTCCCAAGTAGCTGGGTCTACAGGTGCCCGCCACCATGCCTGGCTAATTTTTTGTATTTTTAGTAGAGACAGGGTTTTACCGTTTTAGCCAGGATGGTCTTGATCTCCTGACCTTGTGATGCGCCCACCTTGGCCTTCCAAAGTGCTGGGATTACAGGAGTGAGCCACCATGCCTGGCCAGCTAATTTTTAAAATTTTTCATAGAGACCCACTATGTTGCCCAGGCTAGTCTCGAACTCCTGGACTCAAGTGATCCTCATGCCTCAGCCTCCAAAAGTGTTGGGATTATAGGCGTTGAGACACTGCACCTGGCCCCTAAGACATTTTCAAGGGTAACTTTGACTATGCTCAATTTCTATCTGCAGAGCTGACTTTAGATTCAATTCCAGCTTTAAGAGAATAGTGCCTGGTGTCCATGGTTACCTCAAAGTCATCCTCTATTAATTCCTTCTTTTTCATGAGCTGCTTCTTCTTCTTTTTGCTCAGATTCTGGTGCTCCACAATCTTGTTGTAATTGAAGTGTTTCTTACTGTCCTCATCCTCATCCATCATAAGCAAAGCCATTTCAGCCTGTGAAGAGCAAAAAAAAGTTCAAATGTACAACAGTGCTTTTTTTATCCCCTAAAAGGAGTATAGGGCACAAGATATCCCTTCTAGAATGGATGGCTCAATCACTAAAACTCTGGGGTACCACCTGTCATCTGTAAACTGACTGTGGATTACCAAAACAAAGAGATCTTTATATAGCAATAAGGCAGAATCTCTGGAAGCAACATTACTGACAGCAGGAGAGATAAAACCTTGTAGTTAAAAACCAGGCCCCATTTCACTTAGTGTGACTCATTAGTAGGCTGCAGGAACAAGAGTCCCCAAGTACCCTCAAATAAAAAGTTCTCATTTTCACTTTGTTCTTCTTGTGCAATGACACTAAATCTAGCAAAGGTTATTTTGTGATGCAAATCATACTTTCTAAATGTGTAACTTTATAACAAGTAGGGTTTTTTTTTGTTGTTGCTGTTTGCTTTTTTTGGCCTTTACTATTTCAATACTGATATAGTTCTATGAAGGTAGGAGCTTAGTATCTGCTTCTGAAATCTAGTAAATGTCTTTTTACACGAAATGGATATTTTCTACCAACCATGGGATTAAACAGGAACCCTCAAAAATCAAGTAAATAACCATATACACTAGTAAAAATACAGAGTATGCTCTCAACCTTTGTGGATCTTCCTATGTTACCACTTTAGACTACCTTAATTTCCTTTCATCACTGGCACTTGTAGCTGGCTTTTCAGAGACATTTTCCACAAAAATTGATTTTCTTTGTTGCTGTTTAGATAACTTTATGAGTACTGCTGTATATGCAATGAATAGAGAATAGAAGACACAGTAAGATGCAGAGTTTAGGTGGCCAGTCAGGCACACTTCTGGCAGTGACATGTGAACATCAGCCCTAGGAGCACTGCTGCCTTCAATTCCTGCCTCAGCAAAAGCACATATGACTCTGTGCCAAAATTACATGTAACTCTGGACATAGCGGGTCACTGAAGCATAGGTTCACTGCATTTCCAAGAAAGAATGTAATTTTGTACGTTCAATATATGTATTCACAATACAAAAATCAGAAATTTGCATTTGGCAAACCATAACCACAAACTCTATTACAGGACAGACTCAGTTTGAATTAAAACTTATGGCAATATTACTTTGAGGTTTTAAGGGTATTTTCTGTCTCAGGTATAGTAAACGTTTTTAAAAGTGAGATAATTTCCTCTTAATTTATAAAGGAAAATAAATACCCTTGAGTCTGAGGTAAATTTTAACTTTGTACGAGTTGGAGAAATTATGTTTGATTAAAAAAACACTGTATTTAGAAACCATGCTGCTAAAATATTTAATTAAGTCTCTCACAATTTAGTTATAAATGTCACTGCTAAAATAAGTTGTTTTTGAAAATTAGCGACATGTACAACTTCATTTAAATTGCGCCTATGAATTATCCCCCGAGCATGTAACAATAACCGCCTTTTACCTTTTGTCTTTCTACTTCAGTTTCTTCTTCTGGAGATGTGCCATCTTTTGCAGATTTTACCGATTTTTTCTTTATACCTGGCACAATAAACCAACATAAGAGGGGAAAAATTACAGGACTATCAGCAACATTCTGTTTATACTAGGAACAAAAACACAAGATATCTAGGAATAATCTTAACAATAAATGTGTCGAAACTAAAGGGAGAAAAAACATGTTACTGAAAGAAGACTGTGGGTATATGAATGGAATAAATACAATGCTTCTGCATGGAGTGACTGCATGTTATAAAGGAAGAATTTCTTTCAAAGTAATGTATTTCTTTGTAATACACATCCAAAGTAATACAGTTCCTATGTGGAACATGAGACTTCTAGCCCAGGGTGACTACTGCACACTGTGCCTCCTTTCCTGGTACCCAAGCTATACCGCTGAGTGAACTGCCATGAAGACGCGATGAAGAGAAACACCCAACACTGCCCTGCTGTGTTTCCTGGCCTGACTACCTATGACGGCCAAGTGTGACCCACTCAAGCCTTTTGAGTTTGACCACCTAGAGAGCCTACAAAAATCCCCCGCTGGGCACTGTGCCGCCCTCAGCAAGTGACCTTTGGAACAGTATGACATCTTATGCCCCTAGATGTGACATAATATGAAAGATATAGCATTGCCTATGAAGTATGCTTGCCAAAACTGTTCAACATGAGTCTAATGGAACCACTCGTCTAACTTCCAGTTTATGGAAACTACAGGGGACTGAGTGGCAAGGAACAGATAAATCTAGAATATAAGACATTCCAAAAGATCACTAGCCTGGGTTCTCGAAAGGCAAATGTTATGGGAAGGGGAAGTGTATATGGTATCTTCTAGTTGAACTAAAAGACTACTACTAAATATGACTATTATATAGTAATATCTTGTATAAATATATTTTTATGATATGCCATAAAAGTATATGCATACAAAAACAAAATGGCAAAATGTTAACAACTGCAAAACACAGGGGCTGTTCACTGTATTGTTCTCTCAATTTTTCTCAATGTATAAATTTTCATAATTAAAAACAAGAAATGGCCGGGCGCAGTGACTCACTCCTGTAATCCCAGCACTTTGGAAGGCTGAGGCAGGCAGATCACCTGAGGTCAGGAGTTTGAGACCAGCATGGCCAACATGGTGAAATTCTGTCTCTACTAATAATACAAAAAAATTAGCCGGGCATGGTGGCCAGCGCCTACAGTCTCAGCTACTAAGAAGGCTGAGGCAGGAGAATCGCTTGAATCTGGGAGACAGAGGTTGCAGTCAGCAGAGATCGTGCCACCCAACTCCAGCCTGGGCAACAGAGCGAGACTCTGTCTCAATAAAAAAAAAAAAGAAATGGTTGCTTCTATTATATCTATTGAAAGATATCCTATCTTTCACTTACAGAGATTTCACGTAAATGAAAATATTAACACAGAGCAAAGATAATTCACAGACAAAAACAAATGGTCAATAAACAGAAGGAAATTATTTCACCTATCTCACAATTGTTAACTGAGCACTTATTATGTTGCGAGCACAGCTCCAGGTGCTGGTGATACAAGCCGTGAACAATAGGTTAAAATCTCTCATGCAGTATACCTTCAAGTTGGGAAAGACAGAGGCAAAGCAAGACAAAAGGGTTGGAGACTGAATGGGGAGGCTGGTTTTGTTAGGGTAGTTAAGGAAGGCCTCTTCAAGAAGGTGACACACAAATAATGACCTGGATGAAGTGAGAAGGTGATATGTGAGAACACCTGAAGAAGGGTGTGGCAGGAGAAGGGAATGGTCAAGATGGTTGAAGAATTGCAGCTAATGGGATAACAGGATAAGCAAAACCTAAAGTCAAAAGAGGCTTTAGAAACTCCTCTGTGTGTATTAAGTCCCTGCTAATACTCTTGCACACCTGTCCAGTAGACATGCCCAGCCAAGAGAACATGTCAGCATAGAAGTGCTGCCAGGCTCACCTATCGGTGCTACCAAGCCATTTGTTTTGCACTTCTAAGAAGAAATATTTATTGTATGCAGCCCTTCTCCCTAGAGAAAAATGTTCCTCATCACTGGTCCTATCTGAAATTTTTTTCAGGGAATAATATATTAACCTTAAGAGTATAATCTTTCGGCCGGGCGCGGTGGCTCAAGCCTGTAATCCCAGCACTTTGGGAGGCCGAGACGGGCGGATCACGAGGTCAGGAGATCGAGACCATCGATCGTGGCTAACACGGTGAAACCCCGTCTCTACTAAAAAATACAAAAAATTAGCCGGGCGAGGTGGCGGGCGCCTGTAGTCCCTGCTACTCGGGAGGCTGAGGCAGGAGAATGGCGTAAACCCGGGAGGCAGAGCTTGCAGTGAGCTGAGATCCGGCCACTGCACTCCAGCCTGGGCGACAGAGCGAGACTCCGTCTCAAAAAAAAAAAAAAAAGAGTATAATCTTTCTCTGTCTTAATGTATGTGTATGTCCTTATGCATATAAATATCATCAAGGTTCCACTTGCTTAGGATATGAACCCCCATTCCCTAAGTTTACCACTGCTCCTATGCTCTCAAGCCAAGAGCTCCTTTTGAAATGAATGGACAAATGACATATGCAAAATATTATTCTGTAGCAGGGAGAAAATTAGACTGTATATAATTAATACTTAAAGCAGACAAAGATCTTCACATACAGCTGTGGAAAATAATTTCAAAGAGCCCACAATAAACTATTTCAGATTTTATAACAACCTGGTGAAGAGTCTTAAAAATAAACTTCAAAGGAGGACTGTAATAAGGGAGAAAAAAAAAAATCCCCAAGATAGGGCTAAACATGATATCCAGTTTTAGCATGATGAAAATTTCTTTGCTAACAAAGAATTTACTAAGATGTTAGACTGAATTGTTTAGTCAAAAGATACATAAGGCATACAGATCATTTCTGCACTGTTAATAAGATCAAATATTAAGAGGTCACATCTTTATTTTTTGAAAAAACATTTTTTTCCTCCCTGGAAAATTTTCAGACTTAAGTTAGATGAACAGTACTAGGGAAATGAAAGTTTGCGTTCCAAAATATTATCTTTATTTTTCAGTGAATCTTTTGTCAAGTAAAGAACCACATCTCTAGCTGGGTATGGTGGCTCACACCTATAATCCCAGCACTTTGGAAGGCTGAAGCAAGGAAGATTGCTTGAAGCCAGGAGTTTGAGACCAGCCTGGGTAGCAAAGCAAGACTCGGGCTCCACAATTTTTTTTTCTTTTTTAAATTAGCCAGGCATGGTGGTGTGTGCCTGTAGTCCCAGCTACTTGGGAGGCTGAGGCAAGAGGATCACTTGAATCCAGGAGGGTTCGAGGCTGCAGTGAGCCATAACAGTACCACTGTGCACTCCACCCTGGGTGACAGAGCAAAACGCTGTCAAAAAAACAAAAACAGAAACAACAAAAAAACTACATCTTCTGAGACTGCTGCAAAAAATACATATGGATTGATTCTATTAAGTCAATACTAACAAAGACTCCAAGTCAGAGAACAGAGTTTTACAGTTAAATAAATCTAACCAATCCTTACTGAGGCTAGAATCCTTTTAGGCAAAAAATGTAACAGAATACATCCATGGAAAAAGATAGCGTGTAAAAAAAAAATTCATCTGTAAAGGACATTTCATTTCCCGTTACTTATAATGTCAGAGAATTGTTCCCATAATAAACTTCTTCCAGAGGATTTAGTTGAGCAATTCATGTGAGAGAGAAGCTAAGAAAGTTCACTGGAGGGCAGATGGATGTGGTCTCAGTACCGACCAGATGAAGAGTGGTAAGCACCCTAGTGATTTACTCTTTTGTAGCAAGTTTCTGCATCACCTGCCCATAATCAGATGCAGTCTGTTAAGGATAATCTCCCTCTAGGGTTAATAATATTTTGTATGCATATATATTCTGACACTGCTTTACAATGTTACTTGTAGAATTACAAAAAATAAAGGAAGTCCACTAGGACTCAGACTCTACCAACTACCACTGGAAAACTAGCAGATTTTTCTAATATTTCATTTCATTTTCATCTCATTAATGTACTCATCCTAGATGTATATTTAAAAACTCTTATTTGACACCAAGTTTGCAATTTAGAAGGAAATCAAAGAAAAAATTATAAAAGATAGAAGAAAAAATTATAAAAGATCTCTAACATTCACCCTGGCACCTAATCTGAGCCAAACACCAGGTCTGGCATCAGTGAACTCATTTCCTCCACATTTTGAAGGCACATAAGTTTAGCTCTATGGGATTGCCTAGAGCAAAAATGCTATAAATGTACCCAAGTCATCTGGTTTACAATGTTTTTGTCCTGTTTAACTACAGAACTTGAACTATATACTCAAACACTAGTGTGTGAAATTCATTATATCTTAAGTATTTTTGAAAAGAAAAGCAAGGTCTATATCCTTAGATAATGACTATATTTCACTTCCGAGGTACTAAAATCCAAAACCATTTTGACAAACTAATAATGAAGTAAATACTGTAGCAATGAATTAATATACCAATGTAGGTCATCTGAGTTACTTTATTTCTACATTTTAAAAATTACAAACTGCTTGGGCACGGTGGCTCATGCCTGTAATCCCAGCACTTTTGGGAGGCCGAGGCGTGCGGATCACCTGAGGTCAGAAGTTCAAGACCAGCTTGGCTAACATGGTGAAACCCTGTCTCCACTAAAAATACAGAAATTAGCCAGGCACAGTGACACACGCCTGTAGTCCCAGCTACTCGGGAGGCTGAGGCAGAAGAATCACTTGAACCCAGGAGGCAGAGGTTTTGGTGAGCAGAGATCACGCCACCGCACTCCAGCCTGGGCAACACAGTGAGACTCCGTCTCAAAAATAAATAAATAAATAAATAAAATTAAAAAAAAAAAAAATAAAAATTACAAACTGGTAAATTTTAAACCAAAGTCCAACTCTCTTTAAGAATACCTACTATAGATCCTTATATCTGAAGGGCACACAAAAAACTTCCAATTTCTCTCTGACTCCCTGTGGGAATCCATTTCCCTAAGGTTATAAGCATGCTTCCACCTATCCTTAAAACCATCTGCCTGGATCGTGAGTACAAAATGTTAACATTCAGTATATTCTTCTTTATATCTTCTGGATACTGTTAAGCACAAATTTAGTTTTTGCTGGGGAGGAAAAGGTTCAGAATTGAGTAAAAACTCATTAAATCCATCTATTCGAGCATATACATGATATATATCTAACACATATTTAAAAAGTCCAGTTGTACCATAGGTAGTCAGATTAAAATGTAAAGTATGGGAAAACTGTATCAATCTCATTTATTTAAATATTTTGTAACATGCTGAAAGTCATATGGGAGGACCGGGTGATTCTGACACTCAATAATTGTTGACTGAATAACCACATACATGAATGGGGGCACACAGCTTTGTAATGTGCCTTTGAAAAGCCATGTCCAGCATGATTCAAAAGGGACATGCTGCTTTTGTGGCTCAGCTAGTTCTCTCTTTCTCTGCCTAGGCCTCCCATACCGCTGCTCTTGCTGCATGTTCTATGGTTTTGTATCTGGCCTGGCCTTCAGATTTATATGCCCCATCTCTCTCCATTTTCGGCTATCCAGACCGAAAAGTCTCCTTAAATTTGACAATTCATTTAATCAACTGCCTGAGGCAGTAACCTCCCGCACCCTGCCCCTCCAGCGATCTGTTTCTAGGTCCCTACCTTATCTGCTCATGCGGATTATCTGTGCTTCTGCAAGTGAATGAACAAACAGTATAAATCCATAAACCAATCAGGTAAATCCCTCATCTTCCTGACACCAAATATACAAATTTACCTGCATTTGTATTTACTTTTATTTGCCCCATTTTCTGTATCTTAGTAACTTCTTTTCTGTTGGAGCAATCCCAAGGGAAAGAAAACATGCCCTAAAAGTTCATATCTTTAAAAAAATACTTTCTCCTTACGTACATTCAGGTATGGCTCCATGTCTTTGCTCCCCTTCACAGTGCAACTTCTGAAAAAAGAATGCTCACCTTTCACCTCAAACTTTAACCCACACTAATCTACTGAAACGTCTATCGCCTCACCAAGTGTCTGTGAGCCACTACATTAATACTGTTCTTCCTACTTCCCAGCCGCTCCTTCTCGGCTTCTTAAGCTTTTTCCATCCTTTCAAGTAGCACTTCCTCTAGTATGTCAGATTAACAGTGCCTCATGTAGACTTCACCTGACCTCAGGGCCCATCCTGCATCCTCTTCTCTTATCACTGCTCTCTACTCCCACTGCCATGGTTTGAAGTACTATTTATATGCTCCTGATCCTTAAGTGTATATTTGTACTCTGATTTCTCTGCTCATCTCTCAGACTTATATCTCAATATCAACCAAACACCTCCATTTGTATATCTAATTGACATCTCAAAGTGATTATGCCACAAATGGACCTATTTACTTTTCTTCCCACTTAAACTTACTGTTCCCACATTTCTTCCTAACTCAGTAAATGGAAGAACATTCTTCCACAGACTCAAACCAAAAACAGGAGTTATGCTAAATTTCTTCCTGATTTAGCACGTACACTTTCAAAATATATCTAGAGTTCTGTTCTCCATCCAATTCCACGAGCGGCATGCCAGCTAAACAACCATCATCTTTTGTCTAGAGCTCGGCAAAAGTCTGGACTTCCAGCTCTCACCAGTCCTCAAACTGTTCTCTTTACAGGCACCAGAGTAATATGTTAATCTATACCAGATCATGTCTCATCTTTGCTTAAAGACTGTTCGGGCTTTCCACTATCAGTAAAGTAAAATCTCAATTTGTTGTCAGGACAACAAAGCCCTACAGGGGTAGTTTCAGCCTGTCCTCACACCAATTCCCTCTCCGACAATGCTCCAGCCACACTGATGTCTTTCAATTCTTAACACCACACAGTGCACTGTTTCTCACCTTGGAGTCTTTCTAACCACTCTCCCCTCATTTGCAATGCTCTTCTCCCAGCTCTTCATGCCTGACTCCTCATTCCACAGGTCTCAGCTCTAATGTCATCATCTCAGAGAAGCCTTCTTTGCCTACCCAATGTAAACTTCCATATCTCCTACTTCTACCCAGTTATATCTTCTATTTCTTTCCTTTAAAACATTTACCATACCCTCATACTATTTATCTGTCTAACACATCTTCCTTCAAACCAGACTCCATGAGGGATGCAATCCTGTTTGTATTATTACTACTGTATCTCTAGCCTAGCAGAGAGCCTGGCACTTGGCAGGCAATCAAAACAGTTATTATAGAATGAATAAACAAACATGGCAAGACACTAGCTTTTTGTCCTAAATTTTATGTAAAAAATTCTGGCCTTGCTGTTTTTCTTTTTCCAAACAAAACAAAACCTACTACAAAACACACACAAAAAAACAGAAAAGCCCAAATAGAAACAATTACCCTCTGGGAACATTCTGAAATCAAAAGTAAATTAAAAGCAAGCAAATTTTATCTATACCTTTTTTCTTTGGAACTTCTGATAATAACTTTAGAGAAAGTTTACTCTCAATGTAAATGAGTTGATTCCAAGAAACTGGCTACCCCAAGCCATCAAATCATTTAACTTACTCTTTGAATTCTATTCTGAGTTCTGCAATTTGACCAGACTTCACATGCCAAAAGAAACATTTTGGATAGAGAACAAGGAAACTATAATGCTTAGCATTTCTCCATTATAAAGCTGGTTTCCTGAAACCAGAGGATAAGGCTAAAATCCATCATCTTCTAGAAATGACCACTCAGGTATGATAAAAAGCAGAATATGCTAAGTTTCCACTTCTCTGTCCAATTCCCAAGAATCTCATATTCTATAATAGACTTTATTTATCTTAATCTCCTTCTCATCAATAAAATGTCAGTACTAAAAAGCTGTAACAATCAGGAAATAATTTTGAGCAGTTCTGACTTTCCTGTGGAGAACTATTCTGGCCCACTAGTCACAAGGGTAAAAGAAACAGGGAAATTTCATAAAATCCTTCTCTTTACAATGCCAGCTTGGAGTTGCTCCAGGAGCAAGCCTTTTGGGGTTCTAGTGTGTGGTATAATGATCAGGGGAAGGCAAAATGCATGAGAACAAATGGTAAGTGCTTACAGTGATTTCTGTACTGACTTACCAAGTATGACCTGAACCTTACCAAACACATTTACACATACACATTTCCTCCACATAATGGAGGAAAGAAAGAATGAGTAGTGCATATGAGGTGCAAACAAGGCTCCCTGGATATAGGAAATCAGATACCAGATAATTTAGGGATTCAAGGAAAAAGAGTAAGGAAAGCTGGCTTTTTAACTATAATTAAGCATAATGAGTACAAAAGGGAGAAAATGAAACATAGATGCTTTTGTATATTTCAGCAGAAAAAGCTTTCATATGAAATTTAAATATATGCATAAATTTAAAAATTATACACATATCAACATGCACATATAAACAAATTCGTTTCATACTTTTAATTCTTGATAGACTTTGCTGAGAGGGACCCAGAACGGAAATGCTATTACAAATCAGAGAAAGCACACAAGTAAATAATTATTCCTCTTTCTATTTCCTCTCATTCTTTTATAGAGTTGATCTGACTGGCAATAAGGATATTTCCCGGAAAGGAATCCCTAGTAAATTATTACCCACATTATCAAAAGCCTCCTATATTAAAATTACCCCTTGTATGTAGAAGGGACGAGCTGGCCCTTCCCAATCAGATCAATGATTGTATGCCACAGGACAGACTTGCTTGTAAGTCACTAAATTGCACAAATACTAGCAATTTTAAAAGAATGATTAGTTTATATTGCTTCCATGCACCTCATCTTTTTGTTTAGATTCTAATTGAAAACTACAGATATGAGCTGGCTTACCTATTTTTTTAACTTCTTCAGCAAAGTATGGGTCATTCAAATCAACATCAGAGGGAAGTTCCTCCTCACTGGCCTCTTCAGCAAGAGCCTTAAAGTTGAATATAAAAATACAAAATTTCATTATTATAAGAATTATAATAAATGTATACCAAGAAAAACTATGCATTTTTTTTAAACCAAGTAGTTCAATCTAAAAGTAAACCAGTGGCCAAGCGTGGTGGCTCATGCCTGTAATCTCAGCACTTCGGGAGGCCAAAGCGGGTGGATCACGAGGTAAGGAGTTTGAGACCAGCCTGGCCAACACAGTGAAACCCCATCTCTACTAAAACTACAAAAAAATTAGCCAGGCATGGTGGTGCACACTTGTAGTCCCAGCTACTCAGGAGGCTGAGGCAGGAGAATCACTTGAACCCAGGAGGCGGAGGTTGTGGTGAGCCAAGATCATGCCACTGCACTCTAGCCTAAGCAACAGAGCGAGACTCCGTCTCAAAAAAAAAAAATAATAATAATAAAAAAGTAAACCAGTTTTTAAATGGACCAGTTTATAAGCAACTCCCACCTAAATTATTCTGTTTGTTCAACAAATAATTACAGAGGTTGGATGCAGTGGCTCACGTCTGTAATCCCAGCACTTTGAGAAGCTGAGGTGAGCAGATCACTTGAGGTCAGGAGTTCGAGACCAGCCTGGACAACAAGGCGAAACCCTGTCTCTACTAAAAATACAAAAGTTAGCCAGGCATGGTGGCGGGCACCTCTAATCCCAGCTACTTGGCAGGCGAGGCAGGTGAATCGCTTGAACCCAGGAGGCGGAGGTTGCAGTGAGCCAAGATGGTGCAACCACGCTCCAGCCTCGCAACAGGGCGAGACTCCGTCTCAAAACAAATAAACAAACAAACAAAAGAATATAGAATACTTAATAAATGCAGGAAACCATGTAAGCCTTTTGGGAGAAATGGAAGTTATCAGATACATGGTTTCTGCCCTCAAAAATTTTACCATCTATTAAAGGAAATCAGACACATAAACACATAGACAAATACATAAATAAAAATAATTCAAGATAGGAAGGGTTAGGAGAGACAAAGTGATGCAGACATTTGAAGGAGAAGATCTGAAGAAGAATACTATTAGATGGGTGATCAGTAATGAGAGGTGGCCTTTTCTCTCATAAAACTGAAAAATGACAGTGACTGCATAACTCGAAATAGTGCATTGTGAATTATCTCTTAAATTACTAGTTACAACAATTTATTTGTTGGTTAATTAAAGAAAATAATTTTTATTATGAAAATTTAAAACAGACATAAAAGTTGTTTAGGACAATGTAATGAACCCTCTGTTCTCATCTCCCAACTTTAACAATTATCTTGTTTTATCTATAAGCTACCCCTAAAAACTGTCAGGCTATTTTTAAGTAAGTTTGCTGGTTAAATTTTTCCTAATCTAATTTGAATAGACTCTTTACTAAATTAGCAAATTTAAATACAGCAATCAAATCTATAAATAAATAGAACATATGTGAACTAAGATCAGGCTAACCAGACTGAATTTATCTCTAGGCATCTAAAACATCTCTAGCCATTTAAACAAAAATATTTAGAATGCCATTATTGCTAAACATCCTGCATGCAAAAAGAACCACTCAAGCCCTAAAGAGTATTTATTTTGACATTAATGTCCTTTTAAGAACAAGTGCTTCTGGTTTTTTTTTTTTTTGAGACAGAGTTTCACTCATGTCGCCCAGGCTGGAGTGTAGTGGCGTGATCTCAGATCACTGCAACCTCTGACTCCCAGGTTCAAGTGATTCTCCTGCCTCAGCCTCCCATGTAGCTGGGATTACAGGCGTCTGCCACCACACCCGGCTAATTTTTTGTATTTTTAGTAGAGACGGGTTTCACCATGTTGGGCAGGCTGGTCTTGAACTCCTGACCTTAGGTGATCCACCTGCCTCAGTCTCCCAAAGTGCCGGGATTACAGGCGTGAGCCACCACGCCCAGCCAAGAACAAGTGCTTCTTTTTTTTTTTTTTTTGAGATGGAGTCTTGCTCTGTTGCCCAGGCTGGAGTGCAGTGGCACAATCTCGGCTCACTGCAAGCTCCACTTCCTGGGTTCATGCCATTCTCCTGCCTCAGCCTCCTGAGTAGCTGGGACCACAGGCGCCCGCCACCATGCCCAGCTAATTTTTTTGTATTTTTAGTAGAGACAGGGTTTCACTGTGTTAGCCAGGATGGTCTCGATCTCCTGACCTTGTGATCAGCCCACCTTGGCCTCCCAAACTGCCGGGTTTACAGGCATGAGCCACCGCGCCCAGCCAGAACAAGTGCTTCTAAGAATTTTTTTTTTTTTTTTTTTTTTACCAAACTATTATATGGATTCAGCAGTACCATACTTTCAATGAAGAATATTTGCTATGTATCTACTCACACATTTCTTTAACTGCTTTATAGATCTAAACAACCGCTAGATCAAAATACTAGATAACATGGCATATAACATGTATTCATTTCTTCAGTCATAATTTTTCAGTATCAAAATTGAAACCACTGAGGAACAAAGGGGCAAAAATATTTTTAACTTGAAGAAAATTCTTGAAACTCTTCTATATACAAAGAACCCGCGGAGTCGGAAAGGATCTGTTGGAGTCAAGTCCAGTACTGAGTATTGTAGGGTATAGAACACCCTGGACATTCAACAACATATTTTGAATGCTGCTGACAAACGAGTCCAGACTCAGCCCAAATGAACGGAAAAAGTAAAAGCATAAGCTCGAAGCTCCCTGCAAATGAAAATCAAACAGAATAGCTGCTACAATTCTCAGAGTGACTACTTTATTGACCCCATAAGGGCCCACTTGAGACATTTCCAGTAAACAGATAGCTTAACATTTGTGGAGTTATTTCATTTAAAAGATATTTTGCAGCCTACTGAGTTTGAAAAGGAGTTCTAGGGAAGAAGAGAGTCAGCACATCAATGGGAGCAGGACTCTTACCCCATGTGGTGTTACATGTATATTGTTTTCATACATGGGTTCTGGCTCGTAAGTTCCTTAGCCCTTGCTATAGTCCTTTGTGTTCGGTCTTAAGGGCAGGACTGTACTCTTCCCTCACCTTTCTGACTGTGTGTCTTAAGACTTTCCCCAGACAGAGTCCTCCTGCCCTGTACTCTGTGGAAAAGGAATGCTGGCATCACGAAGCTTCCATAAAAAACCAACAGAAACGAGTTCACAGAGCTTCTGGGTAGCAGGACACATGGAGGTTCCTGGAGGGTGGAGTGCCCACAGAGGCATGGAAGCTCCACACCCCTTCCCCATACCTTACCCTATTTCCTCTGTATCCTTTGTAATATCCTTTATGATAAACCAGCAAATGTGTATGTTTCCCTGAGGTCTGTGGCCACTCCAGCAAATTAACTGAACCTAAAGAGGGGGTCATGGGAACCCCAACTTAAAGCCAGTCAGTCAGAAATTCTGGATGTTCAGACGTCGGACTGGTGGCTGAAAGGGTGGACACAGTCTTGGGGACTGAGCCTCCAACCTATGGGATCTGAAACTATCTCCAGGTAGTGTTGGAATTGGAGGACACCCAGTTGGTGTCCACTGATTAGTGTGTGGAGAAATCTCCCTACCCATTTGGTCACAGAAGTCTTCTTCTGTGTTGACAGCTGTAATGTGAGAGCAGAAGAAAAACACAGTCTGAAAGAATTTTTCCCAAAACACCCAATTTCTCCATTTTACTATCCATTTCCACAAACACTGACTACAATAGAAGTATAAAAATTACTCCACTGCAACACTCAGCTTTGCATCTCTCTACTTTTACAGCACTAAAAGTCAAAGCTGTACCGAAAACATTATACAAAGACACAGTATAGAAACAGTATAGTAGAGAACAGAAGAAAGAACACTGGTCTGAGTAATTGTGGATTCTGGTCTCAGCTTGGCCACTGGTATGCTGTGTAACCTCAGATTAATCAGCTAATTTTTTTCAATTGTAAAACAGGGTTGGACTAGAATTAATAATTTTAAGATTCCCCAAGTTGCAAAATTTTGTCATTATCAGTGATAATGCTCTAAGGCACACCACCGCCAGAATGCTGCATTTCAGTGACAAGAGCATTTTTAGTGGCAAAAACCTAAGTGATCTGTGCTATTACTGAGAACTCTGGAAAACTCTGGAAAAGATGTTATTCCCTGAACAACGTGAGTCAAATCATATTGTCCACAGACACCATGTTAACACAGAGGAAATACTCTTTTTTTTTTTTTTTTGAGACAGAGTCTTGCCCTGTCGCCCAGGTTGGGGAGCAGTGGCGCAATCTTGGCTCACTGTAACCTCCACCTCCTGGGGTTCAAGTGATTCGCCTGCTTCAGCCTCCCAAGTAGCTGGGATTACAGATGCGTGATACCACGCCCAGCTAATTTTTGTATTTTTAGTAGAGACGGGGTTTTGCCATATTGGCCATGCTGGTCTCGAACTCCTGACCTTAGGTGATCCACCTGACTTGGCTTCCCAAAGTGTAGGGATTACAAGCATGAGCCACCACACCCGCCCAGGAAATACTCTTGATAAAGGAATTTAATGACAATAAGGTGATGGATGAGCCATAAGATAATATTGCCAGGCAAAAATGCAGGTTGAGAGATGGAAAGTATGGCATAATTTCACTCATGTTAAAAACCTCTATGTGCACATATCCTCAAGGAAAAAAAGTCTGTATGTACTTTTGCTCAGAAACACCGAACAGAATCATACTGCTTGTATCTAGATATTAACTGAACTATGTGTTTTATGTAGGTGGCATGTAAATGTAAAATGTCAGAATGCAGCAGTTGAAGTGGCTCTGGACTGTGACCAGGCTTTGCATGCCATTAGGTGGCCATGCTGAAAATACTTAACTTACTGCATTCTCACTTTCCTCTTTCTTAAAATTGGGATGATGACAAGGCCTACTTCAGTGAGTGGTTACATTTTGAGATAATGGATCCCAAGCACCTGGTACCATCTGATACATGGTTGGTATTCAACAAACATTTGGTCATAATTATCGCTGATACCTTCTGTTTCCTTTTCAGCCTTTTCTTCTCTTTCTTTTTCTCTAAAAATTGTTCCCAAGGGGTCAGTTTATCTTTTCCTTCCAATTTGTTCTTGACCATCTCTTCTGCACTTTCTTTAAGACCTGAGGGAAAAAATCCAAATAGTTTAGCTTAAAATGTCTTATTGTCTGGCAATCACTTAAACATATAATTTATAAAGAAAAATATAATTTATGCATATTTAGTAGAGTAACAAAGATAACATGCAATGGTAAATATCTGTAATACCCCAATATCATACAGTGACATAGGACCAACTTGTACAAAAGTTATTTCCTAATAACAAACAACAATAAACCTAACCAAACAAAATCAAAACAAACCACCAAACAAACCTAGCAACTTGATACATGGTCAAGCCACTAAAGAAAAACACTGTATTTAGGCTCAGGCTTCATTTCTCTAAACTTTTTTATTTTGAGATGCTAAGAAAACTTCTGAACTAATTCTTCTCAGGATACTAATTAATTTTTGTAGCAAAAGACAAGTGGCTTCTCTTGTCTTTAATTACCCCACGTGCTTCTGTCATCCAAGTGAAAGCCTGTGTTCTCTGCAAACTACTGGTTTTGAACAAAAATTGTTTAGTAAGGAATCCCTGTTGAACTATCCCATGAGCAAAGGATTCTCAATCTTTTCTCAAGCACTCTTGTGAGGCCACATAGAAAAGATCAAAAGGATCACCAAGTTCACATTCTATTTCACATGGTTTAGTTCTTTCAATGCTGCTACTTGCTCTTATATTTCATCTCAAAAAGTCTTTCTTCCTATGATCTGCTGTTCCTGATTCACGTTTCTAGGTATCTTATGCAATAATGAGAGGGGGTAAGAAGGTGGGAGAAAAAGCCCTAAGGCTGATCTGTCAGTTTACAAAGACCCTCATTATTGCCAAAGTAAAGGAAATGTAAATACTGTGCTGTCCCCTTTGATAATAAAGATGTTTTTTATTTTGTAGTAGTGTTTAGAGGACATACTTGGGTGGATCTTCAAATATTTAGATGACACAAAATTCATTAAAAAAAATGAGACGTGATCAATCCGGATCATCTTCTCAGACACATTCTAAATTCTAAGAAAGTAGAAACTATACTAAATATAATTCTCTTTTGCTAATGAGTATATAGAGACTGAGAACATGTAGCAATTTGTCTAAGAACATGGAGGTAGGAAGCTGCACAGCTAAATTTTGAATTCCTGGTCATCCTCTCAACTATTATCAGATACACCTAAAATGCTAGTTTGACTTACAGAATGAAGAAATATATAGCCCAATAATAAAATCTAAAACTCTGGGCCTCTGGTTCCTTATCTGCAAAATGAATGGTTTAGATCAGAAGTATGCAACCCTTTCCTCCCACGTGCACTGATTTTTCCCCCTCAAAACATTTGGTAGAAGTAAAAATATATAAAACAACTAAAAGTAGTGCTTTTGGGCCTTGAGCTTCAAAGAGTTTCAAACAGCTGAAATAGATCTCTAAGACCTTCCTTGGTTTTTAACCCAACACTTAATCTCCAAATTTCTATAGCTTAGAAAAGTATTAATGTTAACCTACACACCCAAGGTAACATAGATTTGTTTTTATGACATACTGCTGTTAGGATCTCTAACTTACAGGATGCAAAATCAGAACGTAATTCTCAATTTAAAAATGTTTCTTATGAGAAAAACATAATTCACTTTAGTAAATAGTTTTCAGGAGAAATGTATAATATAAAACCATGTTTAGATCTCTGATTCAACAGATAAACAGCATCTAAGAAAAGTAAACTGGGATCTTCATTTGAGAGAAAGCAGCAAATTCTGATAAAACAAGTTGATTTCGAATAACAAAATAATTTATGTATTCTACCTGTAGGTGAGCACACAATCAGTTCAGTCTCAAATTTTAAATGTACAGTAATATATCATTACATATGATGTTTAATAATCTTTGAAAGTATCCTACTATAATTTCCTCATGCATTAAGATTTTATTACTTCAAAATACTAAATATAGAAATTTTTTCACCAAAAAAGTTATTTTCTGATTTTGATCCAAGCTCTTCTTCTAAATCACCATGATGCTAAGGAGGGTTTTGTGGTGTTGTCTCTCAGGTGACTAGAGGACTGGGTTGATGTGTCTCAACCTTTTTTGGAGGCATGGATAGCATGAGATTTTGATAAAAGTTATGGACTCTCTCTCTAGCACTGTACTGGAAAAACTTGCATACAAAGTTCAGGAGGTTTATGATATCCAAAGATCATCTCTGTGTAATGATCCAAGAGCTTAAGGTAAAGAACATTTATAGGAGCTGAACAGGTCTAGCCTGGGGGAAGATGAAAGTCCATTACCATAACTTTGAAGATTACCAGCATTGACATTTGTAGGTTCTACATCAGAAATTTTCTCAATTTCAGCATTATTGTTATTTTGGACCAGATAATTCTTTGTTGTGACGGGCTATCCTGTACATTGGAAGTTATTTAGCAGTATCTCTGGTTATCCACTAGATGCTAGTAGCCCCAGGTGTTAACAATCAAAAATGTCTCCAGACATTGCCAAATATCCTCTTGGGGGGCAAAATTACCTGTAGTTAAGAATCACTGTTCTAGACAATGATTAAAAATCATTTCTAAAAAAAAGGGCTATGTCAATATTTGAACCACATAAGTGATGGTATCTTATTTGGTGCTTGATTACATAATGTCTTCTTTTTTTTTTTTTTTTTTTTTTTTTTGAGACGGAGTCTCGCTCTGTCGCCCAGGCTGGAGTGCAGTGGCGCGATCTCGGCTCACTGCAAGCTCCGCCTCCCGGGTTCCCGCCATTCTCCTGCCTCAGCCTCCCGAGTAGCTGGGACTACAGGCGCCCACAACCGCGCCCGGCTAATTTTTTGTATTTTTAGTAGAGACGGGGTTTCACCGTGGTCTCGATCTCCTGACCTTGTGATCCGCCCGCCTCGGCCTCCCAAAGTGCTGGGATTACAGGCGTGAGCCACCGCGCCCGGCCAATGTCTTCTTAATTTATAAGTTTCATCTGAGCAGTCCTTTCTTCTAACTAGACCAAAAGCAGCTTAAAGTCACCTTCTTCAGTATTCCATAATATTTAGCATAGTGCCAGACACATAGTAAATACTTAATAAACACTTAATTGATCTGTCTTAAAGGAGGGACTCTTATTTCAAGCCAACTGTTTGATCTTTCATGTTTGGAATATATTCTCTCTAACAGAAAATGAATCAAAACTTTAGGATCGAAATAATGGCCTTCATCCCCAAGTGGCTCATGTGGTTAAAAACAAAAAAAGAAAAGGACCTATAGATCTAAAATAATTCATGAAATGTTTACTCTTAGGAAATAATGTTTTTCTGGTACTTTGTTTATAACAATAAAGAAACAGTATCTTCAGTTCAATACAGTCTGTAATTTTTTTGCCTGGCTCTCACTTAATACACCCAAATAGTAGCATAAGAAACACATGGAAATAAATGCACACACCACCATGATAACTTAAAAAATGCTTTGTTCTTGTTGTCATCATGAGGTCATTTAAATCTCTTACCACAGATCACAGTTGTTTATGTTCTAAGTTCTTAAAAATATGCCCATCCCAGAAGCCTCTTGGCATAAGTACAAGAACATTCTTCAGAGATAGTTTTAGCCTCTGAGAGCAGCCACTATGTGACTGAAAAACAACTTCATTGTAACTGTTTTTAGTTTTGCACAAATTTGTCAAAAAATTTTAAGTGCATATCCAAGGACTTTTGAATTAGTTAAAAATAACATCAATAATTCTACAAGTAAGGGGCAAAAATCTCTCTCAAAGTCAACCACAAACATAGATGACTCAATTATGACAATAACAATTTAAGCACAATCCATTGAGAATTATTCTGGCAGTTTGCATACACATAAAAATATTAAATATCCTTGCAAAACCCACAAAAATAACAGTACAAATTCCTCCTACCTTATTCATTTAAAATATCTGAAAAGTCTTCAAAGGGCAGGAGATGAGTAACTTAAAATAACTCCACTAGGTACTATAATTGGTTTTGGTCATAAAAACAAAATGTACATTTAAACATTTCTGATATAGGCTGAAACTAGCGCTCTTTATTTAAATCTGACTGTGTAACACTCAATTCCAAAAGTAGCTTTTGAAATCTAACCAGCCATAACCGCTGCCACCAAAACTCCAAATTTGGAATCCACTTTGATTATAAGGCTTTTTTTTGAGACATAGTCTTGCTCTGTCACCCAGGCTGGAGTGCAATGGCACAGCCTTGGCTCACTGTAACCTCCACCTCCCAGGTTCAAGTGATTTTCCTGTCTCAGCCTCCCTAGTAGCTGGGATTATAGGTGCACGCCACCACACCTGGCTAATTTCTTTTTGTATTTTTAGAAGAGATGGTGTTCACCATGTTGGCCAGGCTGGTCTTGAACTCCTGACCTCAGGTGATCCACCCACCTCGGCCTCCCAAAGTGCTGGGATTACAAGCATGAGCCACCACGCTTGGCCGAGTATAAGGCTTCTTAGAGGTAAACCACTGGCCATGCCCTGAGGAACGTGTCATCAAAGGCACTCCTTCAAACTCTCCACTACAATGGTTTGGGGAGAAGGAACGACACATTCACTCTCATAACAGGGGTCACAGGATATTTGGTCCAGAAAAGTTAACGGGATCTTTGCCAGGGCCATTTTTTCCTCCCTGGTAAAGTAGGGTGACTATGTGCATAGGATATCCTTAAAGCATATTGGATAAACCAAGTGATCAATCTTTCAAATAAGAAATGTGAAGATCTGAAGTGTTTTGAACTTGGTTTAGGATCTCACAATTTCTTGTATGAACTTCTGTAAATCCCTCTCTCCTAAACCTTTTTTTTTTTTTTTTTTTTTTTTGAGACAGGGTCTTGCTCTGTTGCCTAGGCTGGAGTGCCGTAGTGCAATCACAGCTCACTGCAGCCTTGACCTCCCAGGCACAGGCAATCCTCCCACCTCAGCCTCCTCAGTAGCAGGACCACAAGTGTACATCACCATACCCAGCTAATTTATTTTACTTTTCGTAGAGATGTAAGTCTCACTATGTTGCTCAGGCTAGTCTTGAACTCCTGGGCTCAAATTATCCTCCTGCCTCAGCCTCTGAAAGTGTTGGGATTACAGGCACAAGCCACCATGCCCAGGCTCTCCTAAACTCTTACAGTACCATGGTCTTCTATTCTCTAGCACTTGTCACAGTTGCAATTATATATTTATTTGTGGAATTTTAAAAATTATTATTAATAGGTTGCAAGCTCCATGAGGGCAAAGGTCATAGCCTGTTCTTCTCTTGACGGTTGACTCTAGTGGCCAGTGAAAGGTGTGACATACAGCACACACCTTATAAATGTCTGCTGAATAAAAGAGCAAATAAAAATAAAAAAATGAGTCAAATTTGTTCCCAACCTTACAGTCTAGGAACAACAATGCATAAAATTAAAAAGTAAAATAACAACTAGCCTTGTGAACAATAGTAAATAGCGTAAATGACCAATCAGCCAGAGCCAACAAATACTCTTTGGGTGCACTTAACACTATGAGAATAGTGTTATATGGAAACACCACACACAGTCATAGGATAATAAGGATAAGGGTACAGGAAGCTGCTTAGAATAGGTGATTGCTTCTCATATAACCCTCAATTCTGTATCTTCCAAAACATTCAATGAAGTATCCATAAAAAATATGCCCAAGGTATGCAATGAATGAACACATGTTAATACTTTTTTTTGTTGCTGATTGTCTAAAAGCTATTTAACTGGGTAGAAATTGTTTTACATTTGTCTTGAATTTGGGCTTATCATATTCTTCTTCCAAATCGCCTTTTACTTTCCCTTGAAATGATATCTTCCATTTACAATCATATTCAGTTTACTGTAAATCAAGCTGCCCCTTCTTAGAATCAAATATTCTTAAAAACTAACTTCAAATACAAAACAACATTTGGGCCTCATTAGGGAGCTATTGTTTCCTGTATTTGCCTGTACTTTATTTGTATGTTTTCTTTGCCTTTCGAGTAGTTTGTAATCACAATGTACACAATATCAAGCTATCCTAGTACTGACAAACTAAAATTCTGGCCAAGTCTGGCGAAGCCATTCTGCTAATTAGTTTATGGCAAAGAAGACTGAAGAACTACTTGTTCTATTGTTATTTTTATACATGTTTACAGACAAGGTAGAAAATAAATGAAAACTTTTAAATGTAAGGAAACAAAAGGAATTTCTTGGAATCCAGTCACAGTAAGAAAGCTCAAACAGAATATTTCAAACAGAAATATTAAACTAGATTAGACGCAAGGAGTTTTCCTTGGGGACAAACACTAATCTGCTATGGTCTTATAGGGATCTTTGGTTGTAATGGATTGCTGGCCAAGAAGCCAAGACACAGAGTTTGAAGCCTGATCACAGTGGGAGGTCCCAGCAGAGACCACTACATTAAGCCAAGATGCTTAAGGGTGCTCTCAGTGGGTGATGTTCCTCCCCCCACAAATCAGAGAGAACACATGCCTGTTTGGGCTTTGGTTATGGGGAGAAAGAGGGAAGTAAAAATACATTTTTCCCCATAGAATTTATAACCACAAACCCCTGGGTTTGTGGCTGGAATTCACACTACTTGTGTGGCCCAAAATAATCCAATCCAAAAACTTAGCTTCAATTGGTGTTGGATTGGAAGTGCTCTTAGGCATCTGGCAAATATTTTTTAAAAGAAGTACTTTGACCCAGGCTTCTGCAATTCCCTTAGGTAAAGATTCAAGAACAATGAGATCACAATCAAACTTCACAGAAACAAAGGATAAGAACCATAAAGACTATGAATACTGGAATTATCAGATACAGGATATAAATCAGCACTTTTAAAAAACAAAAGAGGAAATTAAAAGACAGACTAACAAAAGGATAAGACTAGAAAAAAAAAATAAACAGCACACCAGACAGAGGTAAAGAAAGAATTAATGAACTGAAAAACAAAAGTGAAGAAATTACCCAGCATGTTGTAGAGATTCAAAGGGATGGAAAATATGAGTTACCAGATTCAGAGTTAGAATGTACCACAGGTATCAAACAGGATTTCTAGAAGGAGAAAACAGAGAAGATTGGGAAAATGTAATACTTCAAGAGAAAATGGTGGAAAAGTTTTCAGAACTAATGAAAGATGATAATCTTCAGAATTCTGGGTATTTAATTTTAAGCAAGATTAAAGCTAACAAGCAAAAAATGACCTACATCAGAGTGCAACTCTAGAACACCTAAGACAATGAAAATATCTTCAAAGCCAGGTACCCAAGACAGCACTGTAGGGCAAGACCACATCTCTCCCGACAGGATTCAAAAGTGGGCCCTGAGGGATTAAAATACTTGTTTTTTAGTCACACTGGCTTCCTGACTTGAACAGGAGTCAACAAGTCTTGTGAGCTCACAGTAAAATTGACCCTTCCCAGAAAGAGGCTAAGAGGGGGATTGGCTTGGTGCATCCAAGATAATACCCTTCCCTCCCTAATCCTCAATATTCACAGCCCCACTATCACAATCTGCCCCCAGAAATCATCCCACTAGGAATAATCTCTTTATGCCTTTTCTCCCTATTCATTTTGGTCACTGCAAAAAGCCCCTAATCATCATGTTCCCCTTAATATCCCATGTTCTCATCCCTAGAAGGTAACGATACATCCTTTCTTCTGCCCCATTCTCTGCCAACTCTCTACCACTAAATTCTGTGGAATTCACAGTACACCATCAGCAGAATCTCATTATATCTCTGAACATTTTCTTTATCTTGTTCTAATTGAAACTTGGCTCTCTACCAAGGATACTGCATACTACAGTCCTTTCAATTGTTGCTGTTGGGTTGTATTTTAGCTTGTTTTCTTCACAGAACCCCCATACCCACTGGCCTAGAGGTGGGCTAGCTGTGGTGGTCATCAATGTTCTTCATCCAGTTTTCTGAAGTGTGGTACTGGTCTAGGGATAGGCAGACCAACTGACCAGTAAAACACAGAGCCAAGCAACAAACCTATAGTTCTAAAACTCTGGTACATGAGAGGTAACATGTCAGATTACTAGAGGAAAGGAGAGATTATACCACAAATGGAACAAGATAAAAAAGGTTTTCTATATGGCACAAGATAAAATCAGGTCCCTACCTCATATTAAAAAAAAACGACTCCAGATGGATCAAGGACTTAAATGTCCCAAACCTTGCATCTTTTAGTAAAAAATCAAAGGGAACATTCTTCTCATCTGGACAAAAAAGGGTTTCTCAGATAAAACAGAAAATATTAACTATAAAAGATAAATCTGACAATATTAAAATCAAGTATTCTTGTTCATTAGATGACAGAAGAAAGTGGGAGAAGAGAGAAATTACAAATTAGAAGATATTTGCTGTCTTATATAAGACAAAGGATCAGTATCAGAAGTGAATAAAGAGTTGCTAAAAGCCAACAGGAAAAGCACAAACAGTATAACAGAAAAATGGTCAAAAAACATCTACTAGTATTTCACAGAGAAGGAAACATGTATGTTCAGTCTCATTGGTGACAAGAGAAATGCAAATCAAATGCTGCTGGTGGAAATGTCAAGTAATATCACCACCCTCATAAAGTTCAACATTCATGGTTGGGCATGGTGGCTCACACCTATAATCCCAGCACTTTGGGAGGCCAAGGCGGGTGGATTACCTAAGGTCAAGAGTTCAAGACCAGCCTGGCCAATGTGGCAAAACCCTGTCTCTACTAAAAATACAAAAAATTAGCTGGGTGTGGTGGCGGACACCCGTAATCCCAGCTATTTGGGAGGCTGAGACAAAAGAATTGCTTGAATCCAGGAGGCGGAGGTTGCAGTGAGCCAAGATCGTGCCATTGCACTCCAGCCTGGGCGACAGAGTGAGACTCTGTCTCAAAAAAAAAAAAAAATTCAACATTCATATACCTTATGACTCAGCAATTATACTCCTACACAAATACCCAGAAAAACTTAAACCTGTACTAGGGGACATGCACAGAAATGTTCCCAACAGCATGATTCATCATAGTAATACCTAAGAACAACTGAAATGTGACAGGAGAATGAACATATAAACTATAGTATAGAAGTTAAGTGGATGGGCCGGGTGTGGTGGCTCACACCTGTAATCCCAGCACTTTGGGAGGCCGAGACGGGCGGATCACGAGGTCAGGAGATCAAGACCATCCTGGCTAACACGGTGAAACCCTGTCTCTACTAAAAATACAAAAAATTAACCAGGCATGGTAGCGGGCGCCTATAGTTCCAGCTACTGGGGAGGCTGAGGCAGGAGAATGGTGTGAACCCGGAAGGCAGAGCTTGCAGTGAGCTGAGATCACGCCACTGCACTCCAGCCTGGGTGACAAAGCAAGACTCGTCTCAAAACAAACAAACAAAAATAAAAAACAAAAACAAACAAACAACAAAAGAAATGGATGACCTACAGCTACACAAAATAAATCTTAGCAATATAAAGTGAAAAAAAAAATCAGTCCCAAAATGATTTAAACGTATCCCAAACACACCCACACTTCCTCCCACATTAACAAAGTTAAATTTAATATCACAGATATGTACAAATATCACCACAATTTTAGAACATTTTCATCTCCTCAAAAAGAAACCCTGTCCCCGACCCTCCCTCCTGTGGCAAACACTAGCCTACTTTCTGTCTCTATAGATTTCCTTGTTCTGGATACTTTTGATAAAGTATGTGGTCTTTTTGACTGTCTTCTTTCACTTAGCATAGTATTTTCAAGGTTCATCTATGTTGTAGCATGCATCAGCATTTCATTCCTTTTTATGTACCCATATCTCTTAAGAATATTTATCAAGGATATAAAACTATACACAATGTTCCAAAGAAGACATACAAATGGCCAACAGGTATATGAAAAAGTGCTCAACATCACTAATCATCAGAGAAATACAAATCAAAACCATGATGAGGTATTACTTCACAGTTGCTAAGATGGGTATTATAAAAAAGACAAGAGATAACAAGTGCTGGTGAGGGTGTGTACACTGTTGGTGGGATTATAAATTGGTACAGCTAATATGGAAAACAGCATGGAGGTTCCTCAAAAAACAGAACTACCATAAGATCCAGCAATCCCACTTCTGGGTGTATATCCAAAGGAAATGAAATCAGTATCTTGAAGAGACATCTGAACCCCGATGTTCATTGCAGCATTATTCGCAATAACCAAGATAGGGAAACAATCTAAATGTCCATCAACAGATGAATTAATAAATAGTGGTAAATATATACAACGGAATATTATTTAGCTACAAAAAAGAAAATCCTGCCATTTGTGACAACACAGACGATCCTAGAGAACATATTATGTTCGGTGAAGCCAGACACAGAAAGATAAATACCTAGTAGAGTTCATGTGGAATATAAAAAAGTCAAACTCAGAAGCAGAGAGTAAAACAGTGGTTGCCAAGGGCTTGCTTGAGGGTGGGGAAAATGGGGAGATGTTGGTCAAAAAATAGGAATGTTCAGTTACAAGATGAATAAGTTCTGGGATCTAGTGTACAGAATGGGTGGTGATGGATGTGTTAATATCACGTAGTAATCATTACACAATGTATATGTATATTAAATCATCACACTGTATAGCTTAAATATATTCAATCTTTGTCAGTTATTTTTAAAAACCTAAATACAATGGAAAGTAAATGAATAAATACTGAAATCTGGATAATGGTTTCCTCAAGTATAGAGTGGCAGGAGAGGATCAAACAGGTAAATATAAGTTATTGCAAGGTTCTAGCTTTCGTAGTGGGTGGTGGGTTCACTTATTCATTATAACAAACAAACCAATCAATAAAAAGAGGCCCATGCTGGACTACTGATGAGAGACTGTCTTAATCTATAGATTATGATTACTTCAATTATGTACACCAGAGATACTTAAAGAGATTAAGTTTAATGAATTTGACCATATCACACTTCTGTTCTTCAAAAGACACTATAAAGTAAAATCACAAACCAGGAAGAAACATCTGCAAAACACATTACTGATAAAAGACCAGCCCAGAATATATGAAGAACTCCTAGGAATCAGAATCAATAAAGAATACATGAATAGACATTTCACATATGAGGAAAAACAATTAGTAACCAGGTAAATGCCTAAGTATTACTTTAAAAACTGAAGTCAGGTTACGTCATCTCCATTTCCCGTCTCACACAGGGTGAAAGCTAAAGTCCATCCAGGGGTGTAGAAAACCCTTTGTGATTTGGCTGCCTCTCTGACCTCATCTTCTGCTTTCCATACCCTGGCTAACTGTGTTCCAGTCACACTGGCTGCCTCATTATTCTTGGATACATCAGTCATGTTCCCCCTCAGGGCGTTTGCATTTGTTGCTTCCTCTCCCTGAAATGCTCTTTCCTAGGATAACACATGGTGACTACTGTCATTTCTATTAGGTCTTTGTTAAAGTGTCACTGTCTCGGTGAAGCCTTCCCTGACTGTCCAATTTAAATTGCTACTCATTCCCAACCATAAACTTCTTATTCCCCATGTAGGCTTTAGGCTTTTGTTTCCACCAGCTTTAATCACCACCTGAGATAGCATATATTTTGCTTATTTTCTTACTAACTTCTCTTCCTCCCCAGGCCACACACAATAGAATGCAGAGCCCATTGAAGGCCTGGACCTTTGTCTATTCTGTTCAATACTCCATGACAAGAACAGAGTCTGGTACATAGTAGGAACTCTCAATATCTGGGAATACACATACTAAAACCATGAGACATCATTACTTACGTACTCAAACGGCAAAAAAGAAAAAGCCTGATAGTATCAGTTAAAGGTAAGGATAAAGAACTATGGGAACTCATGCTACTGGTGAGAGTATAAGATGGCACAAGCATTTGGGAAAACACTTTGGCATGACCTAGCGGAGGTAATTATGAGCATGTTACAACCAAGAAATTCTACATATATCCAAGAAATTCCATGCATATCTTCGTGATAAGTCCAAGAATATTCACAAAGGCACGGTTTCATAACCAAAATAAAGTATAATAACTAGCAATAGAACAGATACATTGTGACATAGTTATACAATGGAATTCTCTGTAGCCATGAAAATGAATGAACCATACACACATATATGGATATGGCTAACTCTCAAAAACAGAATGTTTATTTTTTATTTTTTAGAGATGGAGTCTTGCTCTGTGGCCCAGGCTGGAGTGTAATGGTGCGATTTTGGCTCACTGCAACCTCCCCTTCCCAGTTTCAAGCGGGTCTCCTGCCCCAGCCTCCCAAGTGGCTGGAATTACTGGCATCTGCCACCAAACCCAGCTAACTTTTGTATTTTTTTAGTAAAGACGGAGTTTCACCATGCTGGCCAGGATGGTCTCGAACTCCTGACCTCAGGTGATCTGCCCACCTCAGCCTCCCAAAGTGCTCAGATTATAAGCGTGAGCCACCACACCTGGCCCAGAATGTTTACATTTTAAAAAGGCAAATGACAAGAATACACAGACGATGCTTTCATAAAGTTCAAAATTAACAAAACTACATATAGACTATTTAGGGATAGATGTATCTGTGGTAAAACTACATAGAAAAGAAAAAGAATGATTAACACATAACTGGGAAGTCACACAGAGGACTACAGACACTGGTAATGTCTGTGGCTATATGTGTTCATTTTATTTTTATTACTATTATTTGAGACAGAGTCTCACTCTGTCACCCAGACTGGAATGTAGTAGCATGATCTCAGATTACTGCAACCTCCGCCTCCTAGGCTCAAGAGATTCTTGTGCCTCAGCCACCTGAGTAGCTGGGATTATAGGTGTACATCACCATGCCTGGCTAACTTCTGCATTTTTATTAGAGATGAGGGTTTCATCATGTTGGCCAGGCTGGTCTTGAACTCTTGGCCTCAAGTGATCTACCTGCCTTGGCCTCCCAAAGTGTTGGGATTACAGATGTGAGATACCATGCCCAGTCCATTTTATTTTTCTTTAAACTGTAAATACACATTTTAATATATAAATATATACATATATATGCATTTCTTTATGACTTTTTCCTCACAATGAAGTATAAACATTTTTAAAAAGACAGTAAAAGAATGTTTACCCTTTGACAACTGTGTGCTAAACAGCTTTCACCCGCCTCTTTGTCAGTTAATTCCCATCAAAAATGATAACTTAAACCTAAATTTTCTGACTTCGAGGCCTCTATGCTCTCCGTAATAACAATAAACTGTTAATGCTATCCCAAATTTCATTATAAGCAGGTCCTACAGATTGCATTTGAAAAATCCACCTGTAAACTCGGGTGCCTAATCATTTTCCTCCTTGGAAGTTTCCTGTCCACAGAAGCTATGAATATAGAAGGATATACTGAGGCTGGGGTACAACCAAAACAGCATTTCTAAGTCAATTTCAAAAACTTCTTTGTTATAAAAAACAAAGGGAAATGATAAACACTTCAATTTCCCTAGCATTCAAATATTTAAGAACAATTATAACAGTCACAACTAAATTCAAACTTGATTTTTCTTGTTGCAATCTAAATATTTTCTTCCATATTTGAGTGAGTTTATGTAAGTTAACCATAATTCCTCTACTTTTAAAAAGACTTTCCAAATAACTACTAAGAAAGCAGTACCTTCCCAAACATTTTCCTACATGGTAGACACAATGACAATGTCTGTACACCATGATAGAGAAAACAGAGGAAACAACCAGAGAAGAAAACAGCCTAGGGGCTCTGGTGGGCCTAAGGATGAAAGGGATCAAGATTGTGGCTAATTTGTCATCCACTGGTGGTAGGCTGGTTGGGAATCCTTGAAATAGAGTAATCCTTTAAGGTTTACTCTTTCAACTTTTTTTTTTTTTGAGACGGAGTCTCACTCTGTCACCAGGCTGGAGTGCAGTGGCGCAATCTCGGCTCACTGCAAGCTCCGCCTCCTGGGTTTACATCATTCTCCTGCCTCAGCCTCCCAAGTAGCTGGGACTACAGGCGCCCGCCACCTCGCCCGGCTAGTTTTTTGTACTTTTTAGTAGAGACGGGGTTTCAGTGTTAGCCAGGATGGTCTCGATCACCTGACCTCGTGATCCACCCGTCTCGGCCTCCCAAAGTGCTGGGATTACAGGCTTGAGCCACCACGCCCGGCCTACTCTTTCAACTTTTGTATTTGTAATTAACTGCCTACTTCACTGGCAGTGTCCTTTACACAGTATTTGAAAGAGTATACCAGAGAAAAATGAGTTGTATATTTAAAAAAAAAAAAAAAAAAGGGCAGGGCGCAGTGCCTCATGCCCGTAATCCCAGCATTTTGGGAGGCCGAGGCAGGCGGATCACGAGGTCAAGAGACAGAGACAGACCATCCTGGCCAACATGGTGAAACCTCATCTCTACTAAAAGTACAAAAATTAGATGGGCGTGGCACCTGTAGTCCCAGCTACCCGTGATGCTGAGGCAGAGGCAGGAGAATCGCTTGAACCTGGGAGGTGGAGGTTGTAGTGAACCGAGATGGTGCCACTGCACTGCAGCCTGACGACAGAGCGAGACTCTGTCTCAAAAAAAAAAAAAAAAAAAAAGAGAGAGAGAGAGAAAATACAGAATGAGGGTAATAGAGAATCAAAATAATATTAAAATTTAGAACTTCAATACAGTCACATGTCAGTTAATGATGGAACATTTTCTGAGAAATGTGTTAGGCATTTTTATTGTTGTACAAACATTAAAACTGAGTATACTTACACAAACCTAGATGGTGTATAGCTTACTACACATCCAGGCTAATGTTAAGACCTTTCTATCATTGTGTGAACATCATAATAGAGTATACTTACACAAACCTAGATGTTATAGCTTATTACACATCTAGGTTATACGGTATGACCTATTGCTCCTAGGCTACAAACCTGTACAACATGTTACTGTACTGAATGCTGTAGGCAACTGGAACACAACAGTAGTATTTGTGTACCTAAACATAAAAAAGGCAATGTGCTGTGCAAAAACATTATGACAGCACTAGTTGATAGGAACTTTTCAGCTGCACTATAACTCTTATGGGACCACTGTTGTATATGCAGTCCACTGTTGACTGAAATGTTGTTATACAGGGTATGACTGCATTTTCCACAGCTTGTCTTATAAAGCTCTATTTCTATTCTTATCAATTCTCTGATGACAGAATCTACTAAAAATCTGTGACAGTTCTTCTGTCTCCTAGTTTTATGATCTTAAGCAAGTCTATACCTCAGTTTTCTCTTCTGCAAATGGGGTACTAACCACCTTGAATAACAATGTAATATTGTGTGTGAAGCATCCAGAATAGTTCCTGATGCAGCACAGGCAACCAGTAAGTGCAAACTTCCCCTTCCTCCCTCAAAGGATCTTTTTTTTTTTTTTTTTTTTTTTTTTGAGACGGAGTCTTGCTATGTCCCCCAGGCTGGAGTGCAGTGGCGTGATCTCGGCTCACTGAAACCTCCACTCCCGGGTTCACGCCATTCTCCTGCCTCAGCCTCGCAAGTAGCTGGGACTACGGCGCCCGCCACCACGCCCGGCTAATTTTTTTTGTATTTTTAGTAGAGACGGGGTTTCACCATGTTAGCCACAATGGTCTTGATCTCCTGACCTCATGATCCGCCCACCTCGCCTCCCAAAGTGCTGGGATTACAGGCGTAAGCCACCGCGTCCGGCCCCTCAAAGGATATTTTAAAATGTAATGCTTCTGGATCAAAATTATGCATCTAAGAATTAAATTTTTAAAATTCCCCTGTTTACAGCAATGGGATCCTAAAATAAAACATGTTTTGTTTTTGTTTTTGTTTTTTTTTTTTGAGACGGAGTCTCGCTGTGTGGCCCAGGCTAGAGTGCAGTGGCCCGATCTCGGCTCACTGCAAGCTCCACCTCCCGGGTTCACCATTCTCCCGCCTCAGCCTCCGAGTAGCTGGGACTACAGGCGCCCGCCACCACGCCCGGCTAGTTTTTTGTATTTTTTTTAGTAGAGACGGGGTTTCACCATGTTAGCCAGGATGGTCTCGATCTCCTGACCTCGTGATCCACCCACCTCGGCCTCCCAAAGTGCTGGGATTACAGGCTTGAGCCACCGCGCCCGGCCAATAAAACATGTTTTATGACGCTCTAAGCTGACAATGCTTAGGAAAAGTGTGGTTAAGTCCTACAGAGACAGACTTGCGATTATTATTTTTTTGAGATGGAGTCTTGCTCTGTTGCCCAGGTTGGAGTGCAACGGCATGATCTCGGCTCGCTGCAACCTACACCTCCTGGGTTCAACCGATTCTCCCGCCTGAGCCTCCCAAGTAGCTTAGATTACAGGCACCTGCCATCATGCCAGGTTAATTTTTTTTTTTTTTTTTTTTTTGTATTTCTGTAGCGACAGGGTTTCACCATGTTGTGATCCACCCGCCTTGGCCTCCCAAAGTGCTGGGATTACAGGTGTGAGCCACCGCATCCAGCCCAGACTTCAAATTATTAGGAAAGCATATATCTCCAAAGTGTATGCTTCAATTTACTAAGAAAGCACATCATTCCAAACACCAATGGGAACTCAGTGGTTACTCATCTTTGGGCACACACAGGATCAGGTTTTCAAGGTCATGCTAAAGAATTTTACAGATAAAAGTTTTCCACATCACTGAATGAGTAGACTGAGCTAAGGATATATCTTTTTTATGTTTTTTATTTTTTAATTTTTTTTGAGATGGGTCTTGCTCTGTCACCCAGGCTGGAGTATAGTGGCATGATCTCGGCTCACTGCAACCTCCACTTGCCGGGGTTCAAGAGATTCTCCTGCCTCAGCCTCCCAAGTAGCTCGGACTATAGGCACGAGCCACCATGCCTGGCTAATTTTTGGTGTTTTTAGTAGAGACGGGGTTTCACCATGTTGGCCAGTCTGGTCTCTAACTTCTGACCTCAGGTGATCGGCCCACCTTGTCCTCCCAAAGTGCTGGGATTACAGGCAGAGACACCATGCCCAGCCAGGTGTATCTTTTGATAGCTATTTGATGACAGCTATCCCACCACCCACCCTCAGTGAAGATTAAATTGAGGAAGGAAAGTACCCTCTCACTCCCACATAAAACCAGCAGATTCAGTTTGCCCAGCCACCAGTTCAAGCCACAGGAGGTTTTACTGGCTTCACCACAGACCTCAATGCCAAAAATTACCATTGCATATTGAATACAGTGAGTAACTGTCTACAACAGTCTAACTGAAAAGACACTGAGAAAGGTTGCAAATCTTTCAGAGGACACAAAATGGCAATATGGTCCCAGAGTGAGATTAAATTTTGTATCAAACCAAGTATCTACAGAAAAGTTACTTATGCCCTATCTAGGCTGGGCCCTGTGGCTCACGCCTGTAATCCCAGCACTTTGGAAGGCCGAGGTGGGTGGATCACCTGAGTTCAGGAGTTCGAGACCAGCCTGGCTAACTTGGTAAAATCCCATCTCTACAAAAATAAATAAATAAATAAAAATTAGCTGGGTGTGGTGGCGTGTGCCTGTAGTACTAGCTACTCGGGAGGCTGAGGCAGGAGAATCACTCAAATGCGGGAGGGAGAGGTTGCAGTGAGGCAAGACAGCCCCACTACACTCCAGCCTGGGCGACAGAGCAAGACTCCCTCTCGAAACAAACAAACAAACAAGTAAAGTACTTATGCCCTATCCTTTTCTTGGCTCCAAAACCTGAAACTATGGTAGAAATTAGATTTTATTTTGTGTATAATTTTATCGGTATTTCTGAGCTTTCAAAAGTTAAATGACAGAAAGTTCTCCAGTTGGCATAACAAATTAATACAATACTTTCAAAAAGCAGGGCATGGTGGCTCATGCCTGTAATTCCAGCGCTTTGGGAGGCCAAGGAGGGAGAACAGCTTGAGGCCAGGATTTTGGGGCTAGCCTGAGCAACGTAGTAAGAGCCCAGCTCTACAAAAAATAAAAAATGAACTAGGTAGACATGGTGGCACACACTTGTGGCCCTAGATGCCTAGGAGGCTGAGGTAGGAGGATCGCTTGAGCCCATGTGTTCCGGGTAACAATGAGTCATGACTGAACCACTGCATTTCAGCCTGGGCAATAGAACAAGACCTTGTCTCTTAAAAAGATAAATAAATAAATAACACTTGAGAAGAGATACGAAGATGCTATACTAAAAAACGTATCTGTGAGAAAATGTAATAAAAGGTTACTATGTTATCCATCTAGCAAAACTTTATGAAGAATCTATAGCATAACATCAGGGCCCAACTTTTCAATTTTGCAATAATGAAACTGTTAAAGCAAGTAGTATGACTGAGTTCTGTCAAAATAACACACGGAACACGTGCAATGAAAAGTGACAGCTTACTAGCCAGGCAGTTAGAATACAGATAGAATGACGAAGGACCACCACAAATAGAATAGCAAAAGTTTTGCTTTCCAGACCAAAGAATTCACAACTTCAAACAAATCAGCATAGCTGTGGGGTATGGGAAAACAATACATGTGACAAGTTTTCTTTTCTTGAGCTCACTTGGGGCACACTGCAAGTTTAAGGCATAGTTATTAAAAAAAAAAGGTATTAACAGTATGGTCTAGAAACAGTGGCTACATATGCAAACAGCGGGAAGGACTATATTAACAGAATCATCCTAGATCTTTGCAACCAGAGGATCTTGCTGATTTACACATTTTAACTGGATTCCTGTGGGGGGATGTGGGAGGGAACCAGATCAATTAACCTGAAACTTCATAAGGCATTGCAATTATAGCACTTTCTGAAACTACTAGTATAAAAATATCCTTGCTTTTTGCATTAAATCTTTTTAAAAAGCTTCTTGGAAAGTCTCTTTTTAAAAATCAAATCGGCCGGGTGTGGTGGCTCTTGCCTGTAATCCCAGCACTTTGGGAAGCCGAGGCAGGCAGATCACAAGGCCAAGAGATCAAGACCATCCTGGCCAACCAACATGGTGAAATCTCCTCTCTACAAAAAAATACAAAAATTAGCTGGGTGTAGTGGCGCACGCCTGTAGTCCCAGCTACTCGGGAGGCTGAGGCAGGAGAATGGCGTGCACCCGGGAGGCGGAGCTCGCAGTGAGCCAAGATCGCACCACTGCACTCCAGCCTGGGCGACAGAGCAAGACTCTGTCTCAAAAAATAAAACAAAATAAAATAAGGCTGGGCGTGGTGGCTCACGCCTGTAATCCCAGCACTTTGCGAGGCCGAGGTGGGTGGATTACAAGGTCAAGAGATCGAGACCATCCCGGCCAATAAACATGGTGAAACCCCATCTATACAAAAAATACAGAAATTAGCTGGGCATAGTGGCCCACACCTGTAGTCCCAACTACTCCAGAGGCTGAGGCAGGAGAACCACTTGAACCCGGAGGGCGGAGGTTGCAGTGAGCCGAAATAGCGCCACTGCACTCCTGCCCGGGCGACAGAGGAAGGTCTCGAAAAATAAATAAATAAAATAAAAAAATAAAAATAAATCAATATTATTAAGAGACAAAACAGTCTATCAAATAATTCAAGAAGCACTGAGAAAATAAGCAGCAATCATATGTAGGAAATGTATTAGCATCATTTTTAGATAACTCTAACTGCTTCTCATTTTTATTACACATTTCAAACATGACTCCAATCTTTTTTGCACAGTATGAAGTTATAGCTTATTGCCTTACAAACTCTTCAGAGTCAATCTGTTAACTGGATGATTCAAGGAAGGAGCTCACGCTTAGGTTTTAAAATTCTAGCCACTTACTAGCTCTGTGACTTCTTACAAGTTACAAGAGTGCACTGTGACCTGGTTTCCTCCCCACCACCAAAATCTGAGGCAAACTACAAATTCTTTTAGCTTATTTATTTTAAGTTCAGGTTTTCCATTTAATGCCCTCTCCTATACTCAATTCAAAATTTTAAACATCTGGTTATTTTAAAAGTTCTGACCAAAAAAAAAATTGTGAATATATTTCAAATAATGAGTACATTGGCAATAAATGAAAAGGAGCCAAAACTAAACAGTGAACACGTTTTGAGACGTCTAAAAATTAAAATGATTGAAACTGGGCTGCCTAACAAAATGAATGCCCAACTAATTCAAAAACATTTTTACTTCTAAATAAAAAGAATGAATAATACAATGGCCACATATGCATGTCATTGATGTCTCTGTTTAAGCTACTCAGTGGAACAACTGAACAGAGAAATGGAGATAAATGTGGCGAGCAGGACAAACAATAAAAAGCAGATACCAGAATAAAAATGAAATTACAACTGTGAAGAGTGGAGGAGGAAAAAGCAGAACAAAGGAAGAGCTACAGCCCTACTCCATGCCCAAGGAATAGGAGTCAAAAAGGGACTCCTCTTGCTGTGTGAGACAGTAAGAAAAGTCCTTGCCAGCGTGAGACAGTAAGGGGCACCTCTAGTTTTCTGGCGTCCATGCCTCCTTCCCAAAAGTAAGTATTCTAGAACTCTGTGTGCTCCTGACAAGATATCCCAATGGCATTCACATCCCTACCACTATTAAAGCTTTAAGACCATCAAAACTAATCTCAAAATCCCTTTATTCATATTTAAATCTGCCACCACATGAAATTTACAATTTCCAAATCATTCCTTCTCCCAAAACAATGCTGAACATCCTCAATGACTAAAGCCATTCTACTCACTAATCAGTTAGTCAGTCAGTCATTAGTTATTAACAAAAGCCCCCTTACCCATTTATCTGCTCACTGGAGTTTCACTAAAACTTAGCTCTCTTCTGAGGACACTGCTTCCCCTCTCTCTTTTAGGAGATGAATTTTTCTTTCCCACTGTCCCTGCGACTCACTGCCAATTCCCATCCACTGACTGGCCCTCCTCCCCAATGCCTCCACTCTGAGTATCATGTTTTCAGGCTGTACTAGATAGACTACACTCTTCCTTATTGTAGATATCTTCTTTGTAAGCAAATTCTTCCAGAAGCTGATGTAGATATCTAACGACTGCAGTTGCTCTCCTCATTTTAATTTTAGCTCACTGCCACTCTTTCCAATACTCCTGTCATAATTCTCGGTGACTTCAGTATCTACACGGATGATCCTTTGGCCTCACAGTTCATTGATCTCCTCTCCTATGGTTCTACACTCTACCCCATCTTAGAAATTCACTGCCAGGATTGTAAACAGACCATGTGATTGATTACCCAAAGTTGCAGTCTCACCACAACCTTACTCCAAGCATCTTACTCTTCTACCACTAGCTCCAATCTTTTCATTTTAACCCACTTATGCCTGAGGTTGCAATTTTTTGAATTTTTGCAATCAAACTTTGAGCAGTAGAATATAAGTAACTGCCACATGCTTAGCATTCCAATAATGGACCACTAGGCATAAGTTAATCTCTCTAGTAATCTGAGACTAACAATTCCCTTGGTGTGAAAGTGGCATCATGCTTATAATGGAAGCATGTCTTAGTTTTTGGAAGTTACATTTTGAAGTACTTTTTTTTAAAGTGTCATGGTGCCTGCAACTTTCTATCAAATATTTTAGTAAAAAAGTTGCCTGTACTTATTGTCTCCAATACCTCTCTTCCCATTCTTCCTTCAAACCACACTACTCACTTTCATCCCCCATCATCCCACAAAAACCATTCAATATCACCAGTGAGCTTCACACTGCTAAATCCAATGGTCATTCTCAGTCTGCATTTTATTGACCCATATTCTCACTGAAATGCCTACTTTATTGGCAGGCTGAATGCCCCACAATTCTGAATTTCCTCCTGCTTCTCTGATAGCCTCTCCAGCTGCTTGGAATGGTCCAGGCTCAAGTCCTCTACCTCTAGATGCCAGAGTGCTCCAAGGATCAGCTTTTGAACCTTCCCCCTTTTTTTTTTTAACCTATACTCACTACCTGGTTGTTCTTATTCACTTTCAGAGATTTATACAATGAAGATTCTGTAATTTATATCTCCACTAGCCCTGTACTCTTAACTGTATACCCAACTGATTCCTTGACATGTCTGTTTAGGTATCAATGGGCATCTTGAGCTCAGTGTATGAAAAAAAAAAAAGAATTCTTGATGCTCCCTTGCAAACATGTTCCATCCACAAGCTTCATTATCTGAAAATTACTCCAATAGCCATTTGATTGATCTCCCCAATTTGGTCCTTGCTCCCCACTTTAATTTACTTATCTATAGCAGCAAGAGTGATCCTGTTAAACATAAAAGTCAGATTTCACTGATCCTGAGCTCAAAACTCTCCAGTGGTTTCTCATCTCAGTCACAGAAATTCATGTCTTTATAATGGCCTACAAGGTCTTCATGTCTGGCTCCAAACTACCTCTCTGATCTCAGTTACTTCTCTCCTCTACTCTAGTCACACTGTTCTCCTTGGATTCCTCAAACACAAGAGACAAAGTATAGCTTCAAGGATACTCCTTTGCTACTTCCTCTGCTCACACAGTCTTCCTGGGCCAGGATCACTCCCTGACCTCTAATTCCTTTAGATCCTGGTCAAATATGTTTCTTATGTATCTGTCACCTGTTTGGTCTCTCCTTCACCAGATTATAAGATCTGTGAGTACAGGGATTTTTATGTTTTGTTCACACAGTGTATAGAATAATTCCTGGCACGGAGTAGGTGTTCAGTAAGTATTTGATGGAATAACGAAGGGAAGTTGGGGTTCTGGAGAATGTTGAGTAGAAAAAAGACCAGCTATCCATTTCACTAGTATCTATGAAGCCAGAGATAGCTAAGAAAAACAGGACTTTCATCATATTTAATATTTTAAGATTATAAACAAAGAAACATGACATTATTTATTTCTGGATGGAATTTCATATATAGTTTATATTCAGCTTGCATTATCTACAAAAAATAATATGTAGATTAACTGGACTATTAATACAGGGGAAGTTATATAAAGAGAGAAAACTGATTACACTTCATTTATACATGTATTACAAATTCCCCAACAAGGTACATTTCTTGATGAAGGCCCAACTGGCTAATTATATGCATCACCTTATCTACCCATTAGTTAAGTTGGCAGGATACCTTTAGCAATGCATTGAGATAGGAAATATAGCTCCACATACATCAAAATAATTAAGAATAACTTTCTTTAAAAATTTTATAATTCAACATTTTTACTTATTTATAATCCTAATTAATAAAATCGTATTATCACATTTCCATAGGAACTAAAATATTGATAGAAAGAGTAGCTCATTCCAGTTGTTATACCCACGAACCTGTTATCAGTTCCCTTAACACTTACCCTTAAAAGAAATTAAACTCCTCATGTACTATACTGTATAACCCAATGTAAAAAGGTAGAAAGTTTAAATAAACTAGAATTTCTTTGGAAAAATCAAACAAAACCATAACAAATGTTAGTGATTAAGAGTACTTATTTTCCTGAAGAGATTAATATTTTGGAGATTCGAGCTACAGAATCAATGAATGATATGGTATAATCTCACACTGACCCTCTGTGGTTTACTGAAGTATAACATCAAAAAAGTCCTGAGGTTCAGGGTAACTGTTACCAAAAACACACATTTCTTAAGACATAAATTCACTGAAATACACACGTCATGAAAGTACTTTGTAGTTTATAACGTTTATAAGTATCTCTAAGCAAAAAAGGTATTATTAGTTCCAAATTCCATACGAATAAACTGAGGTACAGAAAGACTGTTCAATGATCGTGTGTGCGTGTGTGTGTATATATGTGTGTGTGTGTGTGTGTGTATATATATACATATATATATATATATATATATCACACAGAAAAGCCCTTTACACTTGTATATGCATGCGTGCATGTACCAATACCCCATTAGGGGCCTTCAAAATATTACAGTTTAAGACTTTTGAAAACTCATCATACATTAAAATATCAATTTTCCCCTATTCAATTAAAAGTAAAAAATACATACCCAATGTTGACAATAATTCCGTGAAACTGACACTCTTACTGATTGTTGAAGGTATTATAAGCTGGTACAACACTTTCAGAAAGCAATTTGGCAATAACTTAAAGACACAAAAAGTATTCTGCCCTTTCTTAGTAATTCTATTTCTGGGAAACTATCCTAAGAAAATAATTCAAAATATGGAAAAAGTTATAGGTTATTTATAACATCCCAGATACTTGGCATCTGAGATTTAACATTTGAGGTTTTGACACTGGTAGTTTTAACAGCTTGTGAGAGAACCACAGGTTGATCTACAGCACGTGTAAAGTTGCTGTGTGAGCAAGGAAGTCACGTAACTAACTGGTGAGTTAAGCCTGAATGTTAGTATCAGCTTCTCATTGTGGCCTGGTTGTTCTCTACTAGTCCTGGCATGCTTGGAAACATTTCTAGGCTGGAAGAGACGAACAACACACCTTTGTTTTAAAAGTTTTTAAAATTAAAAGGCCCTGAAAAAGCCAGCAGTTACTTGGCTGCTGATGAAAATGAAGAGATTTAAGAAAAGCTTGATATTTTAGGGTTTGAGATCTGTCCTGTTTTTTTTTTTTTTTTTTCAATGTTGTAGGTCCACTGTAGTGAAAGATTAGAAACTTAATCAAATATTCAACGACAGAGAAATGGTAAATTAAACTGTAATCTTCTTAACCAGTGGTTGAATTAGGATAGTGGAATTACAGATGATACTCTTTCATTTTACATTTTCACTTCATAAGGTCAACATTACCCTAATACCAAAAACCAATACAAGAATGAAAAACTACAGATCATATTCCTCTTTGCCACAAGTACAAATATTTTAAATAAAATATTACTAAATTAAGCTAGGAATATACAAAAAGATAAGGTATCATAACCAAGTTGGGGTTTATCCCAGGAAACGTAAGAATTGCTTAAACTTTCCAGTTACAGATAACAGGTATAAATACCACTTTTAGGTATTTGCCCTACATAACTACGTTTTGTTTGTTTGTTTGTTTGAGACAGGGTCTCATTCTGTTGCCTAGGTTGGAGTGCAGTAGCATGATCACAGCTAACTGCAGCCTCAACCTCCGTGAGCTCAGGTGATCCTCCCACCTCAGCCTCCCCAGTAGCTGAGACTACAGGCGTGCGCCACCACACCTGGCTAATTTTTGTATTTTTTTGTACAGATGGAATGGTTTTGCCATGCTACTCAGGCTGGTCTCGAACATCTGAGGCTCAAGTAATCCACTCACCTTGGCCTCCAAAAGTGCTGGGATTACAGGCGTGAGCCACTGTGCCCAGTCTCAAAATTATGTTAATAAAGATGCAATCTAGATGTGGTCCACTTAGTGTGGGAACCTATATCATATATCTGTACCTTATAACTGGCATTATATATTTCTGAAAAATTTGCTATAGAACACCTCAATCCAGTTTATTTTAGATCTGCTTTCTCAAACAGACAACTGAACACTTCAATTTTAAAATGTTCATATTAAAATATATTCAATAAGCTCATTCTAAGATTAGAATTAAACTACAATGTATTCAACTTAAAAGACAGAATTCAACATTTCTTGGAATCGTAAAGTCAAGGGACTCAAGTAAAATATTTCTTCACAGACATCTCTGAGTGGCATGATTATGTAGCCTTATTGTGGAGATTTACTGACACAGAGAGCTCAACCCCTTAAAGCAGCCTTCAGTTCTTTTGTGAGATAATTCTAATAACATAGAGAATTCCTCTTTATATTATTACATTAAAATCTACCTTCCTTCAACTTTTATCCAGTGGCAGTAGTGCTAACCTGTGAGGTAATAAAAGAGATTAAGTCTCCATTTACATATTCTGCAAGTATTTAAAAATAGCTGTTAATATCACTTTTTAGACTTTTCCTCTCCAAGCCAAATCAATTGAGTTCTCCCAACCACTTGTCATATGATACAACAGTAAACTTCATTTGTTCTCACCACCACTTCCTGCAAAAGCCAAACATTTAAAACAAATGGGTTGCAACACAGCGCTTCATTCCTGTAGGAATATGCAGCAGATCATCCTAGCAAATTTACTACAATAGCCAGTGTCCATCCTAGCAAATTTACTACAACAGCCAGTCAATCCTCAAATATCAAAATACACTAATTTTTTCCCAAATAAAAACCCATGTAAACAAATGTTTTATTCCCACTACAAAAGCATGCTACTTGTAAAAATGGAATTGATAACAGAATACTTTTAAGTTTTAAGCAATAGTATTCCTACAACTAGTTAGTACTCTTTCTCCTAGAGACTAATACAGGCTAAAGAACTGAATCCTTATCCAAAAATATATCTGGTTTTAAAAGTTATACATATATATAATATAAACAGCAGTAACCTACAAAAACAGTATTGGCTGCAAAAGTCCATGCTGATTTGCCCAGCACTGTTGAAAAAAATGTGTACAGTAGTCCCCAACTATCTGAGGAGGATACATTTCATGACCCATAGTGAATGTCTGAAACCGTGGATAGTATTGAACCCTATAGATAGTATGTTTTTTCCTGTACATCTATAGCTATGATAAAGTTTAACTTATAAATTAGGGATAGTAAGAGATAAACAATACCAACAATAAAATAGAACAATTATACTGTAATAAAAGTTATGTGAATATAATCTCTCTTCCTCTTTCTCTTTCAAAGTATCTTATTGCACTATACTGGGTAACAAACTGCAGAAAGTGAAACCATGAAAGAGGGGCAACTGCTGTTTACTAGAGAATGATCCCATTTATCCCAGCTTTTATCTTTGTTTAGCTTTGACATGGTTGTAATTAATTTTGTATTAGTATTATTTTACTCTACTATGCTGTATTTCTTTGACTATTTGCAGCAAGACTGAAGATGGAAGACTATGTAATACATATTTTGTGTTAGGGAAACCGCATGAATTAAGGACTAGTGGGGGTTATGGAAGAAAAGGTCACTTAAGAATTAAACATATTCAAAAGAAGTGTAATAACTTTAGAATACATGGTGCCTGGATTCAAGTTTCCAGATCTTGAGAATACAGGCTCAAACCTAGAAAAGGCTACTCTGATAAATGGACAGGAATAATTTATAGTTAGTAAATCAAAGAAACCAATTAAGAATAAGCTGGTAACAGTCTAAAATGCTAGTCATTAAGTTAGTTATATGGTGTATGCAAATACGATGTTAAGGTCCTCACCAAAACATTTCCAGCTCCTTCATATTTAAAATGTACTCAACATACTGAAATTGGAAAAAGAGAAAACATTTAGTAACTAATTCTTACCTGGAACCCATTTAATTTCCATTTCCATGTCATTTTCTTTGCCTTTCTTTTCTTTCTCTTGAATAACCTGCAAGAGCTGCCTGTATTTAGCAATTTGTTCTTCATCATCCTTCTGACTTTTCTTTGTTTTCCCATCTTCTTCTACATTGACTCCATCATCACCTAATGAAAAGAAAACTTCACTTAATACACAGAAACAATTCACTTCTAACTCTAGTCTTCAGATCTTATGGTCACTCTCTTCTAAGAGATGCTGCTAAGACCATAGGATATCAAAATCAGACTTAAATTTCTGAAAATTAAATGAAAGACCTTAGGGTCTCATGTAGAATAAAAATCAGTTGCAATGTAAATTTGCACTGTCACAGTAGTACGCTTGGGAATTCCCTCTTTTTATTAAAATTTATATTGGATAATAACTCTGCAGTCACATAACATCTTTGGGCTTCTCTTTCCTGTAAGTTGCAAGATAATGAAGATGGCATTTTATCCCTCTTTATGTCCTCCACTATCCAGCACAGTGGCTTTAAAATGTTATGCTGAATAAATGTAGGTTGAATACTGTTGGGATGAATTTGGTTTGCAGATTCAGCTATTCAGACTGAAGAGAAGAGATAAAGGCAGTTGTTTATAATCCAAACCCGAGAATATTGGAACCTTTCCATTTTTGAGTAAGCACGCTTACTCCAACGATCTCATTAATATATTAAGAATAAATATGAATTAGGAGTTACTTCAATTAATTTCACTGTGTGGAAAAATATTCACATTTGCACTTCCTAGTCTACAAAAATAATTAAAATACAAAGAAACAGTATAAAATTCACAGGCAACAAATACCCAAGAAAAAAATACACCAAAAAGTTCGTTCTACATTTCCACTGCAAGTCTCCAAATCAAAAACAAATCAGAAACCTGGGTTTTAATGCAAAACATACAGACTTACTGAACTGACTGTCTCAAGTAAAGGAAACTCTACTAGCAGAATAATGAAGTCCCTCTCCTCTATAACCTATGGCTAACTGCTCACCAAAAATGTCTGACATTATTAAGCATTTAGCTGGGAAACATCAGTGTCAACAGATTGTCCTTTTATCTTTTTTAATTTTTAAAATTCATTTATTTTTTCTTTTTTCAGCAAGTTCATACAATCAATGTCCTTACATCTTAAAAAGGTGATATGGAAAAAAACTGGTTACGTAAATATTTCTATATGTATATATTTTTTTTCTTAAAATAAATAAAAAATGGTCCAGGACATTCTTTCCATCCTGTCACACTTTTATTTTCATTCAAACAGCTGAAATTCATTTTTTTCCTGTTTGTGCTTTGTGCCACAATAATAATGTTGGATGGAATTCTGTCATGTATCCCGTAATTCAACGGATAAAACATCAGGAACACATTAACAAATGGCAAAGTATTTCTTTCTATTAAAAGCTTACTTCTGAAAACATAATTAGAAGCAAGCTCCTTCCAGGTTGAAATTTTAGTGGTAAGTCTCTGATGGCTTACTTTAAACTGATTTTTTTCCAGTACTGAAATTTTACATTCTGAAGCTCTAAAATGTGGGGTAAGTCATGTAGCTCTGTTTTTTCCCAATTCAAGGACACTAGTTTGTGAAAGCCTTAATACTATATCAGGAGTGAAAAAATAATAATTCTAACAGTAAGCCACCCTGCTATGCTCTCTTATAAACAATAATCAGAAATATTCAGTAGCTTTAAGGCATTCAAATATGCTGATGTATCTATGAGAGGTACAAAATTACAGATTATAGTAAATTTGTAATCAATTAAAATACAGAAGAAAAATATATGCTTTAAAAAAACTTGGTGTATCTCAAACAAAAAGCCATTATTTATTAAATTTCTTTTTTTTTTTTTGAGATGGAGTCTCGTTCTGTCGCCCAGGCTGGAGTGCAGTGGCGCAATCTCAGCTCACTGCAAGCTCCACCTCCCAGGTTCATGCCATTCTCCTGCCTCAGCCTCCCGAGTAGGTGGGACTACAGGCATCCGTCACCACGCCGGGTTAATTTTTTTGTATTTTTAGTACCGTGGGGTTTCACCGTGTTAGCCAGCACGGTCTCCATCTCCTGACCTCATGATCCGCCCGCCTCAGCCTCCCAAAGTGCTGGGATTACAGGCGTGAGCCGCCGTGCCCGGCCTATTTATTAAAGATTTCAGAAATAAAAATACAAGATAGAAGGTACATAATTTCAGTCTTTCCAACCATAAGCCTGGTACTATTAGAGCCTCATTTCACAGCTATGGAAGAAAGATATAGGGGCTTTAGTAAACCTAACCTATGTACAGTGAAGTTAGGAATTGAAACCAGCAGAGCCCAAGCTCTTAACAAGAATGTATTAACAAATTATTGCTTATTATTCACAATATTAGCTGCACTCATGTCAAAAATGTCATTTTAAAATTTAGTTCGGTTCTCCCAAAACAGAAATCTACTTGAACAACTTGTATCCAATCTTCACAAGTGTACATAAAGTTATCTTTTTTTCCTTTATTTTACAGCTGATGTGAAGAAAAACTTTTCAGAATTTTCAGAAAAGTTCTAAATGCCCATATAGGCATACAAATAAAAAAGAAATACTGATAAATCATTATGTCTTTCTCCATATCTATGAGGAGAAAAGACACAGACAGAGGATAATTGAAGAAATGACTCAGCTGTTCTGTGAACAATAAAAAAATAAAATGGTCATCCAGTTATTTGGAACACCAAAGAAAATTAACAAGCATCTGCCACTAAGGCCTTAAAAAAAATGTGAGGCCCTTTGCGCCCAACTTAACTCCCATTGCAAATACACATTTTCAAAGAGTATTAAATACTTAAGCAATTATGTGGTTGTATTAATATGAGGTATCTGAACAAAGAAACCAGAATGATTAAACATGATTTTCCATACTGTTAAAGAATAGTATTTTATGAAAAGCTTAGAAAAATGAAGCACTGTCTTCAGGAGTCTAAAAGAAACAGTGATAGACAAATCATGGGATCTCGGAAACTCAAAGTTTAACTGCACTATGGTCATACTAAAGAAACATTTCAGGATTTATTTAATTTGACATTTACGCTATAAAAATAATACATATACAAAAAGAAAACAAAAAAGCTATGAAAAATGTTAAGCCACAAATTAGAGAATATTCATTCTTGCTAATTTAAAATACTTATATCTACGTTTAACATTTATGGGTTCTTCACTTTCTGTCAGCATTAAATCTCTTACTTATAATTTTTCATGAATGGGAATTCTTCTATTAGATAAGAAGAATGAAAATGTGAAGGTATTAGGCAAATAGTATCAACCAAAAGTTGACATGAAATTACAACCAGGCAACCAATTTCCAAACAGAGACAGATCAAATACAGGGAAAAAGGGTTTTGTGGCTTTATTTCCACAAAGTGAGCTATTTTAAGCAAAGAGCATATACATTTAAAAGTACAGCTGATTCTTGAACAACATGGAGGTTAGAGGTGCCAACCCCAGGCACAGTAGAAAATCCACATGTGGCCGGGCGCGGTGGCTCAAGCCTGTAATCCCAGCACTTTGGGAGGCCGAGACGGGCAGATCACGAGGTCAGGAGATCGAGACCATCCTGGCTAACACAGTGAAATCCCATCTCTACTAAAAAATACAAAAAAATAGCCGGGCGAGGTGGCGGGCGCCTGTAGTCCTAGCTGCTCGGGAGGCTGAGGCAGGAGAATGGCGTAAACCCGGGAGGCGGAGCTTGCAGTGAGCTGAGATCCGGCCACTGCACTCCAGCCATCTCAAAAAAAAAAAAAAAAAAAAAAAAAAATCCACATGTATCTTTTGATTCTCCCAAAACTTAACTAATAGTCTACCATGCAGTAGAAGCCTTACAAATAATACAGTCAGTTAACACGTATTTTGTATATGTATTATACATTGTATTCTTATAATAAACTAGAGAAAATAAAATGGTACTAAGAAAATCGTAAGGAAGAGAAATATATTTCCTACGCATTACATGGAAGTGGATCATTGTAAAGGTCTTCACCCTCATTGTCATCACTGGGTAGGCTAAGGAGGAGCAGGAAGAGGGGCTGGCCTTATAGTTTCACGGGTGCCAATCGCAGAAGAAAACCCATGTATAAGTGAACCCACACAGTTCAAACCCATGTTGTTCAAGAGTCAATTGTACACCATTAATCGTTTCAAGCATTTAAAAGAAAAAAAAAAAAAGGCCAGGACCAGAGGCTCATGCCTATAATCCCAGCACTTTGGGAAGCTGAGGCAGGTTGATGGCTTGAGGTCAGGAGTTCGAGACCAGCCTGGCCAACACGGTGAAACCCCATCTCTACCAAAAATACAAAAATTACCCAGGCATGGTGGAAAGCACCCGCAGTCCCAGCTACTCAGGAGGCTGAGCCAGGAGAATCACTTGAACCCAGGAGGAAGAGGTTACAGTGAGCCCAGATCGTACCGCTGCACTCCAGCCTGGGTGACACAGCAGTACTCAAAAAACAAAAACAACTTGAATAAAGATAAAGATAATTTGAGAACTTCTTAACAGCAAGCTAAGTACTTCAGACTAACTCTTTCACTGAAGACATTAAGTTGGAATTAAGTTGGATTAAATATTTTATAAAGCTTCAAAGAGGTTAAAAAAAGAAAGAAAAGTTTCAAAGAACTGTCAAGTTAGAGAAGACTTACTATGTCAAAAACAAGAAGGGAATATTAGAGGGATGACTCCAGGGTTAAAGACCTGTTTGGTCTGAGATCATTTCCTGTTTCCTGATCCACAGAACAAAGAGCCATGAAACTCAACTGTGGTTTTAGCAGGCTTTCAGAACCAAGAAGACAAAAGTTAAAGGCCAAACAAAAGAGGGAATTTCAATTGGTACCTTGATATTAAGCAGCCACCCAGAGGGATATACTCCCAGGGATATGGTCAATCTGAAGTAAACCAGCCCTCATACAGACTTTAACCACCTGCAGAAGCCAGAGAACCTAAGTCTTAACATTTGGAGAAATGTGGTTCTAAACCAACCAAAGTAAATTATTCTCTGATCAAAGATACCCTAACTTCAAATATCAAAGTAACACACAAAGTTCACTAGGCACACAAGTAAACAAGAGAGAAATACCTTGTAAAATAAGACACCAACCTGAAAATACATGAAATATTAAAACTATCAGAGACTATGACTAAAAAATATAAAAGGTGGTGTTTCTGACTTGAAATATAGCCAAATACAACCTCCATAAGTAAAAAATGTAACAACCAAGATTAAGAACTCAATGGAGAGGTCTATCAGCAGATTTAACACTGTTGAAAAGACAACTGGTGATCTGGAAGATAGGTCAGAGGAAAATATCCAGAATGCAGTACAGAGACAACAGATTAAAAACATAAAAGTAGAGACAGGCAAGATATAATGATGAGCTCTAACATGTATTTAGTTGATGTCCTAAAAGGATAAAGAAACAACATCTGAAAACATAATGGCTGAGAATATTCCGAAACTGAAGAAAGATACCAATCCACAAATAAATGAAACCCAACAACAAACCTCAAACTCTATAAACAAAAAGAAATCTACTCTTATACTTACCATAGTAAAATTGCAGAAAGACAAAAAGAGAAAACTTTAAAAGCAGTCAAAGGAATAATTATAGAAACAGAGAGTCTACTTTTTAACTAGTTGAAAACATGGACTGTAAAAATATTTAATCAATCTAAATGATGCTCTTATTTTTAAAAAGGCAAATGGGTGGCGGGGGGCGTGCCTAAAAGATTGTTTTACTGGTTTATTAGGAAACTGTGCAACCACATGCATTAGGACAAGTCTAGAAGGCCATGCTTGGTTAGGTTGGGATTTTAAACAAAATGTTCATAGTTAAATTCGGGCAAAGAAAAGATATTGTTTTTAAATCAATCACTATCTACAGGTATATATAATACTGTGCATGTGAGCATATTTGCAGACAGAATTTGGCCTTCCCTGTAAAGCTACTGCCAAAGACCTATGCCCATTAATGGTCACTAAAAGATTAACAATACCTTCTAGCTCCTCTTGTTTCTCCTCTTCGTCTTCACTAGAGGAAGCTAAGTAGGCTTGAAAATCCATGTCCAAAAGCTCTTCCTTTTTAAACTTCCTATTGAGCACTGTAATTCTTTCATGATCAGTCTCATCCCAAGTGATTTCCACCTTTCACCAACAAATAAGAAAAAATAACACACGAAAATGGAAATGTCAACTCAAACTTGTTAAAGAATATATAGTATTAACCTGGATGTTTAACAGTAAGTTAGAAGTTAAGACACATTAAAACAAATACATGAATGATATGATTAATAAATAGTATTCTATTTGTGAAAAGGGAACCATTTCTATTAATTTGTACCTTCTCCCAATTCTCTGCTATCTACAGGATACTCCATTATTGGCAGTAAAAATTAACCAGTGTATAAATTAATTACGGCAAAAAAAAACTAAGAAAATGTACTGGTAAAAAAGTTAACATTATGGGCCAGGCATGATGGCTCACACTTGTAATCCCACCACTTTGGGAGGCCAAGGCGGGTGGATCACCTGAGGTTAGGAGTTCGAGACCAGCCTGGCCAACATGGTGAAACCCCATCTCTACTAAAAACACAACAAATTAGCCGGGCGTGGTGATGGGTGCCTGTAATCCCAGCTACTTAGGAAAGCTGAGGCAGGAGAATCAGGAGGCCTGTAATCCCAGCTACTCAGGAGGTAGAGGTTGCAGTGAGCTGAGATCACGCCATTGCACTCCAGCCTGGGCAATAAGAGCAAAACTCCATCTCAAAAAAAAAAAAAGTTAACATTATGAATTAGTGAAAACACGTTTTTCAACCAGAGTTCTAAGATTTCAGGAGATCTGCAAACTATATGAAATCTGTTGAAAAAACAACACAAACTCAGTGGGGTCCATTTAAAAAAAAAGATTAAGAACCACTGATGAGAAAAGCATCTATTAGTTGGAAATAGCTTAAACCTCCATGATACATGAATTCATCTAGGACATGACTGATGTGGTGATGACTGGCTCCTGTCCTCTACATGGCCCCTATTCTCATATAAGGCCCTGCTAGATATCTTATCTCCATCATAGGATAGATCCCACATCCTTGGTTTTTGTTTATTCCGCTCAGGCCAATCTCCCCAGACAAGGATAGCAAAAGAGACAGCAATTAATCGAGATCCTTAAAATCACTGCCACCTGTCTCAGAAATTCCAGCTAGTCACAGGATTCAGAAATGATCCCTATTCTGATAATTAAGCTTGAGCAGATAACCACCAAACCACTGCTGGCACTAGGACAGATGTTGATGATACAGCCAGGACCCAGGAACTCTACACTGGCTGGCTGGACAGGCTGGCCCTGATCATTATTTTGGTCCTGAAAATAACATGACTTTAATTTCCTGTGACTGAATTTTTTAGACTTTGCTTACTATGTAATGGTAGAGTTTTACTACTCCAGTAACTAATCAATGCCATAGAGTGCCCACCACAGCACAGCAGGTGACAGATACAGCTATTCTCTCTGCTACCAGTCCCTCCTCAGAGAAGCCTGGTGATTTATCACACAGGTTTTGAAAAGCAGAGGGAAGCTAGTGGGGCTATTGCAGAGTACAGCTGTGAACAGAAGGGTTATTGGAAGAAAGAAAAGGGAGAAGGGAGGCCAAGGCGGGTGGATCACCAGAGGTCAGAAGTTTGAGATCGGCCTGACTAACATGGTTAAACCCCGTCTCTATTAAATATACAAAATTAGCTGGGCGTGGTGGTGTGCCCCTGTAATCCCAGCTACTTGGGAGGCTGAGGCAGGAGAATCACTTGAACCTGGGAGGCGGAGGTTGCAGTGAGCCAGGATTGTGCCACTGTACTCCAGCCTGGGTGACAGAGTGAGACTCAGTCTCCAAAAAAAGAAAAAAAAAAAAAAGAAAAGGAAGAAGGAGCCAGGCACAGTGGCTCACACTTATAATCCCAGCACTTTGGGAGGCAGAGGGGGGAGGATCACCTGAGCTCAGGAGTTCAAGATCAGCCTGGCCAAGATGGTGAAACCCAGTCTCTACTAAAAATACAAAAATTAGCCGGGTGTGGTGGTGAACACCTATAATCCCAGCTACTAGGGAGGCTGAGGCAGGAGAATCACTTGAACCAAAGAGGCAGAGGTTGTGGTGAGCTGAGATCGTGCCACTGCACTCCAGCCTGGGCAACAGAGCAAGACTCTGTCTTTAAAAAAAAAAAAAGAAAAGGGAGAAGGTAGTCACCTAAGTAATAAACTATTTCAATAGACAAAAAACCTTTTGGCTATTTGTTACAAAGCATTAATGTGACATCTATTATACCTTAATTATTCCACATCAATTCTTTTTAGTTTTGAATCGTATCTGCAGAAAAAGGTACTCCTATTTTAAATCTTCACTAGTTTTGTTTAACTGTGCTGCAAGGTAATTTATTATCCACTTCCGTTTATTCCCTAGGATATTAATAACTGATGTATTAGAGTGTATAGGAAAGACAGAAGAGTGTATAGGAAAGACAGAAGAGAAAAAAGAAACATCAGCAGGTAACTGACACAGGCTTAAATGCATAACAAGAATCTGAAAATAGGTTCACAGATATGGTAGATGCAGACACACTTGTGTCTCATTTCTATCTGTATCCATACATTTAAATTTTGAATACTTTGAGGCTGGGAGCAGTAGCTCATAACGCCTGTAATCCGAGCACTTTGGGAGGCCAAGGCGGGAGGATCACTTGAGGTCAGGAGTTTGACATCAGCCTGGTCAATATGACGAAACCCTGTCCCTAGTAAAAATACAAAAATTAGCCAGGTGTAGTGGTGCACACCTGTAAACCCAGCTACTTGGGCAGCTGAGGCACGAGAATCGCTTCATCCTGTGAAGCAGAGGTTACAGTAATCATACCACTGTACTCCAGCCTGGGTGAGAGAGCGAGACTCTGTCTCAAGAAAAAAAATAACAAAAAATTAATACTTTCCATTTTTAAAGATGCTATAATATACAAACTCTCTTCATAAAGCAATAGAGTCCGGCTACATATTTTTTAAAGTTAAGAAATACCGTTGATGTTCCCATTGCAGCAGATGTGAAATATTTTGGTTTATATGCTGTTAAATCCACTTCTGAGGCTACATCCTTAGGCTCATCATCAAAAGTAATATCATCTGGTATAAACCTAAGAAGTAAAGAAAAAAAATTTATTTAAACATACACTGCAGTGATAACCATACATATAACTTTCTAAAAGACACACGTTTAAGAGACAATGTTAGACATAACCTCTTATGTGCTTATCTAGATTATATGTGTATTTCTTAATGAATTCATCTTTGTATAAATTTCTGAAATTCATAAGCTATAATTCCTCTAAATTTAAAAGAATAATGTATAGATAGAAACCCTGCATTAGGAGTCAATTAATGAGTCAGGTGGAAGCACATGTGGGTCCCTCACGTTTCAAAAAGATCCAGACTTGATAGTGCAGTCACTGACTACATGTTTTTGTTGTTGTTTTTAGAGAGAGGGTCTTGCTCCATCACCCAGGTTGGAGGGCCATGGCATAATCATGGCTCACTGAAGTCTCAACGGCCTAGGCTCAAGCAATCCTCTACAGGCGTGTGCTAACATACCTGGCTAATTTTTACTTTTAAAATTTTTTGTAGAGACAGGGTCTCACTATGTTGCCCAGGCTGGTCTTGAACTCCTGGGCTCAAGCGATCTTCCTGCTTAGGCCTCCCAAAGTGCTGGGATTACAGGCATGAGCTACTATGCCCAGTTGGCTGTATTGTATTTTAAAGATCAAATATAATTATTAAAGGGTAAGCATTGTGAATACAAAGTATCATATACATGAGGTGTCACTGAAAACAAGTGAAAGCTTAAGGTTGATTCTTACAATTTCCTAATTGTACATTTAGTCATTTACATTTAGAGCAGTGTTGTCCAACAGAACTTTCTGTGACAAGGGCAAAGTTCTGTACCTGCTCTGTCCAAAATGTAACCATTAATTATTTGAAATATGACTATGCAACTGAATTTTAAATTTTATTTAACTAAAATAACCAAATATGACTAGTGGCTACTATACTGGATAGCATGGATCTAGAGATAACAGTCTGTTAGCAAATTCCTCTGCCCTTTCCTCCATGCATTTTTAAAAGGTAACTTCATTTGGTTCCTAGCTCTAAAAAGCAGTTGCAAGGAAGTATCATTGTGTAGGGTACACCATCTTAAAAACAGAGCCAATATGTCTGAAAGGAAAAAGATGTGGGGATGATTCATACATAATACTTTAGCATTTTCTTGTTTTCTTTCTTAGGAGTGATGTTCCATGCAATAGAGTTAACCCAAAAGCAAAAAAAATCATTTTAGAATATAAAACAGAGATCACTATCAATTCAAATATTTTACTTCTTATAATCATGTTGTACTAAAAGACTAAATTGGTAATACATACACTGGATTACCTTAGATCTATGAAAGAACAACTACTTTCAAATTCCAGGCCATCACAATCCTCATAAATTTTACTAGCTGTTTCCGGAGAATCACAGTCTACGACTGCATAATAGTACTTCAGTCGTTTGAATTGATAATCTCTCAATTTTTCTCTAGAGGTCCTAAAGTGGGAAAAACTAATTAAACATACTTATACAGAAACACAAACATTTCCCTTTAAAAAATAAATGTAATTCTTTCAAGAAAAACATATTATAAGCTGGCCTTCATACCAAGCCATCTTTCTTTCATGACTTTGTCTTTATAAACATTAAATACTTAAGCTCAACTTATTATTCTCACAAGGTACAAGTATTTGGATTGGAATATGGTATCTAGGAAAGGAGCATGTGGGAATTATATGTGCTTATCTAGAATTTAACTCACAGAATAGTTATTTCATTTTGCTACCACATACCACCTTCTCAAGTAAAGCCAATGAAGATAATTCTATTATAAAATGTTAGAAAGGCATTAGCTACAAAGACATTCCTGATCTTGCAAAATATTTAAGTCTATAAGTTTAATTTTGCTTAACTGCAACACATTCCTTTTTTTTTTTTTAAGTTCCACACAAAGCATTGATACAACACATTCTTTGAAGATCTTCATCTGCTCTTATCTAGTTAACCCTCATTTTTATTATGTGTAAATATAGCTCCACCTAGTGGCTTAAAAACTATCTGAAATTATTTTCTATATTGCACCATGATGATAAAAAAATGTTTTATCATTCTTTCACTTTTCTATTCGATTCTCAAATAAGAAAAATCATATAATTTGAAAGCAAACAGAGCTTCAATGATGTCTCAAAAAAAAAAGCAAAACGTACTAATTCAGAGCAACGAGGCTGAAAGAATTCAAAAGAATTCCAAATCAGTTTAATCATGAAATGTTTTCCAAAAACTGCAATAATTATTTTCATGAATACAGAAATATAAATATACATAAACAAAAATCTTCTTGGAATAATGTACCATTTTTAACAGACTTTAAATCTGTTTTGCAACCTGTTTTAACCATGAATGGCACAAGTATAAACTTCAGTTTTAACTATCAAGATGACCAGAATTCTGAACTAATAACATGAATTTATGAGGTTTAGTTTTATTTTCTAGAGTGATTTAATACCAGTCCTTTTCTGGGGCATCTTCAGGAATACTTAATAGCTCTACTGGTCCTTGAACTTGCTCTTCCTTCATCCTCTCCTTTCCAAACTCTGAAGGATATATCTAAACAGAAAAAATAGGATCAATGTAATTTGTACATTCCTTTACACAAATATCTAGACCTGTTGAGGTCAGGAACTCTAAAAGTCACAACTTGACTCAATGAAAACAGCAAGGGCGACTCACTTCCAAATCCACTATAGGAAGCTAGAGCATTCTGAGAAATTTTCTTTAAAAATAGATCACTTTGGCTGGAGACTAACAGATACGAGGCTTGAAAAACAAATGGTTCTGAGACCCAAAGGAAAAATTAAAAGCAAAACAAGACGCTAAGCTCAAGGAAATCTGAATATAAACACACACACGAAAAGTGAGCAAATTAAATAGTTTACATGAAATACAGAAAAATAAAAATATAATGAAAATCAATTTTGTAATAACCAACTTATCTCTGTCATACCATTTACCCAGTGCTTTCTTTTAAAGAAACAGAACAGAACTGATGACAACATTATACAGATTAGGTATAGTCTCGATATGAGAAAAAGGATTCACTCTCACCAGGTGTGGTATTTTCTAAAATCCTGCCTACTTTGAGAGTCAAGAAATAATTGTAGTAATGACATCGCTTTGATACTACTGGGCTTAATACACATTTGTTAATGAATACATGCTTTTTTGAACTGTCTGAAATACGCAATTTATCAACAAGATGATCCAAGTTTTTCTTACTAACTTTAATTGTGTATATATATATATACACAATAGATTTAATACATAAGTTTATAATATATATATAGTCGCATCTTTTGATTCTTTTTTTCTTCTTTTCTAAGTCTAGAAATTCTTACTATCGCCTAAAACACAGGTTTTTAAAATTGTTTCTTTGGCTTGACTTTTAATTTTTTTTCCTTTGCTTCATCTAGAGTTTCGTTCGGGCTATCAGGAGGTAAAGATCTGAATCAAGTTCTCTATCCAATGACTTGTTCATTTGTCCAAATATTCAAGCAGCCTATTTTGATCTAAGTTATCATATAAACTCTATTCTGTTCTACCAATTTGTCCCATTTTTACTCAAACCTGTCAACCCCCATAGCATCATAGAATGTTTAGATATTGTAACTTGTACGATCAGTTTTTATACTTGATCTTAGCCAAAAGGCTGAGAAGTGACAGGGTAAGTTTTTATATTAACATGATTTCTCAAAACTTTATTAGCTACTCTTAATTTGTTTATTCTTTTAGATGATTATTGGTATCCTTTTTCTTAACTTTGACTTGAACTGGGATTTTGATCAAAATTACATTAGAACTGTAGACATAACATCTTTAAATATTTAAACAGTAATACAGGTTGCGCATCCCAAATCCCAAATCCCAAATTCCAAACTTTTTGACTGTCAACATGAGGTTTAAAGGAAATGCTCACTGGAGCATTTCAGATTTCGGAACTGGGACGCTCAACCAGTAAGTATACATAATGCAATTTTATTTCAAAATCTGAAGTTCAAAACACTTCTGATCCCAAGCATTTTGGATAAGGAAGACTCAATCTCTAACAACGATTGAGGGCAGGACTGTTTCAGGCACTGCACTAAATACTTAGTGTGAGCTCCTTTATACGTAATCCTTACAGCCACCAATACTATTGTTATATATCCACTTGGATATATTGGAAAGATGTAAACATATTTGAGAGATTAATTAAATGTCCAGGATCACATAGCACTTACGAGAATCAAGATTTGAACCCCGGTCTCTCATAATGCAAAGTCTGGATTCTCAATCATTAGGTAGGCTTGAAACAAGGTGTCTCCAAATCTATGTAAGTTTTTCAAATTTATCAAGTGTTACAGTTTACTTCACATAGGTCATTTGTGTTTATTAAGGTAATTCCCAAGTACTTTATATGGTTTTGTTTCTAGTATAGATTTTTTTTTTCCTTAATTGGCCAGTGTTAGCAATAAGGAATGCAATTTATTTTTAAAAACAGTTCTTATACCCTGTCCCTTTACTAAGCTTTTATTTCTTTGGGTTTTTAATGTGTAAACAAGCATATAACCTATCAATAATAATAATTTCACCTCTTCCTTTCTAACAGTTACACCTGTTACATAAGTTTCACACTCAATTGTATTAGACAACTTCCACATTATTTTCCTAAAAATGAAAACTATGGCAAAAAAAAAAAAAAAATCAGATTTAACTTAAAATGCCTAGAAACATTTACTTCCAAATGAAATGAATTCTCACCTTGATGGAAAATATAACACCTCCTTTAGGTTTAAATGAATTGAACAGAGCCAGCAAATCTTTTGCCTTTAATCTATCCCAGTCCATGTTACAAACTGCTAACCGACGTGTAATCTGAGAAATGAGAATTAAATAGTACATAATCCATATCATTATCAATACTTGAAAGATAAAGATTCTAAAAACGTAATAAATTCTGTCCCCTATGCTCTGAAATTAACAGTACAGTAGTTATCTAAGTGTAATTCAGTATATAAAAGAGAACTTCAAATGAGCCAAACAATAGTAAAACCGTAACAGATAAGCACTTTCTCTTACCTGCTTCTTGTTAAATCAGAACATGATCATGAGCTGATTTTTTAAGTACCAAGCTTGTTAAGCTATTTTGCCATGCATGCATGAGTAAGGAAGTTGAGTATGTTACCCTGCAACATTTCTATTAGGTGCCGTACAAACAGAAATATAAACTACTAGCCAAAACAAGTATTAAAAATTTCATGCAACTTTTAATTATTTATGTAGAGCTTCTTCCTTATCTGCTTGGACATCTTCTAGTTCACATAATTATATTCCATATCAAATTTTAATCAGAATCATCAAGAATACTATTACCAATAAGCTTTTCCCACTTAATGACACCAATTCTAACCACCCATAAAAGCTCCCTGTACTGTGTTTTATACAAATAATCTCGTTTATTCAAACGGTTACCTCATCAGCACGAGGAGCATCTTTATCTAATTCTCTCCAAGCATGCTCAAAACCAGATTCTTCTGGAAACAAATCTGCCGTATCATCTTCATCTTCAGAACTAGTTTCTATATTTCCTTTACCCCTTGCTAGATCAGGGCCACTGTCACTTTCATCATCATCCTCACTATCCTCATCTTCATCCTCCTCTTCATCTTCATCCTCTTCATCTTCACTTCCATCATCATCATCACCTGAAGCTCTACCAACACCTGTAATTTCACTTTCAGATTCTTCATCACTTCCACTAACACTTTCTGAATCTTCCTCCAGAGCATCTTTGTCAAACATTTCAACATCTGTCAAGTTTTTATAACCATCACTGTCTCTTGTCATTATAGGTGGAACCACTGCAAAATATTAAAGGGGAAAGACATTAAGAAAAGATATACACTGAATTAAAATGAATCCAAATTATTTTGATATCAAATCCAATAAAAATATGATTTCTATGAAACACAGTAAAGGCAAATATAAATTCAGTAAATGCTTAGTCAATTTTTATGATAGAAATCCTAACCATAACTTCCATGAAACAGAGTAAAGGAAAATACAAATTCAGTAGACACTTAACCAAGTTATTTAACAGAAATCCTAACACATGCTCACATCATGCAAGTAGATCCAGACATTCATCCAATACTTAACAGTGTGCCTCCTATGTGCTAAGTGCTCAATATACGATAGTTGGCAAAAGAGAGGCAAACAGTGCTCTCAGTGAAACTTCTAGCTGAGTGAAAAGAATACATGAATAGATGTCAAAATCAATACACAGAAAAAGTTAAAATCACAACTAAGATATTCAAGAAAGAATGTTTTCTAAGGGGATATAACAGGGTCCCCAAGTGAGTGATAACTGAGCTGTTACTTGAAGGATGAAGAGGATTAAACAGTCAAAAGTTAGACTAATAGATGGAAATTTGTTTAAAACAGCAAGGAAGGTACCTGTAAAAATCTGCCAATAGGAAAAAGCCAACAATCATATCCAGATCACAGATAGCACAGAATCAAGTAACAAATGGAAATGAAGAGTTAAGTAGAGGCTAAGCTATCTAAAAACCATATAGAGAGCTTGGAGTTTTTCCTAAAAGCACTGGGAAGACACTGCTGTTTTCAAAAAACAGGATGTCATCTTATTTTGGATACTGTCATCCTCAGACTTGCATATTGAGGAGATCACCTTGACTGGGGAAAGTGAAGAACAGATGTGAATATAGCAAAGGTAGTACAGTACACAAGGCAAGAAACGAAGGTAGCACTAAGTTGGGTGGCAGTATATACACAGAGAAGTACATGGATCTCAGAGTCAGTTAGGAAGTAAAACCAATAATAATTACCGACTGGAGATTTGATATGGGGAACGAGAATTTTGGAAGTGTCAAAGATGAGTCATAGCTTCTTAGCTTTCAGAGCCAGCTAGCTAAGAAAATGGATAGATGAAAAGGGAACACTGGATTTTAACTAGTTTGTTTGGTGGAGGGAAATCATGAGCTCAGTTTTGAATATGTTGAATATGAAGTGCCACTCAGTCATCTAAAAGGATCAATAATAAGAGTATACAGCTTAGAGAAGTCTGGGTTGGAGATCAGTGACTCATTCATATGTAGTTGACAACAGAAGCTGTGATGTGGATGAGATCACCTATAAAGTCAGAGAAATAATATTTACAACTTTTCTGCCAGGTCTTGAACTTTGTAATCAACTGTAATGATTAGCAATACACCAGGATTAAAAGACTGTTTTTGCTCAAGTTGGAAATTTTAGTCCTCACAACTCGGAAAGGGCTCATTTCCTACTTCTAAAGCAATCACAAACTTCTGTCTACTGGGTGTGTAGATATATCTTATACGTTTTATTCATCTTTAAATTGGAGCTTATGTTTCTGCTTACAAGCTCTAAGTTTGTAGAATTAAGAATGAAATTGGAACTAAGTTTCTCTTGGTCCTATAATCTTACAATAACCATTCATTGAACAAGTATTTATTATCTACTACATACAAAGAATTGAGCTAGGATAAGGTAAAAGAGAGAAGATTTGTAACATGATCTCATGCTCTTGATGGATTCATAAATAAAAGGTAACAGTTTACTGATTTATAAACCTATCTTCTCAATCACCATACAGTGAGAAACATCTAAATTTGCCTGCAAAGAAGTATTTATAGAAAGGCTTCACAAAGATACAATTTGACCTGAGACTAACTGAATGAAAAGGTATTCTGTTAGAAGGAAAAGCAGGAAATGGGCTTTTATGTTACCACCACAAGGAAGCAGGGGTTAATAAAAAAATAACTAGCCAATAGAAGTGAAAAACGCCAAAATGAAGGCATTGTCACAGATTGTGTATGAGATCAGAAAAACACAACACTGAAAGTTACAAGGTAAGCAGAATTCACTTTTAAGCAACAAGCTTAGAAATAACATTTTACAGACCCAGTCTATATAGTATTGCAATATTTCTCAATTGTCAATCATTATATCATTTTCATGATTGTTAAATATCATTTATATATTTTTTAATAGAATTTTCTGAAAATTAGCTTTGTTCTAAACAATATTCCTGAAGTCACAGAAGTGATGGGGTAATTACATTGTTTTCTAAGATATTGACATAGTACATAACTATTAATATTTTAAAAGTTTGAGTATCATCAAAAATCTTCTCACTTATGACAATGGTATACACACCACGCTTTGGGTTGTATAATAATAAAGTGTTGCGTAAGAGACTTAAAGAGGTCTTCTATTTTAATGTTTTTAACAATATCAACTACATTCAGAATATCTGTTCATTCAATAAGTATCTGCAGCTGAGTGCAGTGGCTCATGCCTGTAATCCCATCACATTAGGAGGCCAAAATGGGAGGATCTTGAGCCCAGAAGTTTGAAACAAGCCTGGGCGACATGGCAAAACTCCGTCTGTATAAAAATACAAAAATTAGCTGGGCATGGTGGGGTGCACCTGTGGTCCCAGTGACTCGGAAGGCTGAGGTGGGAGAATCACCCGAGCCCAGGAAGTTGAGGCTGCAGTGAGCTGTGATTGTATCACTGCACTCCAGCCTGGGCAGTAGAGTGAGACCCTGTCTCCAAAAAACAAAAAAACAAAAAATAAAACCCAAAAAGTATCTGCTTAGAGCCCACAATGTACACAGCCTTGTGAAGACAATGTGGGGTTACACAAATATAAACAACTGTCTCTACTCCTAGACGGTATTACTCTAGTAGTGACAGTAAATATTACTACTTATCCAGCAACTTCAAAAAAAAAAAAACCATTTACCATTTTCCTCCAATTATAAACATAATAAATGATCATTAGAAACCAAAAACAATTAGGAAAATATGGTTAATAAATTAAACAAAGGTGACTACTAATTTTTCATTCAAAGATAACTGGTGATTTTAGTATATAACCATATCTCTAAATTTGCTTTCTCTGATTTAAATACTAATTTTTTTTAAGTAACTGGTCATATCATTTGTTATTTTGTAACCTATTTTTAAAACTTCATAGATCATAGATGTTTGCATATAACATTTAATCAATCTCTTAATGATCTGTTACCATTTTATTTTTATTTTCATTTTTTGAGATAGTGTCTTGCTCTGTTGCCCAGGCTGGAGTGCAGTGGTGCAATATTGGCTCACTGCAAGCTCCACCTCCTGGGTTCAAGTGATTCTCGTGCCTCAGCCTCCCAGGTAGCTGGGATTACAGCTGTGCACCACCATGCCCAGCTAATTTTTGTATTTTTACAAAATTTTTGTAAAAATTTTGCCATGTTGGCCAGGCTGGTCTCAAACTCCTGACCTCAAGCAATCCACCCACCTCGCACTCCCAAAGTGCTGGGATTATAGATGTGAAGTGAGCCACAGTGCCCAGCCAGTTACCATTTTATTTCAAAAATAATGCTGCAATGCACATTCTTTGCACACACCCAATTATTTATGTAAAACATATTCAGGAGTGCAAGTGCTGGGCATGAACATTCTATAATGACAAATATCACACTGCCAAGTCCTCACATCACCTTTACTTTATAGCACTTAAACAGTCCCTTGCACACAGTAATTGCTGTAATGATAACTGATGAATGGATAATGAACAGAAAACTATATACAGAGCTGCGTAATCCTTATTTATGAGTAATGCCTTTCCTAAACTGTGGAACCAACAAAATTACTGCAAACAACATAATGGGGTAGAAGGAATCAGAAGACTTGAGTTGCAGTTCCAGGTCTCCATGTCCTTACATAAGTCACTTTAACCTTGTTCGCTGATACAGTCTCATTGCTCAAGGTAACTGAGAAAATTAAATGAGAAAAGATATGTAAAAAGAGTCTGTAAAATCAATCTAAAGGATTATACAGCTATGTTATATTAATTCAGTGCCCCAAATGAAGTGGATCCTAGACTAACTTACCTCACTAACTCAACACCAAATCAACTTTGCTGCTGGTCCCATTCCAATCCTATTCTTCAGTTTCAGTAACCAGATTCCTATCCCTTCTTCCCACGGCTCATGAGGTCTGCTGCTCACTTATGTAAAATGGCATACCACCACTGACTCCCTAGTCCCTGCTATTCAGAATTCACTCCACTGCCTGATACTTTCTACCTTCCCAGTGTGATATCTGCCTATCGAGACCTCTAGGCCTATCAAAACCTCTTGATCTATCGAGACCCCTCCTTAGATCCTGTAATGACAGGTCTGGCTCATTTGAACATCATCAACTATCAGCAACATCAACACTCAAAATTGCTTGCTGCTGAAGGTGACATAAAATTTTAATAAGTTTAGTAAACACGTAACACAAAACAGAGCCAGCTGTCTCTCACCTAGTTCCAAACAATCATTTCTAGCTGCTACTCATTTTGGCCCTTCAATCAAATGGGACTACTGATCTCTTCTGAACATGCCCAATCACATCTTTGCTCAAAAAGTTCTTTCCATGTAGAACACTGCGGTCCTCAAACTTAAATTTTTCCACACCCCAAAGTAGTGTGCTCCCTGTGAATTTTTCTGATTACCACATCTTGAGTGACTTCTTCCTCCAGATTTCCAAGGCTTTCTGCTAAACATCTTTTATGGCACTTACTACTATTGCACTTTGTATTATGGTTCTGACTTTCTTCTACTTTAGACCTAAATTGTCCAATATGGTAGCCAGTAGTCACATGTGGTAACTGAGCTCTTGAAACGTGTTTTGTCTAACTTGACATTAATATGAAAATAGTATGATGTTAGTTTGAAATGAGTAGAAAATAGAAAGTAAAATACACATTGACTTTTATATTGATTACATATTGAAATAATTTTGATATTTTGGGTTACATAAAATATATTATTTAAAAGAATTTTACCTGTTTCATCTTACTTTTTAATGTGGTTACTAAAAAATCCAAAATTATGTATTTCTGCTGGACAATGTTGCTTTAGACAGGGGCCACTGCACAAAGTTAAGCATGCACAAGGGCGTTTATTAAAGGACAAGAAGGGCTAAAATCAAGGCCATCCTACACTCACCAAGCCATGCACTCCAGACGGGGCTGTGTCTGCTCAGGGGCAAAAAAAATCTGTTGCTTCAAAGGTGCCATCTCTTGACCAAAGTGTGACTCCTGGGAGCTCGGTGTGTCCAGAGAGCATATCTTTTTCTAATTTGCATAAAGATATCATATAAGCTAGCGACAGCCCTGAGATGGGTGACAATGCTTTACTCACATTCTGTCTGCCACACACTAGTTAATGAGCAGTTGAACAAATTAATGAATGAGTACTCAACTCTACTTACCCTCTTATTTTATTTTTGAGATGGAGTTCTACTTACACTATTTATTTTATTTTACTTTTGAGACAGAGTTTCACTCTGTTAGCCAGTCTGGAGTGCAGTGGTACAATCTCAGCTTACCGCAACCTCCACCTCCTAGGTTCAAGCGATTCTCCTGCCTCGGTCTCCCGAACAGCTGGGACTACAGGTGTGTGCCACCATGTCTGGCTATTTTTTGTGTTTTGGGTAGAGATGGGGTTTCACCATGTTGGCCAGACTGGTCTTGAACTCCTGATCTCAAGTGATCTGCCCTCCTTGGCCTCCCAAAGTGCTGGGATTACAGGCATGAGCCACCGTGCCCGGCCTACTTACCCTCTTTAAACACATCTCTTCTTATCATGTAATGACATACAACATCTGTTTAGAGAATATAGTTCTCACTAGGGCTCACTACTAATCAAAATCACTGTTTAACTTCAAGATTCAAATTCTCATGTCTGTCTTCTAGCACCACATCAAAAATTAATAATCACTGCATATTTCTTTTATAGCTTTGTATTTCCAGATAAGCATTTGACCATTCCATAATACTATGAAAATACTTATTAATGTGTTTACATTTTTGAAAGATCAGTATAAAAATAAATAATGCAACACCCAAGAATCTCTAAGTTTTTCCAATCTACCTGATTGCATTTCTCCTCTTGTCTTAGAACGCTTGGTCCTGGAAGATTTCACAATTTCAGAGGTGCCCGAGTCTAATGTCCTTCGTTTTTCTTTGAGAGAAGAGTCTGTAGTACGTTGAACAATGTTTTTTTTCTCTTTCGCACTTTTTTGTGTAAATTCCTTGCTATCCTTCTTCGGACTTATGTTTGAATCTATCTTAAATTTACATGAGGTTTTCATTTTTTTAATTCCTTCAGAATTATCTAAATCAGTTTTATTTTTGGAACCCTTTTGATTAGCTTTCTTGGTTTCTTTCTTTTTCTCCTCAACTAGATTTTTTGAATCTATTTCTTTTTTAGTCTGGGTTTTTTTCTTCTTTATTTTCTTTTGATTTGATGCTTTGCTGTCTTCATCAGAGAGATCGGAATCAGAATCTGAAAGGTCATAAAAACGTTTCAAATCCTCTGTAGTGCTATGGTTAATGGGGCGTCCTCTTTTATCCACAGCATAGTTTAACTTGAACTTCTTGTCATGAAACATGGCTCGAAATCTCTTGTCAATTTTGACTTTTCGATCCTTTTCTGGCATTTCCCAAAATCTCGGGTCCTTTGCGACCCGTCTAAACCGCTGGTCATTCATTATTTCTTGTTTGGATGACATTTTAAATTTTTAATCTTGACCAAATGCTTGAAGAAACCAAATACTAAAAAATAAAACAAATGTTTTAATGGTAATAATGGTTAGTACCATAATTAAATGTTTTAAAACACATAAATTCACAATATATTCTCAGTTTAATGTATGTAAAATAAAAGTAACAAGTCTAATTTCATCTCTCCAACTTATTCTGGGTCACATGCAAGAAAGCAGAAACATACCAAAATATCGTCTTTCCATTACAGATCATTTAGAGAAATAAACTTAAAGCAGACAAAGCAGAATCCCAGGGCTTTATGGAGGGGAACAAATATATGTCCATTGTTCTCACTTAGAATTTCTATCTGTATACCTGTATGTGTTACTAATTGAAAGCAAATGTAATTAAGATTCCCTAGACTGGGCGAGGTGGCTCACCAGCACTTTGGGAGGCCACGGTGGGTGGATCAGTTGAGCCCAGGAGTTCAGGACCAGCCTGGGTGACATGGTAAAACCCCATAAGAAATAGAAAAATGAGCCCAGCATGGTGGGCGCCTGTAGTCCCAGCTACTCTGGAGGCTGAGGCAAGAGGATCACTTCCACCCGGGAGGTCTTGACTAGAGTGAGCCTAAGGGCACTACAGCACACCAGCTGGGGCAACAGAGCAAGACCCTGTCTACCAAAAAAAAAAAGTAAGATTCCCTAGCCTCAGTTGGCCTCATTTGTTTCTTCACATTCTGGTCTCATTCTGCTACTCCTTATCTCCTGCTACTGCCAACAGCCTTTAGTTCTATAAGGCTAGCATCCTAACTAAACCGACCAAAATCAACTCAGGTTTAGCTCACAAAGTTCCCTCTTTAAATCCAATCATCCTTCAAAAGTAATAAAAAGTTTAAAAATAAATAAAACAGTAAACTTGAATCTCCACGTAAAGTCTCACTCCAGTTAATAAATATCACTTATTTCTATAATATCTTATCCTACAAGTGATGAAGGCCCAAATGAGTTGATCCCCCCAAAACACACTAGAACATATATATATGTATGTATAAATTAATATTGCAATATTGCTCCCTTGTGAATAGTCCCTAATTGTTTAGCATCTCTGCATGGGAATTTTGCAAAGAGCCAAAAGTCGTTATTGACAGCCAAAAAAAAAAAAAAAAAAAAAAAAAAAATTTAAAGGCCAGCATTCCTTATTCAAAAATCAAGTCCTTTTAATTACACTAATCAGGAAAAACTGAAGCTATCGCTGGTGCATTTATACATCTTTCGATTTATTACAGCACTTAACACTCCGAGCAATCTTACGAGGTAGGTACCACCCCAACAAGCAGAAGTAATGTATGTATTGTAAATGTTTACAACGAAAGCACTCGTTGTCAGATAATTCGAGAGAGGGGAAGGCGACCAGACCTCACTTCCGACATGCGCCCACATCCCCGCAGCCCACCCTCCCCTTCTGCCCGCTCTCTAATGCGAACACAAGGCTGGCCCCTGAACGAGGGTCTCCTTCCCACCTTCCGTACCGCAGGGGGACAGCTAACAGACTGATTTGAGAAGCGACCCTGAAAAGGAGGCCGAAAAGGCTCAGGAGGAGGGGCAAAACCCCTCGCAGATCCGAAGGAGATCCTGTTAGAGACTAGTTCTTCCCCTGCGCCACACCTACGACCCCTCAAGCTCTTCAACTCGAGCTCATGCCCACTTACCGTCGGGAGTCCTTCCCGAGCCTCACATGGGGGCTCACACCCACAATCCTCCGCGTGGCGCTCTGCCGTAACGGCAAGCGAAGTAGGCCAAACTACTTGCACGATCCCTCTGTGATCTTCGGAGTAGGCACAAAAGCCGCTCTGGCGCATGCGCACGACAAAAAGTGCCGGCAATTGGTGTAGCAGCTGGAGATGCTGCGGCCGGCAGGGCTGTGGCGCTTATGTCGGCGACCTTGGGCGGGAAGGGTCTCAGCGGAGAACCCTGGCCGTAGGGAAATCACCTCTGGTGTCTCTCCCCGCGGGAGCACCTCGCTCAGAGCGCTAAATATCTTCGACCGGGATTTGAAAAGGAAACAGAAGAACTGGGCGGCCCGGCAGCCGGAGCCTACGAAGTTTGACTACCTGAAGGAGGAGGTGAGCCGGCTGGGCGGTGGGGCGGACGACGCGGAGGCTTGTTTTCCTCTCCGCGAGCTACGGCTAGGCCCCGACCTCACCCCACCTCGCCGTCTGACCTTGACTGGCAGCCCTGCCTCTCTCGGCCTGTACTGTAATCTCGCAAGGCCTAGCTTCGGATATTTGTAACGTGCTTTCATTCATTTCGGCAACGTCCCTGAGGCCGATAGAGGCCTCCAGTGAAGCTCCAGAGAGGGAGAGTGGGAGAGGAGGTCAGGAGGGTCCAAATCATCAGGGCCTTGAAGGATAGGGACTTGGGGTTTTCTTCTGTATCTGCGCTGTCCAGCCAGTGTGGTAACTGCCGGCCACACATGTGGCTGTTGAACACTTGAAAGTTGACTAGTCCAATTGAGATGTCGTAAGTGTAAAATACACACGAGTATAGTGACTTAGCATGAAAAAAGGATGTAAAATAGCTCATTAATAGCTTTTATATTGATTACATGTTGGCAGTGGTATTTCTGATATATTCGATTCCATGAAATATATTAAATATAAATTTAAAATTAAATTTCAATTAAAATTTGAAATTAAATTTCTCTCGTTTTTACTTATGTGGCTTCTGGAAAATTTGAAATTACATATGTGGCTCTCATTTTTTGTTAGCACTGCTGTAGGGGAATGTGAAGTTCTCTTTAATCAGTGATCTGATTTATGTTTTAGGAAGATCAAATTAAGATCTCTAATTTGTCTTGGCCCGTTTGAGAAACCTCTTTCTCCCTGCCCAGATGGGCCAAAGACTGAGGGTTTCTACTTTGAGGACACGCATTCCCAAGTTCAGTCCTCAGTAAATTTTTATTCAGGAGTGGAACAAAATTGGAGTCAAGTATAATGTAACGGTTACTGAACGCCTAGCTTGAGCAGAGCTCTGTGCAAGCACACGTCTGATCAGATGATTGACAGGGTGTCTGTTTCTCAGGAAGTCTTAGGCTGATAATGTCTAGTATAGACGTAGGAAGTTTACTACCAATAAATTTTCTGGATCCTATTTGTAAGGCAGGGTGCACGGACTACACTGCTGATGTCGTGTACTTGGAAGATGTGAGCTCGTAGCCCTTTCTCCTCCAAAAAAAGTACCTGGATTCCAACTTGATTGAGGCCTTGCCAATTTGTGGGACTAGAACAAATAAAGTATATGAAGAGTTCTTTTTATAATAAACATAGGGTGTTCATATTAAGAATGATATACAGGCCGGGTGTGGTGGCTCAAGCCTGTAATCCCAGCACTTTGGGAGGCCGAGACGGGCAGATCACGAGGTCAGGAGATCGAGACCATCTTGGCTAACCCGGTGAAACCCCCGTCTCTACTAAAAAAATACAAAAAACTAGCCGGGCGAGGTGGCGGGCGCCTGTAGTCCCAGCTACTCGGGAGGCTGAGGCAGGAGAATGGCATGAACCCAGGAGGCGGAGCTTGCAGTGAGCTGAGATCCGGCCACTGCGCTCCAGCCTGGGTAACAGAACGAGACTCCGTCTCAAAAAAAAAAAAAAAAAAAAAAAAAGAATGATGTACAAAGTGGACTCCTGGGAAAAAACATCTATACTCCCTTCTCCCTTGCCCTTCTCTCAAAAAGCAAGTACATCTGTGTTTGGAACTTTTAAGTCCTAGTAGCAACTCTGGGGTCTTTATGAGGAAATGAGTGGAATGTGGGGAATACTGGACTCCCACATCTATATTGCTGCCAGATGAAGCTAGGCCAGCAAAAGGTGGTGTTTATCTTATGACTCTTAACTTGGGATGGGATTGGGGCAGGGGAGGTGCACTTTCCTCAGATTTGGCTTTTTGTAACTTGCGAGTGTCACTCAGAAAAGTTGTTCATTTATGAGTTCCACAAAATTTGTTAGTCATCAGATAATACAGCTTTTCTTAAGTGACCACTTACGTACTCATATACAATAAACCCCAACTAATTTTTCACTTTATGTACCTCATGCTAATATCCGTGGACAATAATGTGCCCGTTGTATTCCTTTTGCTTTTCATCTTTGTGATCTTATGTCACACGAAATGTAAGACCACATATATATATGTGTGTGTGTTGTGTATTTTTAAGAATATTTGTCTTGATTTCATAAAATTGACTTCTGGAGTAATTTGCCTCAGTTTTGTTTCCTGGTGATTTGAAAAGAAAGTTCCTGTGGTGACACTGAAAAGGGGAAAAAGAGAAGTACTTATTTTAAAACACAGGTAACCCGTGGATTGTTGAATACTGGAGAAAGAGTGTTACTTCCTTGTTAACCTACGCCTCTCGTCATCCTTCAGGTTGGAAGTCGGATCGCAGACCGTGTATATGACATACCCAGGTAAGTGGTGGTGATCATAATACAATACCGTCAGCTTTTGAGTGGAAATTCAGGAGGTTAAATGCTGAGAAGTTGATATCTGAAATGGCAGAACTTGGAAGAATTTACTCGGACTGGTGATTTAAATCACTCTGTAAGTCTCCTTTTTCTTGTCTGGAGAGCAAATGTTTTCTTCATTGTTGCCTGAAGAAAGAAAAGAATGTGTGGAAGTACAACTTGTATCTATCTCCAAGCCTGAATCCACTTCATTTGGCCAAAAGCGAGTAATAGAAAGATTGCTCCAAAAATGGAAGATTTACTTACTAGTTCCAAAGTCTCTCTACCTAACTGTGCCATATTGCCTGTGTTCATCATCAAGTTATAGGGCATTAGGTAAATAAGGTTATCTACCACCAGGGATTCTCCAGCCGTGTACTATAATTTTGACAAAGCTTTTTAAAAACAAATTGCAAAGGGCTCTTCTTGTTCAAGTTTTTCAGGAAGAATGTTCTTAGTAGATAAGTTTTCTCGTTATAGGTTTGTTTGTTTGTTTTTTTAACCTATGGCTACAATTAGATGTCTGTACCAATGTAGCATAACATAGTATATTTAGAGAAGACAGCATGGCATGGAGGATAATAGTTCCAGCCCAGGATTCAGACTCACTGAATTGTTGACTGCTGCTTATTAGTTGAGGTACTTGGTTTGGCTTACTTAGCTTGAGACACTTAGTACAGTACTTTGAACCTGGTACGTTTTCAGTAAAAGTTTATTATTCAAGTTCTTTTTAGTTTAACATTAATACTTAATGGTATTTCACATTATGATTTCTAAGTGTTCCACTGCTTCAACAAGTCTGAGAAATAGAGATAATTATTGATGAGTATGTCAGTTATTTTCAGGTTGATTTACATTAGCTTCTTTGCATTCTTTATCTGGATGTATTATTGAGTTAAAATATCCTCATTAGATCTGTTCTTCGAGTCCACATCATGGAGACAGCTAGTGGAAAGCTGGCTCATCACGAGGTCCTGTGAATAGCTAGCAGACAGACTTGCCTTGTATTGTAGGCTCTGGTATATATAGCTTGTAAGGTGAGGCCGAAAAGACAGATGATGTAACCTTCTGGAAGTTGTGTTTACTGAAATGATTTTACTTAAGAAAAAATAATTCTTAATGTATAGACTGTATTATGGACAGAGCATAACCTTTGTGTCTTTTTTTTTTTTTTAGAGCTTTCCCCCTTGCTTTGGATCTTGGTTGTGGAAGAGGTTACATTGCACAATATTTGAATAAGGTATATGTATTCAGTGACTTAATTTACTTTGAAAAGTAACTGGCTAATTTTAAAGAAAGACTTTCCTAGGAATCAGTTTAGCTTGCAACATATTTAGATTTTAATTGTATCAGAATTGTTAATTTGTTTTTTTTTTTTTAAGTGGTAGAAACAATGGTGGTTTTCTCCCCTCTTTAGTATTTTTTTCTTAAAGGGTTTTTCTCTGAATCCATTGTATATTGTGTTTCTACTGAGAATTTATTTGAATCTGTATAAGATATTTCTCTTTGTTCCCACTTTGTTCACATTTTTTATAATTACCACAAAAATCAGATTGGCATCCATACAGAAAATGTGACTAACTTTTAGCTAGAAAAATATTAATTTTATCAGTTGACTAGAAATCTTTCTGTATGATTAAATATAAGTAGCTTTATTAATGCTTATAACATTTTATTTTGCACTTTATAATTCAGACCATAAAGATATTAATTTATTCTTTTGGCTTCTATGTATACGATATTGTGCTAGACACAAAGATGAAAGTGGAATTGTTTTTTTTCCGAGATGGAGTCTCTGTTGCCCAGGCTGGAGTGCAGTGGCGCGATCTCGGCTCACTGCAACCTCTGCCTCCCGGGTTCAAATGATTCTCCTGCCACAGCCTCCTGAGTAGCTGGGATTACAGGGGTGCACCACCACGCCTGGCTAATTTTTGTAGTTTTGGTAGAGACGGGGTTTCACCATGTTAGCAAGGCTGGTCTTGAGCTCCTGACCTCAGGTGATCTGCCTGCCTTGGCCTCCCAACGTGCTGGGATGACAGGCGTGAGCTGCTGTGCCTGGCCATAAAGTAAAATTTCTACATAAAACCTGCTTAGATAAAAACATACACTTGGGCCAGGGTGAGGAAGAGGGTGGTGAGGCTCCTAAAACACTATTATTGGTAATAGTAAATGCCATAGAAATGGTGCAGTCATTAAAGTGCAACAGGAATTAAGGGAAAAGAAAAATCATTAGGGGTTCATGTGGTCAAGGCTTCTTAGAGGACACAGAATCCGACCTGGGATTTGAAAGAATTTGAGTTGGTGGCTCCTAGCATTGGAAATCAGAGCATGGCAGGAGGAAAGGCACAGAAGTAGAATGCTGTAGGGTGTGATATAGTGATGTTTAAGGAAGATTAATTTGGGGATGGCATTTGAGAAAGAGGAAGAGAAAGGATAGAGAAACCCATTAGAAGGCTGTGTTAAAGGCATTGCAGGCATGAGAAATAAAGGCCTGCCACCCATGGAGAGCCAACACATACAAATAACGAGATGTATGAGAGAGACCTAGAAGCATCAACAGAACTTGATGAGTGATCGGATATGGTAGGCAGAGCAAATCTATTCTTTTAGTTACTCAGGCCAAAAAACATTTTTATTGATTCCTCTTATATCCTTCTCTCCCACATCTAATTTATCAGCAGCTTTTATTTACATTTCAAAATATAACCAAACTCTACCTCTTCTTGCCACCTTTACCATCACCATGTTGTCCAGTTACCATCACCTCTTGCCTAGATTATTGCAGTAGCCTCCTATTGGTCTCCATGCTTCTACCTTTGTCCCTGATAGTCTGTTATCATGGCAAAGTAATTCTCTTAAAACAGAAATCATTGTCAGTCCTCTGCTTGGAACTGTTAGTTTCTCTTTTAATTTAGTAGTAATCCAGAGTCCTAATCCATAAGACCCTTAGGATTCTGGTTTTTTATCATGTCTCTGATCCCATCTTCCTTTCACTCCCAACTTTTCAGCAACTCTGGCCTCCTTGCAGTCTTTCAAACGGGCCAGGGCTTTGCTCTATGCTCTTCCCCAAGGTAACTATGTGTCTTACTTCCTCGCCTGTCAGATCTTTACTCAGCTGACCTCATCAAAGATTCCTCCTGTGACTACTTTAGAAAATAGTGCCCCTGCTGTCTGCTGACTAATTGCTTTATTTGTTTCCATAGCACTTACAAGCTCCTGATATATGTTTATTTGGTGTTCTCTCTTACTGGATTTGCTTATTTTTTATCACTACTAAATCCTAGTACCTAAATCACAATGAAGATTTATTAAATGACTATTGCAAAATAACTTTAGAGTTAAAGTTATGCTTTTTGTGACTGGAAAATTCAAGGGATGTGATGTGGCAAGGAGCACGGGATCATTCCTGTTTTAGATATGTCGAGTTTGCGATGGCAGTGGAATATGTTAGTATAAATAGCTGGCAGGTAGTTGGAAATGTGGAACTGGAACTGGGGTATTGAGGTTAAGACCGTTGACTTGAAGTCAGATAGGGCTTCAAAATTCAACTCTGCCACTGTCTGTGTATAGTTGGACGTGGGCCAATCAATTGCTCTAGACCTCAGTTTTTATAAAATATGATCAATAATACCCATCTCAAAAGGTTGGTAAGAGGATTAAGTGAGGCAATGTAAACCTGTCAAAGGGGAGGCTATGGTTCTTAATTGGAAGTCCCTTTCAGAAGTGACAGCTGAAACCGTAGAAATAGGTAACTCTCTAGGGCAAGAATATAGAAAAGAACCTTCTGCAATTGTACTTAGGGTTGGCAGAAAGAGGAAGAGCCAATAAACATGCCAGGAATAGTAAGCTGGAAAGTGTCTTAGTAAGGTATCTTTTGATTGTTGAAAGCAAAAATGCACTGAGGCCAGTTTAAACGCAGAAACATTTGTTACAGAGAGGCTCCTGTGTAACTCAGGGATCCAGAAACAGAGCCAGGCCTCACAAGAGGTGGGAATATTGAAACACCAGAACAACGTTCTTCCTGTTCACATGCACTCTGGTATTACATGAATGCTGTCTGGTTGCCTTCATTCTTTTTACTCCCTGTGGTCTATCCGTAGTAGTGTTCATCAGTGTGTGGCCCCATATGAATATGCTACACCCAATGGTGAGCTGAAGCTAGCTTAGGCCAACCTGTGAGAGCCAATTGTTAGCATCTCTTCCCAATTTCTGTTCTGTGACATCATATTGATAGCTTGACATCAGCCCTGGTGGGAATATTTATACCGTGGAAGTTGGCAAATGATACAAAGCAGTCCCCAACCAAGAGCCAGCGCACCACTGCGCACACCCTGAAGTCTAAATGTTCTTCCAACTCCAGGGACCTCTGCTATTATCTCGAAGTCTCCTAGTTCAAATTTTCAAGTGAGAGACAGGGATAGATAATCCTGTTGATCTAATTTTTCACCCCTCACGGGAGTGTGCTGGAGCTGGCTCATGAGAACCATTGAGCACATCTCTTCCCAGCTCCATATTTAGCAACATCATGTTGGTAGCATGAAATCTTTCCAAGTTTCAGGCAGAGAAGTGGGTGTGGGTAAAGTAAAAAACGATTGGCTTCTCTAATAGAAGAGGGCAACCAGAGTAGAAGGTTCTGAAGAAGCTTTTAGGAGGCTGTTGACAATGCTGTGCTTCAAAGAGGTCAGGTGAAGCAGGACTGAGAACAGTGAGCGCAGACTGCAGATAGTATTAGGAGAGCTGTAAAAGCAAAGAGATACCCAGAATGGGGAGAAAGAATCTAGGAAGGAGTTGTGGATTATAAACCAAACAACCAGAAGGTGCATAGAGGGAGGAGTTTTTTCGTAATTGGAAAGCTTGTACCTGTTGTAAGGTGAAGGAAGGAGACACAGAAGACAGAGACTAAAGAGTGATAGAGATGGAGGTGGAGGGAGCAGGATCCTGGAGAAAAGAGGGTTAAGGGGAAAGAGTGTTTTTCTGGTGCAGAAATAGCATAGTCTCCTTTTGGAAAGGAGAGAGGGTAGGTGAAACACGGAAAATGGAAGCACTTAAGCCTCACCCCTACGCCTCTGTATCTGTTAAGTCTTTCTTTACTCTGTAAACTCTGAATGAACAACTAAAAGGTGGGAAACCCTTTGCAGGTCCTTTGTGGCACAAGAGCGGGGAAACTAGTTCTTAGCATGTTATGCCATGGAAAACTTAACATGGAAGTCCTCACCCAGTGTAGTAAACTCAGGATGTTGAATACGCATACTCATGTTCTCTATTTTATTACATATAGTTAAATGTAACAAAGGATACGTGTTGTTAAAAGTATTTGTGTACCATACTGGTTTTATGCAGAAAAATACCCTTATAAAGCTGAAAATTAAAATATAATTAATACTTCTACCTTTAGAAATGTCAGCAGTTGTTTGTGACTGGATTTGTTTGTTTCAGCTTTAGTTATTCCATTGCAGGAAACTATTGGAAAGTTATTCCAAGTCGACATTGCAGAAAATGCTTTGGTAGGTAGTTTTTTAATACTGTTGGTTTCTAATCTCGTGATTTTTCATATTTGATTTCTTTATTTTTATTTCCTTCAAACTATCTTTTCTGACACATGAAAAGGAACTAATACAGGAAATATCAAGGACAAAGGAAAAATCACCCCTAGTCCTACCATTCAGAGGCAACCATTGGTGACACTTGGTCTCCACATTTGCAGATATATAACTGTCCCCGCCCCCACAACACACAATTGTGTATGAACATTACTATGCTAATATTCCATGTTATTTACAGCACATCATTTTTTTGTCAGTGAATTCATATATATGTGTGTCATATATCATTTTTTTAAATGGCTACATGGTATTCTAATATATGAATACTCCATAGTTTGTTTAGCTAAACTTTCTATTGAAGGGCAGTTACATTTCTAGTTTCTCAATAACCAGCACTGCAGTGAAAATCCTTGTGTGAAGCCATATTGTATGTTTGATTTATTTTTACCCTGGGTGTAAATTCCTGATAGCAGAATTCATGGATTCATTGTAATGTTCATTTAAAAATTTTTTGACATGCATCTTCAGAGTGCCATTAGAAAGACTGAAAAATGACAAAGTTACTTTTTACTAGTTTGCTTTGGCAACACTGGGCCAGCCTTTTTGTCTTCATCAGTCTAACAGCTGCTGATGTCTTTTGACTATTGGTATTTCTTGTGAATTTTGTAAATAATTTTGTGACATGCCTGCACCTTGTCCTTCATCTACTTTAGCTGTCATGTGTTCTAGGTAATTTGTAAGAGCTTGGTTTTTAGGGATATTAATCCTTCATTATATATGTTGTAAATGTTTTCCTCAGTTATTTACATTGTTTATCGATTTGTATTAATAGAAAGTTTTAATTAGTTTATCATCAAATATATCAATCTTTTCCTTTACAGTTTCTGGCTTTTGAGTTATGTTTACCTAGGCTTTTTCATCTAAGGGTAAAAGGTCCAGTCCACCCATATTTTCTTCTAGGACTTTGGTTGTTTCACTAAAACTTTCAGCCTTCTTTTTTTTTCCCCCCCGAGATAGTCTTGCACTGTTGCCCAGGCTGGAGTGCAGTGGTGCAATCTCAGTTCAGTGCAACCTCTGCCTCCTGGGTTCAAGCGATTCTCCTGCCTCAGCCTCCTGACTAGCTGAGATTACAGGTGCGTGCCACCACGTCCAGCTAATTTTTGTATTTTTAGTAGAGACGGAGTGTCACCATTTTGGCCAGGCTGGTCTTGAATTCCTGACTTTCAGTGACCTGCCTGCCTTGGCCTCCCAAAGTGCTGGGATTATAGGTGTGAGCCACCACACCCAGCCAAACTTTCAGCTTTCTGAGATTTGTTTTGGTGTGAGGTGGGTATCCTGTTTATGTTGTTTCAAATAATTAGCCATTTTTTCTGGCTGATGTTAAGTCATTTAAGAAATGCTTTTTGGGTGCCTTCTCTGTGCTATCTTTGGGAAAGGGGGTAGAAACTGCCGAGTAAATATAACATTGACTTCAATTTAACAAACAGTGATTGTGTTAGTAATTGAGATTCTACATAAATGTGTTTTTAATCTTTTATTTTCTTACCATTAGAAAAATTCCTTAGAAACAGAAATTCCTACTGTCAGCATTTTAGCTGATGAAGAATTCCTTCCCTTCAGAGAAAATACATTTGACCTGGTGGTTAGCAGTTTAAGGTTGGTAATCCACTTTTTAAAAACTGTATGTTATAAATAGATCATTCATGCCATAAAGTTTTCTATGAGGCAAGGTGCGGTGACTCACACCTGTAATCCTAGCACTTTGGGAGGCCAAGGACGGCGAATCACTTGAGGTCAGGAGTTTGAAACCAACCTCGCCAACATGTTGAAACCCCGTCTCTACTAAAAATACAAAAAAGGTGGCCGGGCGTGGTGGCATGTTCCTGTAATGCCAGCTACTTGGGAGGCTGAGGCAGGAGAATTGCTTGACCCTGGGAGGCGGAGGTGAGCCAAGGTTGTGCCACCTCACTCCAGCCTGGGTGACTGAGCAAGATTCTGTCTCAAAAAAGAAAAAAAAAAAGTTTTGCTATGACAAGGTAAAGCAAATAGATAATGGAATACATTCTTAATAACTTTTTAAAAAACTACAAACCAGTTATCTTGGTTTATAAACTATGAGATTTCTCTAGTAAGGAAATATTCTCTGCTCTCTGGTAGAGATAATATGATATAGTGCTTCAACTTTTTTTTTTTTCTTTCAACTTTCCACAACTTCCTAAAGTTCATCTGTGATAAGTTTTTCTCCCCAATGCATCTTAATATTTTGGAATTGGTCTTGTTGGGAGCAGGAGTTTGAAAGAACATATTGGCTCCTGTGTTCCAATGTTAGCGCAATTCCAAAATAATAAGTTGCGTTGGGAAGAAAACCCTTCTATCACAGATGAGTTGAGCAAGCTGTGGAAAGTTGGGGGGAAAAAAAGAAATTGAGGCTCTATATTATATTATCTCCACCAGAGAGCATAGAATATAGTCTTTCAAACTCCTGCTCTCAGCAATCATAAACTCATTCTGGCAAATGTAGGACAGCTAGTTTTCCTTTAGCCTTAATTCTTCTGGCCGGGTACAGTGGCTTACGCCAGTAATCCCAACACTTTGGGAGCCTGCAGTAGGAGGATTGCTTGAAGCCAGGAGTTCACTGTAGCCTGGGCAGCAGTGAAACGCCACCTCTACAAAAAATTAAAAAATTAACTGGGCAAGGTGGCACACGCCTGTAGTCCCAGCTACTTGGGAGGCTAAGCAGGAAGATCGCTTGAGCCTGGGAAGTTGAGGCTGCAGTGAGCCATGATCATGCCACTGCACTCCAGCCTGGGTGACAGAGCAAGACCCTGTCTCAAAATAATAGTAATAATAATAATAATAATAATTCTGCACCAGAATGTGGTTCTCAAGATTACTCTTTTCTCTTTATGTTTTCTGTCTTCCTCCACATATGTTACACAAACATGTATTGCCAGTGTGTATCAAATAGGTTATAGGATACAAGGCGTTGAGTCAGATGTTTTGGGTGAATGCAAAAATGAATTAGACAGGGATCCTGTCCTGAAATAACTCAGAGTCTAACAGAGAAAAAATATCTTTGTGGTATCTTATTTCTTCTGTCTTCTTATAGTCAAATAGGTTTTCTTTCAAAAGTTCAACAGGCTCTCCATGTCCAGTTCAACTCTTTTGATAACTGTTTTTAGGGTGACCAATCATCAAGGTCTGCCCAGGACTTTGCCACTTTTGGCCTGAAAGTCTTACGTTCTGGGAAAGCCGGTCACCCTTGATGTTTTCTTTAGTGAGTGTGTAATTCCTTCCCTGGTTTTTTAGATGTGCTGAACAAAGTTAGAAAACTCACATTCTGTTATGAAATGAAAAATATGCAGAACCTTGGTCTATAAAGAACCCTGGGCAGGGAGTCAGAACCTGAGTTTTTGCGTTAGCTCATCTGCTTGCTATTTGCAGGTGACTAATTCTGTTGCTTTCTGTTTTCCCATAAGTATGACAGAGTATGTAATATGAGCCCCTTAGTTTTTAAAGTCAAAAAGCTTTAGGAAAGATAAATATGAGCTTAACACAGTATGGTTTGAAATGGGCATTCAATTCTGTTCTGAAACTCAGCATAGGGGAGGCGGTTCTACCAGGAAAGTGTGACCGTACTTTGAGGAGACTGAGAATATGACTTTTGCTGTCACACATGACTACACTGTAGGTGAGAGTAGAGTCAAAAGAAAATTCAAGGGCCGGGCATGGTGGCTCACGCCTGTAATCCCAGCACTTTGGGAGGCCGAGGCAGGCGGATCACTTGAGGCCAGGGGTTCAAGACCAACCTGGGTAACATGGTAAAACCCCGTCTTTACTAAAATACAAAAATTAGCTGGGCATCATGGTTGCATGCCTGTAATTCCAGCTTCTCAAGAGGCTGAGGCATGAGAGTTGCTTGAACCTGGGAGGTGGAGGTTGCAGTGAGCCAAGATTGTGCCACTGCACTTCAGCCTGGGCAGCAGCAAGACTCCGTCTCAAAAAAAAAAAAAAGAAAAGAAAATGCAAGAGATTAAGTTTCAGTGTTTATAGCTCTGGTTTTGTTTGTTTTTATCACCTTAAAAGATGTATGTACCACACACCTACTAGAATGGCCCAAATCCAGGACTCTGACAACACTAAATGCCAGCAAGGATGTAGAGTTCATTATTGGTGGGAATGTAAAATGGTACAGGCACAAGACAGTTTGGTTGTTTCCTACAAAACTAAACATATTCTTACCATACAATCCAGCGATTGCATGCTCCTTGGTGTTTACCCAAAAGAGATAAAAACTTATATCCCTGCAAAAACCTGCACACAAATGTTTATAGTAGCTTTATTCATAATTGCCAAAACTTGGAAGCAGCCAAGATGTTCTTCAGTAGATAAATGGATAAACTTTGTTATATCCAAACAACAGAATATTATTCAGCACTAAAAAGAAACTGTCAGGCCGTTAAAATATGTGGAGGAAACTTAAATGCGTATTACTGAATGACAGAAGCTAGCCTGGAAAGGCTACATGGTGTATAATTCCAACTATGACAATATGGAATAAGCAAACTCTGGAGACAGTGAAAAAAATTGGTGATTGCCAGGGGTTGTGTTGGGGAAGGATGAATAGGTGGAGCACAGAGGATTTTTAGGGCAGTAAAGCTACTCTATGATACTTGATAATGTTGGATATATGACATTATACATTTGTCCAAACCCTTAGAATATACAACACCAAGAGTGAACCTTAATGGAAACTACGGACTTGGGGGGATAATCACATGTCAGTATAGGTTCATCAGTTGTAACAAATGCACACTCTGGAGATGTTGATAATAGGGGAGGCTGTGCATGTGTGGGAATAGAAGTATGTAAAAAAAATCTCTGGGTTTTCCTCTTAATTTTGCTGTAAACCTAAAACGCTCCAAAAAATAATTAAAAATAAAGTCTTAAAAATTGATTTTAAAAAAAATGGTATATTATTGGAAAACTCACAGAATCAAACTTTTGATGAGTTATACTATTTGCCTTGAAAAAATTTAGGTCTGCAGATAATTTTATTTTCTGAGAAAGTCTGACTTAGAAGAATATTATATTTCTGTAGCTTAATTGATTTAACTGATGAGCTTCTTTGAGCATTTTTACTAGTTTTTGCAAATAAGGTCTCAGAATAGCACTGTTTAGATAAAATGCCATAGTAGGAATGATTTTTACATAATTCAGTGATGAATAATTAGAAAATAATCATATCAGATTCTTTCAGTTAAGCAAAGTGATATATTGACATGGGGAATTTTCTGGTGTGACACAAAGAAGGTTTCCCCTAGGAATATTTGTAATTTTAAAACTTGTATGAAAACAATCAGTGGATTTTGATATGCAGTTTTAAACTTCAAAATTAACACCTTTTTATGGGTTATCATTAACCTGGTGATAATTTTATTAATTGTGCCAATTAAGCTAAAACAAATCTGTATTCTCATATTTTAGTTTGCACTGGGTGAATGACCTTCCTAGAGCACTTGAGCAGGTAAGAAAACTTACGTTCATTCAACTATCTTGTGTTATTTTCTTTATTGTTGGAAACCTACAGATGTTTCCATTTTCACAAACTATTTACTTGTAGGTCTGACAGTTGGGAAAGGAATCAGTGAAATCACCTGGTGCCATTTGGTGTATTAGTAGTACATTGGGCAACTCTCCTTTCCCTGAGAATTTAAGAAATCTAATTGTAGAGATAAGTTTTAAATATGAACAGGCTAGAAACTGTGCAAAATAATATTGATATCATAAGACATTCTCTGTGTGGATTCCTTCTTGTTTCTTATAGTTTAATTGCCTATAAACTTTTTGTGAGTAGGAACCTACTTATTTATATTTGTATTTTCCCAATGCCTTATACTCAGAGAGTACTAGGTAAATTTTTATTAATTCACACGTATCAATAGACAGGTGAGAGGCAGGTAAAAAGTATGTGTTCAAAGGAGAGAACAAGATCACTGTGGCTTGACGTGGCCTAGAAAAGCTTCAAGAGGAAAGTACTTGAGCAGGGCCTTAGAGAGTGGGTGAAATTTGGATTGGGAAGGCATTCTAAGAAGGGAGAATCGCAGGATAGGTGGAGAGGCACAAGAGCCTCATCAGCATTAAGGAACCAAAAGGAAACCTGTTTGGGGGACTAGTATGGTTCTGGGAAATGAAATGTGATATATTGGGACAGTATTTAGGAGGACTTGAGTGTCAGGTTGAGGAATTTGGAGTTTATGCAATTCAGAGCCACTGGAGCACTTTGAAGAGGAAAATGACATCATGACAAAGCTGGTGGGCAAAATAATAATGGCCATATCTGAATGCGTATAATTTTCCAGTTTCCATTTGCTGTGCTCTGTTTTATATTTGTGTTAAATAGCTCTGCAAGATATATTTGTTTTGCTGATTAGAAAGTGATGCCTGTGCCGGATGCGGTGGCTCATGCCTGTAATCCCAGCACTTTGGGAGGCCGAGGCTGGTGGATCACCTGAGGTTAGGAATTCGAGACCAGACTGGCCAACATGGTGAAACTCCACCTGTACTAAAAATACAAAAATTAGCCAGGCGTGGTGGCAGGTGCTTGTAATCCTAGCTACTTGGGAGGCTGAGGCAGGAGATTCTCTTGAACCCGGGAGGCAGAGGTTGCAGTGAGCTAAGATCACACCATTGCACTCCAGCTTAGGCGACAGAGTGAGACTCTGTCTCAAAAACAAACAAACAAACGAAAAACTGATGCCTGGAGCAGTTGGTTAAATTGAAGGGAGACTATTTCAGTGGTCCAAGGAGGAGATAAACTAAATCAGGTGGTAATGGTAGGAGTTAAAAGGAAGAGTATTTAGGACTCTACAAAGAAAGAATCAAGTTTAGTGGCTGATTAGATCTGAAGATCAAACGGGGGAGGCAAAGCTCACTTTCAGGTTTTGAGTCTGGATTAGTAAAAGTAGGAGAAAGAATGTTGATGGTCAGATAAAGGGAATAGAAGATGGCAATAGAAATATGGCAGTTGGACAGGGGAATTGATTTGATAAATAGGTGTTTTCCTTGTGGTGGTTGGAGGGAGCAGGGCCGATAAGTATGCTGAGAGACAAATGTCCAGGGAATAGGCAGTTGAAGATGATTTTAGACTTTAAGAAGATGGCCAAGCTGAAGTTAGAGATTGGAAAGTGGTCATTGTGAAATCATGGAAGTTGATAAGCCGTTTGACGGAGAGTGGGGGCTACAGACTTCTGAGGACTAAGTCTTAGGTGTTTGGTTTAGTAGAGTTTGATGACAAGAAGAGGAAGCAACACTAAAGGTGAAGAAGGGAAGGAACCATAGCCTTTACAAATTATTAATACTGCTTTTAATAGCTTCATGATATATTAAATATACATTTAAGACAGTGCTTTTATTAGAAGAGCCTACTGTGATTTGGATTCTGGTTTACTTCAGAATCTACCTTTTCCTGTAAGGGTCCTCATTGCTGAGAATAGTCATTCAAACTAGTTACAGCTTGTAGTCTGAGAGTGAGCAAAATCTGTGGTACTGGAATTCACTCTGGCCATTATTTTCCTTAAGCTACCAATTAGAACTTGGTTTTGTTTTAAAGCTGGAAAATAAATTAATTACTTCTCTTTAAAGAAAACTAATACGTTTCTAGGTTAATGCTGTGAATCATAATGAGTTCTCTGTAGCTTATTCTGCATAATAAGGCACCCCAACTTGATGGCTTAAAACAACAACTGTGTAGCCCACGATTTTGTGGGTTGGCAGTTGGGGCTGGATTTGGTTAGGAAATCTGGGTCTGGCTTAGCTCGTCCATGTGTCTGTGATCAGCTGCCAGATTGTCTGGGAGCTAGCTGGTTTGGAGGGCCTCGGTGTGCACAGCTGGCTGATCTCAGCTCCACATCCTCCTCCTCCGCTAGGCTAGCTCAGGCTTGTTCACACATTATGGCTGGGCTGGGCTCCAAGAGAGCAGGTGGAAACATGCAACACATTTGAGACCTAGACTTGGAACTGGCACACTGTCACTTCCACTGCATTCTTTTGGCCAAAGCAAGTCACAAGTCCAGCCAAGATTCAAGGGGAGGGAAAATAGACTCCCTATCTTGATGAAAGTTGTTAGAAAATGACAGTTCAGAGGCCATAGCTACAGGGAGGTTTGTGATTTTTGCAGCCTACCCCAATTAAAGATTTTTTTCTCTTTCAGCATTTTTCTGATTATAAAACTAAGTTGTACCTATTAGAAAACTTGAAAACGTACAACATATTTTTATAGGCATTAATATTAGTGAATGTATAGTTGTCTTTCCAAGTATATTATGCATCATGATTTTCTGACAGTTGGTTGCATTAGAATGTTATTTGTTAAATTATGTGATTATTAATTTGGCATAATAGGAATGGTTGTCATAAAATGTTGATTTAGACACTATATATTTTTTAACATTTATATATGTAAAAATTTGAATCATTTTGTTGTCTTGTATTTATTACAGATTCATTATATTTTAAAACCAGATGGAGTGTTTATCGGTGCAATGTTTGGAGGCGACACACTCTATGAACTTCGGTGTTCCTTACAGTTAGCGGAAACAGAAAGGGAAGGAGGATTTTCTCCACACATTTCTCCTTTCACTGCTGTCAATGACCTGGGACATCTGCTTGGGAGAGCTGGCTTTAATACTCTGACTGTGGTAACTATCAAGTTTGATTAACCCATTACTTACACAGTTCAGAAGTAACTTATTTTCATTTTAAAGATAGAAAACTGTATGTGTTCATGGTTTTATGGCACTCTTTCTTTCCCCCTTTTTTTTCTTTTTTTAAGGGAAAAGCCCTGATTGACAATGCTTAGTTTGTATAACACATCTTAATTGACACGAGGTAGGAATGTATAATTTTTTACTGTCTGTTACCTTAAAAAGTAGCTCAAAAAATGTATCACAGATAACAAGACAAATTTCTAAACATACAACTCCGTCAGAATCTTCAAATCCAGAATTAGGTGTAAAAAGGGGCTTAGAGTATTCCAGATGATAGGAAGAAAAGGGCATAAGTAGGGGAACCTGTAGTATTACCACCACCAGCTACCCCCAAACAGTGCCATATGAAGCAGAAATGAGAGAATGTGTGTTCTCAAGGCCTACGGTGAGATCAAGGCTAGAGAAGGTAGGACAGGGTGCTGTACTCCATTAGGGCTAGAGAAATATCGAAAGAAGACCCACAGGCAGTCAGTGAGTAATAACCATAAAGTCAGCATGGTAAAGTGATGGAGTAGGACAGTGGGACTTTGGTGTCCAACAGGAGTAACTTGGATCCTTACACTATTTCTTTGCTAGATAGGGACATTTGAGTAACTTACTTTTTTGAGCATTTATTTCTTTTTAAAATGCAAATGTGTGGCTGGGTGCAGTGGCTCACACCTGTAATCCCAGCACTTTGGGAGGCCAAGGCAAGTGGATCTCCTGAGATGAGGAGTTTGAAACCAACTTAGCCTATGTAGTGAGACTCCATCTCTACTAAAAATACAAAAAATTAGCTGGTCATGGTGTCGCATGCCTGTAATCCTAGCTACTCGGGAGGCTGAGGCAGGAGAATTGCTTGAACCTGAGAGGCAGAGGTTGCAGTGAGCTGATATTGCGCCATTGCACTCCAGCCTGGGCAACAAGAGTAAAATTCCTGTCTGAAAAAAAAAAAAAAAAAAAAAAAAAAAAAAAAAAAAAAGCAAATGCTACTCACCTCAGGTGGCTATTAGTATTTAAAGAGATAAAGGGTGTGAAGTACCAGGACCAGCTTACATTAGCTCCTGCCTTCCTCTTTCCCCATCACTCTACTCCTAGCATTTTCTAGAACTAGGCTTCCAAGAGACAGCCATCTGGAGAGAATGTTTGCCCTCTTCCTCCTCCCTCCACTAACAGTCTTTTTTTTTTTTTTTTTTTAATTATTATACTGTAAGTTCTAGGGTACATGTGCACAACGTGCAGGTTTGTTACATATGTATATGTGTTGCATATGTATACATGTGCCATGTTGGTGTGCTATACCCAGTAACTCATCATTTACATTAGTTATATCTCCTAATGCTATCCTTCCCCACCACCGCATGACAGGCCCCAGTGTGTGATGTTCCCCTTCCTGTGTCCAAGTGTTCTCATTGTTCAATTCCCACCTATGAGTGAGAACATACGGTGTTTGGTTTTCTGTTCTTGCAATAGTTTGCTGAGAATGATGGTTTCCAGCTGCATCCATGTCCCTACAAAGGACATGAACTCATCCTTTTTTATGGCTGCATGGTATTCCACGGTGTATATGTGCCACATTTTCTTAATCCAGTCTGTCATTGATGGACATTTGGGTTGGTTCCAAGTCTTTGCTATTGTGAATAGTGCCGCAATAAACATACGTGTGCATGTGTCTTTATAGCAGCATGATTTATAATCGTTTGGGTATATACCCCGTAATAGCATGGCTGGGTCAAATAGTATTTCTAGTAGATCCTTGACGAATCGCCACACTATCTTCCACAATGGTTGAACTAGTTTACAGTCCCACCAACAGTGTAAAAGTGTTCCTATTTCTCCACATCCTCTCCAGCACCTGTTGTTTCCTGACCTTTTAATGATCTCCATTCTAACTGGTGTGAGATGGTATCTAATTGTGGTTTTGATTTGCATTTCTCTGATGGTGAGTGATGATGAACATTTTTTTTCATGTGTCTGTTGGCTGCATAAATGTCTTCTTTTGAGGAGTGTCTGTTCATATCCTTCGCCCACTTTTTGATGGGGTTTTTCTCTTGTAAATTTGTTTGAGTTCTTTGTAGGTTCTGGATATTAGCCCTTTGTCAGATGAGTAGATAACAGAAATTTTCTCCCATTCTGTAGGTTGCCTGTTCACTCTGATGGTAGTTTCTTTTGCTGTGCAGAAACTCTTTAGTTTAATTAGATCCCATTTGTTAATTTTGGCTTTTGTTGCCATTGCTTTTGGTGTTTTAGTCATGAAGTCCTTGCCCATGCCTATGTCCTGAATGATATTGCCTAGATTTTCTTCTAGGGTTTTTATGGTTTTGGGTCTAACATTTAAGTCTCTAATCCATCTTGAATTAATTTTTGTATAAGGAGTAAGGAAGGGATCCAGTTTCAACTTTCTACATATGGCTAACCAGTTTTCCCAGCACCATTTATTAAATAGGGAATCCTTTCCCCATTCTTGTTTTTGTCAGGTTTGTCAAAGATCAGATGATTGTAGATGTGTGGTTTTATTTCTGAGGGTTCTGTTCCATTGGTCTATATCTCTGTTTTGGTACCAGTACTATGCTGTTTTGGTTACTGTAGCCTTGTAGTAGAGTTTGAAGTCAGGTAGTGTGATGCCTCCAGCTTTGTTCTTTTGGCTTAGGATTGTCTTAGCAATGCGAGCTCTTTTTTGGTTCAGTATGAATTTTAAAGTAGTTTTTTCCAGTTATCTGAAGCAAGTCATTGGTAGCTTGATGGAGATGGCATTGAATCTATAAATTACCTTGGGCAGTATGGCCATTTTCACGATATTGATTCTTCCTATCTATGAGCATGAAATGTTCTTCCATTTGTTTGTGTCCTCTTTTATTTCATTGAGCAGTGGTTTGTAGTTCTCCTTGAAGAGGTCCTTCACATCCCTTGTAAGTTGGATTCCTAGGTATTTTATTCTATTTGAAGCAATTGTGAATGGGAGTTAATTTATGATTTGACTCTCTGTCTGTTACTGGTATATAAGAATACTTGTGATTTTTGCACATTGATTTTGTATCCTGAGACTTTGCTGAAGTTGATTATCAGCTTAAGGAGATTTGGGGCTGAGACAATGAGATTTTCTAAATGTACAATCATGTCATCTGCAAACAGGGACAGTTTGACTTCCTCTTTTCCTCATTGAATACCCTTTATTTCTTTCACCTGCCTGATTGTCCTAGCCAGAACTTCCAACACTATGTTGAATAGGAGTGGTGAGAGAGGGCATCCCTGTCTTGTGCCAGTTTTCAAAGGGAATGTTTCCAGTTTTTACCCATTCAGTATGATATTGGCTGTGGGTTTGTCATAAATAGCTCTTATTATTTTGAGATACGTTCCATCAATACCAAATTTATTGAGAGTTTTTAGCATGAAGGGCTGTTGAATTTTGTCAAAGGCCCTTCTGCATCTGTTGAGATACTCGTGTGGTTTTTGTCTTTGGTTCTGTTTATATGCCGGATTACGTTTATTGATTTGTGTGTGTTGAACCAGCCTTGCATCCCAGGGATGAAGCCCACTTGATCATGGTGGATAAGCTTTTTGATGTGCTGCTGGATTCGGTTTGCCAGTATTTTATTGAGGATTTTTGCATTGATGTTCATCAGGGATGTTGGTCTAAAATTCTCTTTTTTTGTTGTGTCTCTGCCAGCTTTGGTATCAGGATGATGTTGGCCTCATAAAATGAGTTAGGGAGGATTCCTTCTTTTTCTATGATTGGAATAGTTTCAGAAGGAATGGTACCAGCTCCTCCTTGTACATGTGGTAGAATTCAGCTGTGAACCCATCTGGTCCTCGACTTTTTTGATTGGTGGGCTATTAATTATTGCCTCAATTTCAGAGTCTGTTATTGGTCTGTTCAGGGATTCAACTTCTTCCTGGTTTAGTCTTGGGAGAGAGTATGTGTCCAGGAATTTATCCATTTCTTCTAGATTTTCTAGTTTATTTGCGTAGAAGTGTTTATAGTATTCTCTGATGGTCATTTGTATTTCTGTGGGGTCGGTGGTGATATCCCTTTTGTCATTTTTTATTGCATCTATTTGATTCTTCTCTCTTTTCTTCTTTATTAGTCTCGCTAGCAGTTTATCAATTTTGTTGATCTTTTCAAAAAATCAGCTCCTGTATTCATTGATTTTTTTTAAGGGTTTTTTGTTCACTAACAGTCTTTCTAAAGGATATCATTACTCTTCAGCGATCAGTCCAATGGACTTACTATGAATTTCCAAACCCCTCAGGCCTAGAAACATCCCTAAACCTGATTAGTGGAAATAGGAACTTATTGATGAAGAAAGCATCTCGCTACATAATTAGAGATGATAAGCTCAAACACTAAAATAGCTGTTTGGCATGATTTTGTGTGGGTATATTCATGAAATCAACCAACCAAAAATAGATTGTGTCATATCCTTGCTTGTTTCGATAGAAAGCAAGGGGCATGGACAAGTAGGGCCCCTGATGTTGGAAAGGAGCCTCCAGGGACGGGAAGAATTAACAGGCTGGAGGACTAGGCTGGGAACCGAAGAGAACCCCAAAGGCTTCACACCTGTGTCTAGGATTGACCTTTTGTTAACTTTTAAGCTGCCTGAGTCCATAGAAACTGCATTCTGAGAGGTTGCGTGGCTAGAAATCGGAAAACTGCTTCATATGAGTGCTCTACTTTGTAATGAAAATAAACACTGTTAATACAGGCAATTGTACGTTGAAGGATCATTGTATTTATATTTGTAATTGTATAAGTAACAAATATATTTTGGTTGTAACTATTAAGCTATACAGATAAAGTGAAAGTCTTATCATTCCCCCTTAATCCTAAAAGTGCTCAGCTCTCTCTTGAGAGAGTTCTCAAAATTTTGGTCTCAGGACCCCACTACACACTGAAAAATTACTAAGAAACTTAAAGGGCTTTTGTATAGTGAGTTAACATCTGTCAGTATTAAATATATTAGACATTAAAACTGAATTTGTTTTAGTATTCATTTAAAGCCAACAATAATATACCTATTACTTGTTAACATAAATGACCCTTTTTAATAAAAAATAACTATATTTTCTTTCTTTTCTTTTTTTTTTGGAGACAGTTTCACTCTGCCACCCAGGCTGGAGTGCAGTGGCGGGATCTCGGCTCACCACAACCTCTGCCTCCCAGGTTCAAGTGATTGCACTGCCTCAGCTTCCCGAGCAGCTGGGATTACAGGCACGTGCCACCACGCCCCGTTAATTTTTGTATTTTTAGTAGAGATGGGGTTTCACCATGTTGGCCAGTCTGGTCTTGAACTCCTGACCTCAAGTGATCCGCCCACCTCAAATCCCAAAGTGCTGGGATTAGAGGCGTGAGCCACTGTGCCCGGCCTTTTCTAAAACAAAAATAATTGAAAGAGAAGAATGGCATTGCTTCACATTTTTGCCAGTTAATGTGTACCTTAGTAAGAGAGCTAGATTCTCACGTCTGCTTCCGCATTCAAGTCTCTTGATATACCACGTGTCATGTCATGTCGCCTCTACAATAACCCATTGTAGAATAAGAGGTAAAAAGCCAAATATCTAAGTATTATTATGAAAATAATTTTGACTTCGTGGACCCCAAAAAAAGTCCTAGGGACCCCGGGACTCTCCAAACCACACCTGGAGAACTGCTGTCCTAGATGTAGCTACTATTATCAGTTTAGTGTGTAACCTTCCAGACTTTTTTTTGTTTTTAAACAAGAACTACTTTGCTATATATAGACTCATATGTATTCATACATTTCTGAAACTTTAAATTCTTAACAGTATATGTATTTTTAATATATTGTTATTATAAGAGTTTTCTAAATTGGTGTGGATATATTTGCACTTCTTAATTTCCACATATTATTTCCTAGTATGAATGTACCACAGTTTTACTTAACTATTTCCCTGTGAATGACCTTTAGGTTTGTTCTGAGTTTTTTGCCAGTAGTAGCAGTGCTGCAGTGAATATCCTTCTATACAAATTCATTTATGTATTCAGTCTTGCAGCAAACATTTACTGAGTACCTTCTATGTGTCAGGCACTATCCTAGGTACTTCAAATACAGCAGTGAACAAAACAGAAATCCCTGCCTGGTGTTTTTGGGTTTATAGCAGGGCTGTTGGTAAACTTTAGACGGTTCAATAACACTGGGATGTTGTACACAAAATTTGTGGTGGTGGTGTTCATAAATGGAGGAAAGTACCCATTGTTTTCATCAGATCTTGAGAGACCTCATATAACTAAAAATAGATTAGGAACCAGTGATTTAAAACCTTTTCGATAACATTTATTTTACTTATAATATGGGAAAAATTTCCTTTACAGTCTGTCCTCTTGAGAATCGTCTTCTGTATTGCTGTGTCTCCAACCTGTTATTGAGATGAAAAAAGAATCTCTGGGAATGTAAAGCCTCTAAAAAGTATAGAGGGGTGTAGGGCTGGGATGGTGTGGAGGGGTGTGGTGCACATTGTTATGAGGTGATGTTAAAAAATTTATATGAGGTCATACAGGTTAGTCAGCAATATTACAGGACTCAAAAATTATTGCCCATTAGGAAAAAATGGGATTTCTGCTGATCACCAGAAGAAAGTTAAATTATGTGAACTACACTTGGTTTTCTATGGTTATAAGAATGAGTTTTAGAAAGATTCCTACTAAAAATGTTTAACCTGATATTAAAATGTTTAAAAGCCTACATTTCTATTAATTGGGAAATCTAATTCAAAATACTATCCATATTCTCTAAAAATGAGCCTAATGACTCATACTTTAATATAAAAATATTGGTGTACAATCTTCTTTATACAATTAGAGAGTTGCTGATTTAATAAGAAAGTTATAAGAATGTGTTCTTGAATCATTACATTTATCCTTTGAGGCATGTATATGGTTTTGTTTCTGAAGTGCTGTATTAATATTGTGTCCTGGCCAGGCACCGTTGTTCGCTCCTGTAATCCCAGCACTTTGGGAGGCCTAGGTGGGAGAATCACTTCAGCCTAGGATTTCAAGACCAGCCTGGGCAACATAGGGAGACCCCATCTCTACAAAAAAAAATTTATAAATTAGCTGGGCCTGTCTAGTCCCAGCTACTTGGAAGGCTGAGGTGGAAGGATTGAGCCTGGGATATTGAGGCTGCAGTGAGCCATGATCTCATCACTGTACTCTAGCCTGGGTGACAGAGCAAGATTCTGTCTCCAAAAAAAAATAATAATAATATGTGTTCTAATTCATTTTCTAAAAATTCCCATCCAAAAAAGCTTTTGTATAATCAGCTATACAGGTTTATGTTGCATATATTAGATATATTACTTTCATGCTACAATGGATTTTTATTTTTAAAGTGAAATCGAGTCAAATTAGTATCATAGTTGTATTTACATCTTAATATTGTGTTTTCATCTTAATGAATTATTTTCAGAGAATCGGCATTCTAAGTAAAGCTGATTTCCTTTTTAGAATTGAACTACCAGGGTAATACTTTAAGAGAATGGTGCAAGGCCTGGCACCATGGCTCACGCCTGTAATCCTAACACTTTGGGAGGCCGAGGCAGGCAGATCAGGAGGTCAGGAGATTTGAGACCATCTTGGCTAACACAGTGAAACCCCGTCTCTACTAAAAATACAAAAAAATTAGCCTTGCGTGGTGGCACGTCCCTGTAGTCCCAGCTACTTGGGAGACTGAGGCAGGAGAATCGCTTGAACCTGGGAGGCGGAGGTTGCGGTGAGCCAAGATCGCACCACTACACTCCAGCCTGGGCACTGGGCAACAAAGTGAGACTCCGTCTCAAAAAGAAAAAAAGAATGGTGCAGATATGGTCGCCTTTAATTTAAATAAGGCCTTCAACAAAGCTGTTGTGGCATTCTTTTGATTGAGGTGGAGATAGTGCTTTTAGTTGGTTTCATTGAAGAATTCTTTTCAAAGGATATTGCTTAATGGCCACATAACAGCCTGGAAGGAATTTTGTTTTTAATCTTAGGATCTCCTCTTAAAAATAGCTTGTTAATATAGAAAAGTATATGGATGATGAATGTTCATGGTCTCACTACCCAGAGGTCTCATTAAAAAGCATACACAACCTGATATGTGTATATGTTTTTTTAAAAGAAGAATAAAAATGAATATATGGAGAGAATGATACACAATAAGGTGTAAAGTGAAATGAAGTCGTCTTCTCCTCACTTCTCCCTGTGTTGCCCAGGCTAGAGTGCAGTAGTGAGGTCTCTGCTTACTGTAGCCTCCACCTCCCAGGTTCAAGGGATTCTCATGCCTCTGCCTCCCAAACAGCTGGGACCAGAGGTGTGTGCCATCACACCCAGCTAATTTTTTTTTTTTTTTTTGGAGACAGTCTCACTCTTTCATCCAGACTGGAGTGCAGTGGTGTGATCTTGGCTCACTGCAACCTCTGCCTCCCGGGTTCAAGTGATTCTCCTGCCTCAGCCTCACGAGTAGCTGGAACTACAGGTGCATGCCACCACGCCTGGCTAATTTTTTGTATTTTTAGTAGAAATGGGGTTTCACCATGTTAGCCGGGATGGTCTTGATCTCCTGACCTTGTCATCTTCCTACTTCAGCCTCCCAAAGTGCTGGGATTACAGTCATAAGCCATCGTGCCTGGCCCTCCTCCTGACTTCTCAAACCCTGGTCCCTTTCCCCAAAGATTTGTTAGCTGTGTCTTAGACATCCTTTCAGATCAATTTTTTTTTCATAGACCCATAGAGTACACTTACATCATTTAAATCCACTTATATAATACTACATGCCCTCTTTTGCTTTTTTTTTTTTTTCCGGTCAATAACATATCTCGGAGATTTTTTCCTACAGACATGTGTCTACCTTATTTTTTGAGAACTGTACAGTATTTTATAGAATACATGTTCTTGAATTTGTTTAACCAGTCCTCTATTAATGATTTATTTTAGGCTAGTTTCCGGCCAGGTGCCGTAGCCCAGGCTTGGAGTCCCAGCACTTCGGGAGGCCAAGGCGGGTGGATCACGCGCTTAGGAGATCGAGACCAGCCTGGCTAAGACAGTGAAAGCCCATCTCTGCTAAAAATACAAAAAAATTATTAGCCAGGTATGGTGGCGGGCGCCTGTAGTCCCAGCTACTTGGGAGGCTGCGGCAGGAGAATGGCGTGAACCCAGGAGGCGGAGCTTGCAGTGAGTGGAGATTGCACCACTGCATTCCAGCCTGGGCGGCAGAGCGAGACTCCGTCCAAAAAAAAATACAAAAATTAGCCAGATGTGATGGGGTGTGTCTGTAATCCCAGCTACTGGGGAGGCTGAGGCACAAGAGTCGCGTGGGCCCAGGAGGCAGAGGCTACAGTGAGCGGAGATCGTGCCACTGCACTCCAGCCTGGGCAACACAGCAAGAATCTGTCTTAAAAAAAAAAAAAAAAAAAAAAAGATTTATTTTAGGCTACTTTCCAATAAGAACGAACTCCTACTTTTAGTGCCTAACACAGTAAAATTTTATCACATCACAACTGCGTGCCGGTGGGGCAGCCCATCTCTGTCTTGTAGCTGTGCCATCTGGCCCTGTGTTCTATAAGGCCACAGCAAAAGAGATGGCCTGGAAAAGGCTCTAGCTCTTAACTGTCTTGCCTCTCCTTTCTTTGGCCAAAAGAAATATGTGTTTGAGATTAGGAAGTGTCACGGAGCACCTGGGTATTTGGAGAGCATCAGTGGTCTCTGCCACTGTACGAACAGTAAAGTCCTGTATCAGGCTTCAAAAAGAAGAGGAAGTCATTACCCAATTGTTCATTTGAGAAACAAACTCCACATGTATCAGCAATGTGCTCATTTCCTAAACAAGCCTGTTGGCTGCATTACTAGATGTAGAATGAAATATTTTGATTCTAGATGCCCCATTTTAAGAAAGATTGATGTTGACACTGTCCAGGGACATGTAGTCAGAACATGTAAGGATCTACAGATCTGTAGTCCCAGCTACTCGAGAGGCTACAGATTTTTGTGTCCTGAAGGTTTTCAAAGACTTGGAGAAGAGGGTGATGGTTTGTAGGGTACAGAATACTTTTATTCTGTGTGGTTCCCAAGGAGAGAACTAGAACCAATGATGGAGTGTTAGAATGATTTCTCTCACAATGGAGGATATTTAATCAGCAATTAGAGACCTTCATAAATCAAGCATAAGCCAGATGACATCTATGAAGAATATTGTAAAGATTTTTTACTTAGCATGGGAGATTGGTCTGGGTAATCTCTGTGGCCTCTTTTTAAACCTGGAATTTTGTATCATGAATGTCAAATGAATATTTCTTTTTCTTTTTAAATAGGACACTGATGAAATTCAAGTTAACTATCCTGGAATGTTTGAATTGATGGAAGATTTACAAGGTAAGGCACTTGAAAGAATGTTTAGACTCCATGGGGAAAGGTAGGCCAAAAAAAAGAATTTTTAGACTCCATTTGAGAGAGACATTTTGAGAGCCAGCCCTTTGGCAGGCACTGGACAATGCACTAGGGATCCATTGTTGAGGAGAAAGCAGACTGTCTTCATGGAACTTCTGATATAAAATGGAGGAGGCAGGCACCAGGCAGCTGTCAAAAAGATAAGTGTTAAATTAGAATTGTGGTCAGTGCTATGAAGTAGAGGCATATAGTGCCACGGCTGTTTGTCAAAAGATGGCAGGACTTTTTTTTGAAGTGCACTTGAGGATGATAGAACACATTGGTGACTTCCTTCAGCCACAGTTGGCAGCTGAGATACAGGCTCAAGAAGGAAGGTAGTTGGGTTGGTTTAGAAGTAGGGTTTTGTCGGGGGGAAATGTCCCAATCTGGGAGACAAAGAAGTCCTATCTGAGGAAGTAGCAATTGACTGTGCTCTAAAAAAAAATGGAGATGAATTAACTGGGTAGACAGAGTAAGCAAGTGAGTCCGAGGCAAGGAGAACAGCATATGCAAAGGCCCTCCTGTGAAAATGAACATAGCAAGAACTGAAAGAAGGGCATTTTGGCTGGTGTACAGGGAGTAAGAAGGAGAGAGTTAAGTGATGACCTTGGTGAGTCTACAGGAGTCACAGATCAAATGCAGAAGTACTTTATAGGCCTTGTTAAAATTGTTTGCCCTTATCTTAAAACGCCCCTTGAGGCATCTTAGAGAGATAACAGTATCAGACTTGGATTTTGAAAGGAGTAGATTGGTAGATAAACTAGTAGTGAGATTAGTATCAGTAAAGCTTGTGTGATGATGGTGGTTTGTACTAAGGTGGTGGCAATGGAGATGAAGAGAAGCAGATGCATCCCAGAGATGTTTAGTAGGTAAATTTTGCAGTTCCTGCTGGTGGATTGGATGTGGGCAGATGAAGGAGAAAGACATTTGAAGCATAATTGGTGAGTTTTAGCTCACAGAGAAAGATGGTATTCTTTACTGATAGAGGAAACAATAGAATAGCAGGTATGGGCAGGTACAGCCCTTGAGTTTACATTTGGATACATTGGGTTCGAAGTGCTTTTGAAATACCTAAGAGGTTATGTCAAGTAGGCAGTTGAGTATGTGGGTAGGTAGCTCAGAGGAAGCTACTGGCTTGGTTAAAAAGTTGGGAGTCAGTTGTGAATAGGTGACATTCAAAGCATTTGCCTAGGATAAGAACATGGAGTGAGCAGAGAAAGTGGCTTGATACTGAGCCTGTAGCAGGTGGGTAGACTACGTCTGAGCCTACAAGGAGACTTGAGAAGGAGTAGCCAGCAAGGTGTTCCGGGAAAACACCAGAAAAGTGTAGAATTGCCTGAACCAAAGGAAAGAAAGAGTGTTTCAAAACAAAGGGAGCACTTAGTAGCATTAAAAGCAAACTATGAACTGAAAAGGAAGTTCACTAGATTTAGAAACGAAGGTTATTGGTGTCCCTGGTGAGAGCTCTTTTGTTGGAGCGAGGAGAGTAGAAGGGGAGTAGGTTGAGGAATAAGTGGAAAATGAGGAACTGGAGACAGCAAATGTGTGCTGTTCTTTCAAGAAGTCTAGTGGTGAAGAAGAGGTGAAGGATGGAAAGGTTACAGGTGTCAGAAGAGAGGAGAGGAATAGGAGTTGGGATGAGTTTTGTTTTTTTTTTTTTTTTTCTAAAACTTGAATTTAACTGCTGACTAGAAGAATCTAAGTGCTTTCGTAGAAGAGGTGACTCTAGAAGAGAGGGAAAAGATAATTGATGATGACAGGTGTCTGAGAAGGTGGGAAGGGTGCAATACAAAGGCCACTGGAGGGGTTGACCTTGCTAAGGGGAGAGGCAGAGTTATAGCAGGAAGGGAGAACAGATAGCACCAAAGGACGTGTAGGTGTTTATGTTTGAAAGCAAGAAGTTCCCATCTTGTGGATCTTTCTTTCTTTTTTTTTTTTTTTTTGGTCAAACAGGAAGTAATATATGCTAAGAATGAAAGAGAGTTTTGAGAAGTGAACGGAACCATTTGAAATAGTCATTATAGGGAATGAGAAGGTGAACTGACCATCAACAGTAGGTGGTAGCTCAGGACGAGGCACAAAAATCAGGTAGTTGAATTAGTTTGGGTTGGGGGTTTGCTAGTTAAAAATGACAAAGAGACAAAAGTAAAAGATAATTCTAGGAATATAATTGAAATAATAGGTTAAAGAATCTTAGCTGGAAGAAAAGGGAAGTGGGAACAAAAAAGAGTGAGCTGATAAATTGGGAGGAAGAAGAAGAACTGTGCACAGGTGATTCCAAGGCGGTCAGGGAATGGTCATGGTTGGAGCTCCTGAACACACTGGAGGGACAGGAGGATATGGTCAGAAAATGAGATGTTTGATGATTTTGGAAGTAAAGCAGTTACAAGTGATAACTTGGTTTGGGACATGTCTCAGGTATCAAGGCAGAGGTGGCGTAATGGAGTGGTTGATTAGAGATGAGATTTTAAAATCTTAACTTGTTGATTATTAACATGAAGTCACCCAGGATGGTGGCAGTACTGGGAGTGTAGAGGAAAACTGAGCCAAGTGCCAAACCTTTCAATGAATGAGGTGAGTGACTAACCTGATGTCAGACAGCAAGCAGGAGTCAAGAGAAGATTACAGCCTTATGGTGTGGGGCCTCAGCAGGATGAATGTGTTTAATGGGGTAGAGAAGTAATGGCCTGGAAGAGGCTTCAAGGAGTAAGAAGGACACAGACCAAACTCTGAAAGAGGTTAGATATGCAAAAATAAACTCAATTACTTGAAAGGGATGCTAGAGAAGCAGTTTCCTCAAAAGAGAGCTTCAACTTGCCTCCTTTGTGGGAATTTGTGAGGTGGTTATTTTATATATACAGACTAACATCAAAAATAGTTTCGATGAATGGGGGAAGCTAGAGAGGTTAAAGGTATATTCTGTGAATCCAGAACTATACTTACCTAGGGGAGACTTTATCTGGATCCTGAAAAATTGTAAGATGATTTAAAGAAAGAGGATTATACAAATAAGTATCTAGTCTTTACTTACAGATTTATAGTCTTTTGTGAGCTTTGTTGTACTTGCTTCCTTAAGTTACGAGTGAGAAGAATTAGGGCCAAAGAGAACAGTTGCCTGTCAAGTGGCAGAATTAGCTGCCAAACTCATGCTTTTTGACTCTGCCCTGGCACTGTCTGAACTGACCCTGTTCCTTCTTGTGGTTGCCCTTCCGTAACAAGGTTCATTTTACCTATCATGCAGCCTCCTCTGAGTGTGGAGCTTCTGTCACTCTGCAAACAGAAAGATGTGTAACTGAAATCTTACCATTGTCATCAGTTTTCATTCATTAATAGAGAGATTGGCAGCCAATAGCATGCGTGGCCAAGATGACAGAGGATCAGTAATAAGCCACACACACCCCTTCCCCAGCACTACCCCAAGGACTTACCTGATGTAATCAAGGAGCCACTTTATCCAAAGGCTTGAGAGATGATGGTGGGCTGATGATTTATCACTTGGGCTCTAATGATAAAAATATTATTCAAATACAGCATTTATTTTTGTTCTGCTATAGAATCTGTGTTCATTTCAAGAAAGAAAAGAGAAAAATACTAGAAATTAGACCTATCCGTTGGAAAAGGTTACTTCCCACTGATTTCAACATATATACAGCACTTAACTCTGTGCTCAGTGCAATTCTCTGAGGTTTTTCTAATACCCTAATTTTACCTGTGAGAAAATTGAGGCATCAAGAAGTTCAGTATCTTGTCCATGGTCACACTGAATCTGTAGTTACAATTTGAATTCAGAGTCCTATACTGCATATTTGATATGTATGTGGTTCTTTAAATTCAGATTAACATGTATATTCAGCGAAATGTATTAATCTTAAAGGTACAGCTGCTTGTGTTTTAACCACCATCCTGACCAAAATATTGAACATTTTCAGTCTCTCAGAAGGTCGCCTTGTGCTCCTTCCAAATTGATAACCCCCTCTTTTCCTAAAGGTTTCATTTGTTTTTCAGATGGAGTCTCACTCTGTCACCTAGGCTAGAGTACAGCGGCACGATCTTGGCTCACTGCAACCTCTGCCTCCTGGGTTCAAGTAATTCTCCTGCTTCAGCCTCCCAAGTAGCTGGTATTACAGGCATGTGCCACCATGCCTGGCTAATTTTTGTATTTTTAGTAGAGACTGGGTTTCACCATGTTGGCCAGGCTGGTCTCAAACACCTGACCTCAGGTGATCCACCCATTTTGGCCTCCCAAAGTGCTGGGACTACAGGTGTGAGTCTCCTAAAGGTTTTAAATAGACCATATATTTTCAGGAACTATGGCCTAATACTTTCAGATGCTTTCCTAGTGCTTCTCTTTTTTTTTAACTGTAACATCTGTTACAGAAATCAGATTTCTTAGTTTTTGATACATCTTATCCATAGGAATATTAAGAGGAATTATTTAAACTTATAAAATGATATTTAATAAAATGGATACAATCATTAACAGGTTGGTTTTATATATCTTCGCTTACCGTTTATTGAGCATCTACCCATGTGCCAACCGCTGAGCCAACAGTGGAAATACATAGTTCCTGATCTCAGGGAGCTTATATTGTAGTAGGGAAGAAGAAACACACAAAGATAGAGACAGACTCATACATTCAACTGAAAATGAAATCATTTATAATAAAGTACAAGGAGAAACACAGGAGGAAAAGGCCCTAAATCTGCTTAGGGAGTCAGGAATGCTTTTGCAAAAGAGGCAGCACCTAAGCAAAAATGAGTTTTCCTGGAGAATGAAAGGTGGGTTGAGGTTTAAGAGAGCTAACATTGCATCCACATGGAGGTAGAATGGGATATGCACATCCTTCACTCTCCTGATTAAGGAATGGTACCATAATCCAGTATTCCTTGAGTATGTAGAACGGGGAGATGATGGGAAATGATACAGGATCAGAGGTTTCTACATTTTTTTTCAGATTAGCATTGTAATGTCTTGGAAGAATTTTGCATAGAGTAGAGAAAATGAGACAGATTTGTGTGTGTTAGAAAGCTCACCTTCCAGCATTGTTTATGAGGCATAGTTTATGAGGAAGGAAAGACTAGAGCTAACATGGTTAATCTGTTTGTTTTTTTGTTAAATGTATAAGGAAACCCAGGCACAGACAGAAGTTAAGTAACTTGTTCCAGATGATAATAATTAGTGAGTGGTAGAGCCATGATTTAAACCTAGTTGAGCAGCCTGATTTGTATGCTGAAATCTTAGCCATTCTCCCATGGAAAAAGTCAGAGGCAGAAGAGATGGGAAGAAGCATAGTCAGGGGGTGATGGAGGCAGGGAGACCATGGGAGACTTTCAGGTGTGCTCTTCTGCTGACTGGAAGATCATGTTACTTCCAAATTTGTTTCTGGTATTTTACATTTATGGTATACATTTTTTCTTAATGGTTGTGGTGTGTCTCATTGAAGCTGCTATTATTAATTCACAGAAGAAAAGTCCAGAATGTTGACCTAATTTTACAAAACAAGCTGCATATCAGCTGATGAATGCATGAGAAATTTTCAAGGCTTTCACAGTGGTCTTAAGGTAAGTTCAGTTATTTTTTTAAACAATACTCAGTATTGTTTTTAGTAAACCATAATAAATTAGGTTTATTTTTAATAAGCAGTTGAACTTCACCTTAAAAACACTGTGAGAGTCTTAAACAGTTAACCTGCTAGCCAGATTTTTCTGTTATCTCAAAGCCCAGGGTGAGTTGGAAGTCCCAAAGTTTCAGTTTTTCCCTGGGTGGTCTTCAGTAGAGGTCCCCCATGATGCATTAGGAGGTGTTATTCTTTTATAGATGGCAAAACTGGAATTCGATAGAGGTTGAATGACTTTGCCCCCGGTTATGTAAGAGTTAAAACTGGGAGTGTGATCCCAAAGTCCACTCTTTCCACCACCTCACACTGCTTCTGCAAGAAGGGAGGTTCAGTGTGGCAGTGTGAGTGGCTCGTGAGGGAAGGTTGGAGTGCTGCACAGTTACACCCTGTGCTCTGCAGTAGTGCTCTTGAATTTCTGTATGGCTGATGTAGGTCAGACCTTCAGAGAGTGTTATAACTACTAATCTTAATTAGTATATCCTAATACTGATTGTTTAGAAGGCATTTTCGAATTTATAGTGCATCACATGTTTATCTTTTCTACTGGTATTGTCCGTAACTAATGCATAATTAAGCCATAGCAGCAAGAAGTTGAGCAAAAATGAAAGCACCATACCTGAGCAACAGACTCTTCCAATGTGAGACCCAGTTTACCTCTGGTCACTTGATATGGTTAAAATTCGAGCACTAGAAGCCTTTAAGGAGCATCTAGTCTGATGGCTTTGAAGACCACAGATGATTGTCACGAGCTCATCCAGCTGCTTCATGACACCAAGAATATGGTCCACCTTTTTTTTTTATGATAATTAACCTACTAGTTTGTGTCTGTCGTTCTTCATGAATTGGGGCTATTGCACTTAGAGGATTTTAGTAGCAGGGATTCATTATTTTAGGAAATAGTAGAAATCGTTTGAGATTGAAGAGAAGAAAAAGGTTTAGGTGCAGCTAATTTGTTGATTGTTTTTAATAAGACTATTGAAAATGTGGTAGATTACTATTTTTAAACTGAAAGAATACTGATATTGGTAAGTTTATTCATTTCATGATTAGTGAAAGTAGAAAAACAAAACTAAGATAACATTTGATCATGTAGTAAAGTTTAATATAGAGAACACTTGAAGGATTTTTATTTCTGAAATTCTTTTAATTTTGTAGAATGGCTTAAAATGTGCTCAGAGTAAATTTAAGTATTTGTATAAAGAAAAATCAAATATACAACATTAATCTTAAATGAACAATAGAATAATGCTTAACCTAGTTTTTCACCATCAACTTGAAGGAAAGAAGTCTAAAAATTTTAAAACATTAAGAGAAGTGCCTCTAAAAGAATGCACATAATTATTTCCTAATGTGAGATTAGTAAAAATTAGTAAAATACTGTAAATCTGAGAACACATAGTAGCTTTGGTAACTATCTAATGAGTTTCAAAGCCATCTTCCAAGTTTCACAATCATACTTACATTATGGCTTAGGAGTGAGGCATTGTGGCACTGACCTGTCTTCCTCCAAAGAGCGGCTGAAAGGAGCATGAGATATGACATGCTTGGTAAAGTTCTCACCAACTACTGACAACTCACCTGGGGTGGCAGTCACCTGGGTTTTGCCCAGCGGGCTTACTTTACACCATTGCTGGCAAGTGAAGCATTGTGGGGCTGCCTCCTGAAATGTCACTTGCCTGTCTTAATATTCAAAAAGTTTCAAGTAGTTTCGCTTTGGAGTCACTAAGAAGCCTAGCTATAATCTGAAAGTGAAATGAGATTTAGGTTTACATGACCCTTAGAGAATGAGGACAGGTAGATGAGATGGGATTAAGTCTGTGGTGTTGAGCTGTTCAGGGCATTTGCTGTATTATCTCAAACTACCTGTAGTGTATTTTTAGGTATGGGTGAGAGTAACTGTTCTTGGAATAGAAAAGCCCTGCTGCATCGAGACACAATGCTGGCAGCTGCAGCCGTGTACAGAGGTAAGGGATGACCACTCTTTCACCTGCCTCACCATGGCACTTGTGCTGTATCATGTTGATTCCTTTCACATTGCCAATGTATTTTCCATTCCCATTAAGGCTCCCTCAGACTTCATGTCCTTCCTCTCAAAACACAGATCCTGTGGCTTTTTCCAGACAGCCTTTACGATTTCCTTACCCTCAGTATTAATAATTTTTCATGTAAGTTGTTCTCAGAATCTTACGAATATCCTATACCCATTTCTTTTTGAAGAACATGACCTTTATTGAGGAGAAATTTTTTCCTACTTGCATTTTTTCAGACTTTAACCATTATTGTCTTTTTAGAAATGTACAGAAATGAGGATGGTTCAGTACCTGCCACGTATCAGATCTATTACATGATAGGATGGAAATATCATGAGTCACAGGTAACATTATTAAGGTGGATCACTTTTCTTAGTGGGTTCATGTTCAGATTATTGTTTACTAACTGGGGGGAAGGGGTAATATAAGACAGCATTAATGGCTTTAATTGGGACTGTGTATTATCTATTTCTGATGTCTTTAATCTTTATTATTTTCAGGCAAGACCAGCTGAAAGAGGTTCTGCAACTGTGTCATTTGGAGAACTAGGAAAAATAAACAACCTTATGCCACAGGGGAAAAAATCACAATAAATATTTATTCAATGTTAATGTTGTCCAGAATTTTCATCAGAAATGGATAGTTTTCACATCTAAAATTATTACATTTTGAAGCAAGAAGCACTCTAAGCTATTTACTAATAGACTTTTCATATAATTAGGAAAACCTGATATCACATCTATAGTAACCTTTTCAGTTTCATATTGTTTCTGTTTCCATAAGGATACTGCTGAGTGTCTTTGCAGATTGAGCCTAAAAGCAAAGAAAATATTTCCCTAAAATATTTGCAAATAATGTTCACATATGTAAATGCCTGGGAAAATATTACTCATGCTGACCTTTTGTACCTTTTTCTCCTGCTTTGATCTTTTGTTACTTCTGCGAAAGGACCACAGCCATGGAGATGAGAGGAGGAACAAGTTGGTCGGTTCTTTAGAGTTCTGGCTCATTTAGATTGAAAAACATAGACTTTTTATAATCACTATTGTAGGGTACTTAAGCCAAAGTTGTATTTGTCATACTGTTTTCTTTGCCTTGAAGAGGAACAGATGAATATGCACCTTCTCCAGAGTTATGTGGTTTTAGAATTTAGAAGAGCATGTATCTTTATTAAATCCCTCCTCAACTCTTTTTAAAGCATCTGAATTTAACCTTATTTCTTTTTTACCTCCATGGTGTGGGTGGGACCACCATGGTTTTACACCCCACCCTACCTTAGGGAAGAAGAAAACATTTTAAAGAATTACAGAAGCAGAATCACATGTAAAAGTCTCTGCACAGTCATCAGTTTATTGTTAGGCTTTCCTTTGTATTTTCTGGGCTTAAGCACTATTGTCTTAATCTAAGTTCACAGTCCTGTTGTTGTCGAGGAGGGTTCAAAATCATGTGGAGATAATCAAGCTCAGACAGCTTAAGATAGGTGGGAAGAATGTACAGGAAGCAGGGAGAAGGCTGAGAAGCAAGCAGGAGTGAGCGCTAGGTGTGTTGTTTCCAATTAGCTGTTTGCTGTCTTTTCCATTTAACCTGGGTGCTGCCCCAGCCTCATCTTCAGCCTTCAGTGATCTATGATAGCATTTCCTTCTGTCTCCTCTCAGTCTCTCTCTCTTCTGCCTTCCTTCCCTCCTTTATGGTATTAGCAGCAAGCTCTCCATGTGTCGGGGCTGTGTCTTAGCCTGTACATAGCACATGGTGCTTTGTTCATAGTAGATATTCAGTTAAATTTTGAACTAATATTATATGACAGACTTGCCCTTTGAAAGATTAAGTTATAGTTAAAAACCAAGATTTGTAGGAGAAAAAGAAATTATTCTCTTCAGTTGGAAAAATCATCGATATTTGAAACTGGGATACGCTTGGTAGCTTTTTTGTTTTATTTTAACACAAAGTAAACCTGTGAAGTAGAATTTGGTGTTTTGTTTTTTGGTTTTTTTTTTTTTTAGCTTAATTTTCAGAATTTGAAGACAGAGAACAACAAAAAAAAACAAAACACTCTGTGCTAGCCAGGTGCAATGGTGCATGCCTGTAGTCCCAACTGCTTGGGAAACTGAAGCAGGAGGATCACTTGAGCCTAGGAGTTCAAGGCTGCAGTGAGCTATCTGTGCCATGGCACTCCAGCCTGTGCAAAAGAGGAGACCTCATCTTAAGAAAAATCCACCAAAAACCCTGTTTTAAAGTGCAAACTGATGATGGAGGAATGGGTAAATTCCGGGACTCTGTATTTCCAAAAGGACATGTGTTTATGTGCATTAATACTTGTTTTTGAAGAACACATCTCAAAGCGTTAAGTGGCTGTTGCTGAGGAAGGAGACTGAGGGACCGGGTGTGTCTGTGTCGTTCTGTTTGAATGTCTGTCGGGGGTATAGAAACTAGGAGGGAGACTTGTACATTTCACTTTTTAAACTTCCTGTAAATTTTGAATTTTCCAAGCAAGAATACTACTTTTGCTTATTTAATGTCAACGGTGTTATATGTGGATGGTGGGGTGGAGCTAAGGATTACTCTACCCTGGCTATCCCATAAAAAACTTCATTTGTTTAAAAAAATTAAGGAAAGAAAACACAGCTAATTGAGGACCCTTATTGTTTAATGTGAGTGACTGTACTGAAAACATTTATTTTAGTGTGTATAACACTAGTGAAATTATTTTTTTAGTTGAAATCTGCTCAAAGTATGCTATTAAGCTTTTATTGTTCCGAGCCGTCAGGAAACTGATTGTTCTGAATAACCACATTTTCCAAATGATTAAGAGCCCATCCTTTTAAGCAATGAAACTTAAAAAGTCTTTATTAAAATTTTTTCAAAAATATGTTACATTCTTAAATGGTATATGATAATCATTTCTTTTTTTTTTGAGATGGAGTCTCACTCTGTTTCCAGACTGGAGTACAGTGGCACAATCTTGGCTCACTACAACCTCTATGTCTGCCGGGTTCAAGTGATTCTGCTGCCTCAGCTTCCCAAGTAGCTGGGATTACAGGTGCGCGCCACCACGCCAGCTAATTTTTGTATTTTTAGTAGAGACGGGGTTTCACCATGTTGGCCAGCATGGTCTCGATCTCTTGACCTTGTGATCCACCCACCTCGGCCTCCCAAAGTGCTGGGATTACGGGCGTGAGCCACCATGCCCGACCAATAATCATTTCTTGATAACCCCACAGTTATTATCATAAACTCAAATTGTACTGTATTGCTTGTTCCCAGACTAGCCCCAAGAATGCTGTGGTTGGTTTTGTGTATTTTCCAGCACTTTTCTTATTTGCTGTCAGTTGTCAATTTCAACACCTTGACCAAAATGAACTTTCTTGAGTCATTTCTTCTGTTTTACTATAAGATTAGAATTCATACTGAAAGATTTCTAGGACTTGTGTATTAAGGTAGGGAAGAGGAACTAGGTTCTGAGAGAAGGACTCCTTTGGAATAAAATGCATGAGCTTTATTGGTTCCTTTAACAGATCTTCATTGAGTTTCATGTGCCAGGCATCCAACTATTCTCTGCTTTTATAGTTGTCAGTCTGACAGGGCTCGAGTGTGTGCACACTGTGACACCTGTTGGCTGCCAGGAGACTGGCTTATTTCCTGGTTTTTAGCAATATTCCAGGTTGTTGGCCTGGAGAATTCCAAAGGTGGCAGTAAATATGAAAACTTACATCTATAAAACAAAGAGTTTTTGCTTTACAGGAAGAATTTGTAGGATTTATTGAGATAAGCTACCTATATACATCAAGTATGTGATGTGATTGTAAGAAATTACAGAAGTAAGTCATGAAGTACCTGTGAGGGAAGTTTTATATATTTTTCAAACTCTTTTAGTACCATTTTCATCCACTAGGTGGAAACAATTACAGTACAGTATGACCCACATTAAAGACATGTACAGTTTTTTGGCCAGGCACAGTGGCTCACGCCTGTGATCTCAGCACTTTGGAAAACTGAAGCGGGAGGATTGCGTGAGCCCAGGAGTTTGAGACCAGCTTGGGCAACGTGATGAAACCCTGTCTCTACAAATAAAAAAAAAATTAGCCAGGCATGGTGGCACATGACTGTGGTCCCAGCTACTCAGAAGGCTGAGGTGGGAGTATTGCTTGAGCCCAGGAGGTCAAGGCTGCAACAAGCTGTCGCACCACTGCACTCTAGCCTGGGCAACAGCAAGACCCTCGTCTCAAAAAAAAAAAAAAAAAAAAAAGTACAATTTTTATATTGATTATGTATTCCTTAAGTAGGAATGGAATAAAAGTATTTTACCATGGATTGGCTTCTGTGAAGGAAAGAAGTGAATATTAGTAGATATTTGGCAAAAAGAAAGAAAGTTAATACAGTTATGATTATTCTGTTCCTTTGTAAGTTACCATTGGCCTCTCTTGCTTAAGAAATATTTTGAGCTTTTTGGGGGAGGGGTTGTGGTTAATGATGTGAAATTAATCTTCAGGAAATTTATCATGAGCAGACTTGCCTTTTCAGATATTGGTATATTTTAATTCTCTATCTGAATACATGACAGATACTTTACCATGCTGGTTTAAAAAGCATTAATCTGAAAATATTAGAAGGTAGAGTGAGCACAGGTAAGTTATTGTTAACAAATAAGGAAATAATGCTTTGCCATCTGTGGTGGTTTTAAAACCTATCCACAAATTTTTGACATGCTTCTCTTTAAGACAGGACACTTCAATCCCTCTAAGTACAGGCTGAGTTTAGTGATTCCCTTCCAACAAATGGATGGTATGTCGCTTCTGAGACTAGATAATAAAAGGCATTGCATCCTCCTTACTCTGCTGGATCATTCACTCTGGGGAAAGCCAGCAGCCGTATTGTAAGGCCACTCAACTCCATGGAGAAGACCTAGAAGTGAGAAGCAGAGGCCTCCAGCCAAAAGCCATGTGAAGGAGCCATCTGGAAGCAATTCTCCAGGCCCAGTCAAACTTAAGATGACTGTGGTCCCAGCCAATGCTTTGAGCACAACCTCATGAGAGGCCCTGATCCAGAACCACCTAGCTAACCCACTCAGATATCTTACCTACAGAAACTGAGATGATCAATGTTTGTGGTTTAAGCAACTGTGTTTATGAGTAATTTGTTACACAGCAATAGATAACTGATATGCTATATACTCTCTTCAGGAGGTGTATTAGGGTGGGCAAGGTATTCTGGGTTGTTACTGTTAAGTATAAAACATGGGCCGCTTATTTACAATTAAGTAAAGTTAATGTAAACTATTACTTTTGTTCTCAGAGAACACCAGACCTGAAATGCTCTTGCCTGGAGATTTGATTCCATGATATATTGAACTAACTTCCCAAGTTAAGTTTAGTAGGCCTCAAATTTTATTTCCTGGGAATATTAGGATAAATTTTTGGAAGCCTCAATGGGTTAATTTTCAAATGAAACCTGAGAATTTGGGAAGACCATGAGAATTCAGTGAGCTACACAACTGCACACAGATTCCTCAGCCAGTCCTCTTCTGCCCTAGCTGTTGAGTTGCAACAGCTCATTAGGATGGACTGTTGACACTGCATACTTGTTATCAGGCTCACAAATGAGTACAAGGATGTGGAAATAGCAAGGGCTCTCTAAAGCCAGACTTGATCCTGCATTGTTAGCCACTGCTAAAACCAGGCAAAAGTAAATTGCTTGCACTTTGAAAGTGGCCATTGTAACCCAGCCAGTGTCTAGACTCTTCATTCAGGAATCTCATGTGTGCAGCCAGGATGCCCGTTGCTAGTTCTGTGAGAACAGGTCTGGTGGTAGAATATCAGGAGCACTTACCAGGTGTACTATTAGGAGTGTTTGTGCTCATATTGTGAGTGGGAGATTGGGGAGAGAATTCCAAAGGAAGAATTGCCAGTCTTTGCCTTAAAAGACTATGAAAGTCGAAGAAAGGTCAGGGGCTGGGAGTCAGGTGGTCTGAGTTTAGTGCTGGCCCTGTTTGTTCCTAATGCTGGGGCAGACTCCATCTCTCGGACCTCAACATCTTCAGCTGTAAAATTACAGGTTTGCTAATTGGTGAGTCTCAAAGGAGGATACAAGCCTGCCTTTCACGTTCCTGAAGGGCTTTTTCAAACAACACTTCCACCTTTCTCTCCGTAGTTGAGTCACAGCCACAGGGAGCTCATGTCAGAGGTGGGAAACAGTTGTGAGCCATTGGACAGGATGATCTCAGAGGAGCTTTTCAGCTTGACCCCAGAACCTGGGTCCCAAGGCAAAGTGGACAGGAAGCCCTCCCATCTTTACAGTTTCTCAGACTCTCTGTTGACCTTTGGGAACTTCTTTTCCCTTCAAAGTAAACTTTGACTTCACCTGAGGATAAGACTTAAGCAGGAAGCACAGTATGGTTTACCTTGGGTCCCCTAATCTTTAAAAAGTGAGTGAGAATGCTGGGGTTTTTTTGTTTTTACTCCTGGGCTTAAGCAATTCTGCCTCAGCCTCCCAAGGAGCTAGGCTTACAGGCATGTGCCACGATGCCCAGCTCAATAATGCATTTTGTTGTTGTTTGAGATGGAGTCTGGCTCTCTCGCCCAGGCTGGAGTGCAGTGGTGCCATCTCGGCTCACTGCAACCTCCGCCTCCTGGGTTCAAGTGATTCTCCCGCCTCAGCCTCCCAAGTAGCTGGAATTACAGGCCTGCACCACCACACCCAGCTAATTTTTGTATTTTTAGTAGATACAGCGTTTCACCACGTTGGCCAGGCTGGTTTCGAATTCCTGACCTCAGGTGATCTGCAGGCCTCGGCCTCCCAAAGTGCTGGGATTACAGGCGTGAGCCACTGTGCCCTGCCAAAGAATGCATTTTCATTTTAAGTTTCTGGGTCACAAAGGAGGGCCCCAGACCCTTATATATCCAGCATGGATAGCCTTCTATATTTTCCATAGAAGATGACATTTTCTCACAGGCACCAAGCATTCAGCATTTGGGAAGTGTCCCTTCGTTTTGCACAAAGTTCCCAGTTACTTGTCTAGGTGACAAGTCCTGGCTGCAGAACAGGAAATGCTCAGGCTTCAGGTGGCAGCACTCTGGAGGACCAAGTAAAGAAACAGGTACGAAAGTACTGCAGTCTAACCAAGTCAGGTTGTCCGTGTAATTTCCTGAGGAGCCAACTGGACACTCATGGTTCTCCACAAAGGAAGCTTCTTTTAACCTGCACGCAGTTGTTACGGATTGGTAAAGCCCTCTCGAAGGCTCCCTGTACTATGCTCTCACCAGGCAATGTGCTAAGCCTTAGATATCCATTCTCAATTCACATTGCATCCTCAGTTCCCTAAGAGATAGATATTAGTACTATTGTCCCCATTTGTCACTTGAGGAAACACGCTTAGGTTGTGACTTCTCCAAGGTCACATAAGTGACAGAGCCAGTTTTGACTTCAGTCTTGTATATGAAGGAAACAGTACAATTAATTAATGTAGTATGCTGCCTTCTTTGGAAGTAGAAACCTTCTGTGGGCTCCCAGCCTTTCTTCATATCCTCCGTTCCACCATACCCTTGTACACTCCAGCCAGCATATTAGAACCAGTCTGGTGATTCCACCCACTGTCTCCAACACATGCTCAGCCCTTTTCTTGAATCCTTGTCCCCGCAGAACTGCCTGCACTCCAAACTCTTCTGGGTCCCTTCTACTGGAAGATCAGTCATCCTTCATATCCAGCTCAAGTTTATTTTTCCTTTTTTGTCCCAGGCCATCTTGAACTTTTGTTAGTTCCATTTCCTTTAGCACTTTGTACATTGTTTCCTGTTCATGAATTCTGCCTCTTCAGCTAACTGTTTAGCTTCCTCGAGCATTGACACTACAATAACCAGGGTTCCAACAGCCATAGGGAAAGCCCAGATAGAGTCACTATGACCCCTGTGAGCACGGCACAGCAGGAGACGGGAAGGACAGGCAGTTAGCATCAGGCACATTCAGCTGCAGCTTCTAAGGATCAACCACTCAACTGAGATTCAAAGCTAGACTCCTATCTCAGGGATCTGGGTACCAAGGAAAAAGAGACATGCATGTGAATGATGGGGCAGAAATACAATTGCTGGGACTGGGAGACAGGGAAGGGCGTGGCTTTAGAGAGCAAGACTAGAACCATGATGTGAGGCCAAAGCAGGGCCTGCAGCACAGCTGACGGCATTATGTTATGGGGCAGGGTAGATTCCCATCCAGGCAAGATGTTCAGCTGTTGTTAGATATAGGGTGGCCCAGTGGAGTAGTGGCTAGGATTAGCATGAGTTCTGAAGTCACACCCTTCAATGGATCCCCTTTCTAGCAGTAACTAACATACCTTTGTTAAGTTACTCAGCTGCTGTGAGATGAGAACCGTTCTTCAAAGCATCAGTATAACACTTAGCAGATAATAAGAATCACACTTCTTCGGCTTAGGAAGCCAAGCTCATTAGATGCCTTAAGTGCTTGGTACAATAACTCTTATATTTATAGGTGTTACAAAAGGAAGTAGAGGTGGAGCAGAGGAGATGGAGAGGAGAATTTCCAGAGGTAAATGTGGTTAGTGAGGCTGAGGTAAGCACGTGGATGTCTTTCCTGTAAGGCTTCTCGGAACCTTTAAAGTAATTCTGAATCTCCCAAAGCAGGGTAAACTTTAGGACATCGTCCAGACTTAATGGTCCAGTAACCCTTTGATCAAGGAGGATCATGCAGGACCTTTTTTTTTTTTTTTTTTTTTGAGACATTCTCGCTCTGTCGCCCGGGCTGGAGTGCAGTGGTGTGATCTTGGCTCACTGCAAGCTCCACCTCCTGGGTTCAAGCCATTCTCCTGCCTCAGCCTCCTGAGTAGCTGGGACCACAGGCGCCCACCACCGCATCCCCCTCAATTTTTTGCATTTTTAGTAGAGGTGGGGTTTCACCGTGGTCTCGATCTCCTGACTGTCATGCGCGTCCATGTGAAGAGCCCACCAAACAGGCTTTGTGCGAGCAATAAAGCTTTTTAATCACCTGGGGGCAGGCGGGCTGAGTCCGAAAAGAGAGTCAGCGAAGGGAGATAAGGGTGGGGCCATTTTATAGGATTTGAGTAGGTAAAGGAAAATTACAGTCAAAGGGGGGTTGTTCTCTGGTGGGCAGGAGTGGGGGTCACAAGGTGCTCAGTGGGAGAGCTCTTTGAGCCAGGAAAAGAACTTTCACAAGGTAATGTCATCACTTAAGGCAAGGACCGGCCATTTTCACTTCTTTTATGGTGGAATGTCATCGGTTAAGGCGGGACAGGGCATTTTCACTTCTTTTGTGATTCTTCAGTTACTTCAGGCCATCTGGGCGTATACGTGCAAGTCACAGGGGATGTTAGCTTGGGCTCAGAGGCCTGACACTGACCTCGTGATCCGCCCACCTCAGCCCCTCAGAGTGCTGGGATTACTCAGTCCCAGCACAATGCTAGGCATTGTACAGGCTTGTTAAATAATTTGAATAATTCTCGAAAAATCTACATTCAGTTATCAGAATCTGTTCACCTACAAAATTGTTTATAAACTTTCTCAAGGCAGTCAGTGCAATGGTTAAGTACTGGCTGTATGGTCTTGGACAAGTTACTTTACCTCAGCTTCCTCTTCTGTAACAGAGGGATGATGGGCCTGGCGCAGTGGCTCATGCTTGTAATCCCAGGACTCTGGAAGTCTGAGATGGTGGCACACACCTGTAATTGCAGCTACTCAGGAGGCTAAAGCAGGAGAATCTCTTGAACCCAGGAGGCGGAGGTTGCAGTGAGCTGAAATCACGCCACTGCACTCTAGCCTGGGCAACAGAGCGAGACTCTGTCTCAAAAAAAAAAAAAAAAAAAGGAGGGATGATGATACAGTATTCTCCCAGGAAGGCAGTTGTGAAGATCAAATGAGCTAATAATACATTCAGTTAGAACAGTGCCTGGCACATAATAAGCATGATATGTTACCTATTATTATTCTAGACAGAATGAATTTCAGGGAAGCTTTTAAGGATAAATTATTGACTGCTGTTGTAGTGCTAGCTTACCATTTGTTCTACATTCAATTGCCTCTTGCTCACTTGGAAGACATTAATAAACAGGTACTGCTTAAAGTCACTGTCCCTTTTTAAAAAAGAATAAACCACTTGACTCAGACAGCTATTTTGCTTCTATGGCAAAATCTAAATAGAATTCAAATATAAGAAATTCATTTTAATGCTTTATTAGGTGAAGGTCGAACATATTTTCTTTTAGAGGCACTTCCTCTTTACCTGGAATTATTTTCTGATTAATGAAAATGCGAGTTAGGATAATTCATTTCACACCAGCACACACCTCAAAAAACAGGAAGTAAATGTTTCTGTATTGATACAGGTACAAATGCTGGATGAAATTAATTAGGTGGCCAAAAAACAGCTAAGAATTCAAATCTCGCAGCCTAAAAAATAATTTTATTCTTGCCATACATGAAAAGATTTTTAAAAAATTTTGGTATAGACAACTATAACAACACCTCTTAACACCTGAGAGGCTAGAGTGAATTATAAAACTTTTGAGCTGTAGGACATTAGAGCAATCTTTTTGTGCAAATAAGGAAATTGAGTCCCACAGAGAGGGACTGACTTGCTTGAGGTCATAGCTAGGAGTGGAGAGAGAGGACATAGGTGTTCCAGTGTCTTGCCCAGAAATCCATGGCAGGCTTGACAGTTACGCAACCCCAGCTCAGTCCCAGTCCCAGACAGTGCACCTGCCCTCCTCAGGAGGTGTAGAGAAAGGTGTGAACGTTCTCATGGTCCCTTGGGGAGCTCTGCATTCCAAGGACCTCCAGTGAGGAGTCCTTCACAAAATCCAGAGTCACTCCACATTGAATTTGTTTAGAGCAAATTTCTGTGTTGCGGGTTACAATAGACCTCAACATGGGCTGTGTGTTGAGAATAAAAACAAAAAATACTGTTCCCTGGGTCTCACTGCCAGGGATTCTGATTAAATTTGGCATTGGGAGTTTTAAGAGCTATAGTCCCTGCTCCAGAGCAAGAGTTTTCTGAGCAGAGAAAACTTCTCCATGAATCACAGACCCCTTTTTACCTCCCCACCACTCTGTTGCAGTCAGGAATTTTGAAGAAGTGCTGCTGCTGTTGTGTTGGTTCTGGAAACACGTGTGTCATTGCACACTTCATGATGGACTTACATTAGAGAGGGAAGTTGTGTCAGACTGGGCTGGGAGTGAAGCAGGGTGGGTGTGGACAAGTTCTTCATTCAGTACTTACTGAGCACCTACTATACACAAAGCTCTGGACACCAAGAGATGAGAGGAACCTGATCACTGCCCTCCCAGAGCTCACAGCCCAGCCGACTAGAGACCACGGGGAGGCTGACATTGTGCCTTTTCTTGGGACCAAAAGTACTTTGATTGAGGCACCGATGTGGAAGGCACTGTGCAATGCTCATACCTGGATAAATAGAACAGGGTCCCTGCCTTCGTTACACTGGTATAAGGTGACATGGGCACTCAACCATAGTTCAAGGTAGAATATAAGAAGTGCCAGAAAAGATGTCTAACCATGAGCCTTACCAGTTCCAAGGAAAGTGAGTGCTGTTTGTGTGGTGGAGCGGGTGGTGTCAGGAAAGCCTTCATCCATGTTTTCGTTCATTCCACCCAAACCACACCATGCCGGGAGCTGGGGTATAAGGAGAAGAAATCCCAGCCATTAGGAGGCCTCCAGCCAAGTGGAGGAAAACAACAATAAACAATACAGTATCTCTTCAATTCTAAGTGCCTTCGACTGCAAATTGCATCCTGATTTTGGAGATGTTAAAATTTGGAAAAAGATGTATTTTAGAATTAATGGAATAAAGGAGTAATAGATAACTCAGATGCTTACTATTGACCAGGCACTGTCCTAAGTGCTTATATGTATCACTTTTTACTTATCTAATAAAAGGCAATTACATGCAGTGATAAGTGCTTATATGTATCACTTTTTACTTATCTAATAAAAGGCAATTACATGCAGTGACAAGTGGCTTTTGGGAAACACAGTGAATAAATGAAGAAGTGAATGAATAAACACTAGAAGAATAAACCCTGAATAAACCCTTTGTCTTCCATCCTTAGACCATCTGGAGAAGGCAGTTCCTGGTCTAAGAATTTAGATCCTTACAAATGGTAATTTCCAAACTTTAGTGTTGTCAAGGAAACCACTAAGAGATAGATATAGATAGCTCGGTAATGATCCCATTCCTTATTTCTAACAAGTCCAAAGAAGCAGTGGGTTGGCCAGGCGCGGTGGCTCAAGCCTGTAATCCCAGCACTTTGGGAGGCCGAGACGGGTGGATCACGAGGTCAGGAGATCGAGACCATCCTGTCTAACACGGTGAAACCCCGTCTCTACTAAAAAAATACAAAAAAACTAGCCGGGTGATGTGGCGGGCGCCTGTAGTCCCAGTTACTCGGGAGGCTGAGGCAGGAGAATGGCGTAAACCCGGGAGGCGGAGCTTGCAGTGAGCTGAGATCCGGCCACTGCACTCCAGCCTGGGCGACAGAGCGAGACTCCGTCTCAAAAAAAAAAAAAAAAACGAAGCAGTGGGGTGCGTGTGTGTGTGTGTGTGTGTGTTCTGAGGGAGAAGGGAGATACAAAGAATTAAAAAACTGTTACTCACAGGCAAGGCACAGTGGCTTACACCTGTAATCCCAGCACTTTGGGAGACCCAGGTAGGCAGATCACCTGAGGTCAGAACTTTGAGACCAGCCTGGCCAACATGGTGAAACACTGTCTCTACTAAAATACAAAAATTAGCTGGGTGTGGTGGCAGTCACCTGTAATCCCAGCTACTCGGGAGGCTGAGGTAGGAGAATTGTTTGAACCCAGGAGGCGGGGGAGGTGGTGGTTGCAGTGAGCAGAGATCATGCCACTGCACTCCAGCCTGGGTGAGAGAGCGAAAACAGTCCGGGCGCCGTGGCTCGCACCTGTAATCTCAACACTTTGGGAGGCCAAAGCGGGCAGATGATGAGGTCAAGAGATCGAGACCATCCTGTCCAACACAGTGAAACCCCACCTCTACTAAAAATACAAAAATTAGCTGGGTGTGTTGGCTTACGCCTGTAGTCCCGACTACTCGGAAGGTGGAGGCAGGAGAATCGCTTGAACCCGGGAGGCAGAGGTGAGATCATGCCACTGCACTCCAGCCTGGTGACAAAGCAAGAATCTATCTCAAAAAAAAAAAAAAAAAGAAAAAGAAAACAACTATTACTCTTAAATCATTACACAGAGGGCTAACTTCATTTTAAAGGAGGTTGCCACTGCAAATAGTGAGTTCCTGAGGAAAACAGGATCCATTAATTGCATTTAAAGTTTGGTGAGAAGGTCTGCAAATAATTGGAATTCTTGTCAAGGGACCCAAAAATCCTACTTTAAAAACAGCTCTCTGGATGATTCTTATGTACACTAGATTTTAAGAATCATTAGTTTTGTCTCGGCCTCTGAAATAAGGAGGCATATTTGCCACACATACTAATGAGACCTAAATAGGGACTGGGGTTTGAGGATGCAAAACCTACTCAAACTGCTTTGTCTTTCTCCCATCCCTCCCTCACTGTACTTCCCAGCCAAGTAAATCACTAGCACCCAAGTTCTTATTCTGGGGTCGGCTTCTGGGAGAACTGGAACTAGTACAGGGAGTTTGACCTTATCCTGAAGGCAATGTACAATCACTGAAGACTTTTTGGCTTTTTGTTCTAGAGATGGGGCCTTTCTCTGCAGCCCAGGCTGGAGTGCAGGAGCACAATCATAGCTCACTGCAGCCTGGTACTCCTCAGCTCAAAAGGGATTCCCCTGCCTCGGCCTCCTGAGTGCCTGAGAGAGACTGCAGGTGCAAGTCACCCTACCTGGCTAATACTGAAGAGTTTTAATTGAGGGAGTGGCAAGCAATTTCTTTTTTAAAAAGATCTTTCTGGGCTGGGCACAGTGGCTCACACCTGTAATGTCAGCACTTTGGGAGGCCGAGGTGGGCAGATCACCTGAGGTCAGGAGTTCGAGACCAGCCTGGCCAACATGGCAAAACCCTGTATTTACTAAAAATACAAAAATTAGCCAGGAGTGGTGGCAGGTGCCTGTAATCCCAGGCACTTGGGAGGTTGAGGCAGGAGAATCACTTGAACCCAGGAGGCAGAGTTTGCAGTGAGCAGAGATTATATCACTATCCTCCAGCTTGGGAGACAGGGTGAGACTCCATCTCAAAAAAAAAAAAAAAAAAAGGCCGGGCGCGGTGGCTCAAGCCTGTAATCCCAGCACTTTGGGAGGCTGAGACGGGCGGATCACGAGGTCAGGAGATCGAGACCATCCTGGGTAACACAGTGAAACCCCGTCTCTACTAAAAATACAAAAACTTAGCCGGGCGAGGTGGCAGGCGCCTGTAGTCCCAGCTACTCAGGAGGCTGAGGCAGGAGAATGGCGTGAACCCGGGAGGCGGAGCTTGCAGTGAGCTGAGATCCGGCCACTGCACTCCAGCCTGGGTGACAGAGTGAGACTCCGTCTCAAAAAAAAAAAAAAAAAAAAAAAAAAAAAATATATATATATATATATATATATATGATCTCTCTGATCTCTCTGATCTCTCTGGATACAGGATGGAGAATGGAATCAAGGAGATAGAACATTTAGAGTAACAAGAGCCCAGGGGGAGAGGTGGAGGCAGACTGTGCAGGAGTGAAGACTATGGATGAGGATTGAAAGGGAGGAGGGAAATCAATAGGACTTCATGATTGATTGATTGCTTGGAGGTGGGGGAAGGATGGGGAGTGCTGGATGAAACTGCCCTGGGAGAATGTACAGACTGAGGAGAAAACAGCACACAAGGAGGGTTCTTTCTTCCCATTTGAGCTGGCTCTTGAAAGATGGTGAAGACTTTTTAGAAAACGTTTTTTTCTTAGCTGGGCGCAGCAGCATCCTCTTATAATCCCAGCTAATTGGGAGGCTGAGATGGGAGGATTATTTGAGCCCAGGAGTTTAAGGCTGCAATGGGATATGATCACACCACTGCACTCCAGCCTGGGTGACAGCAAGACTCTGCTTCTTTAAAAACAAAAGCAAACAGACAAACAAAGAAAACAGGTAGGTAGAAAGCATCTTTTTCTAATTACCCCCACCATCGTTATAAAAGTTATACATGTTCATTGTGAAAACTTTGGGAAATTTTTAAACCTGTAGTACCATCAATCACTGTTAAAATCTCAGTGTATCTCTCTCCAGATTTTACTAACAGCTAGCTACCTAGATAATAAAAATCAAAATCAAACCATCCTGTATACTGTATTGTGTCCTGCCTTCTTCACATAATACTATGCGGTGGGCATTTTTCTGTCTTTCTTTTTTAAAAAGTATGACTTTTAATGGCTACGAATTTCATTGTGTGAATGTACCACACATTATTTGATGATCTCTATTTTTAGGACTATGTTTTTTCCAACCTTTTTTTCCATTATAGATAGCTACTTGATGAGTAGAATAAATTACTAGGACTAGAATTGCTGAACTAAAGTACGTGAACATATTTAGGGCTCTTGATATATTTATTATCCCAGAATAATTATGCCTCTGTACATCTCGTACTAACTGGGTAGGTCAGCTCCAGGAGGGCAGGGGTTTGGGTCTGTATTGATATCCCCAGGACCTAGAAAGTTCCTGGACCCTAATAGATTTTCGATAACTACTGAATGCTCAAAAATTATGAATGAACAGAGAGCAAGTGAATGAATATCTCACCATACCCTCACTACACTGGTTATAATTATGTATTAGATCTTTAACATTATATTACTGTTTTCATTGCTAGGATTATTAAGTATCAGCTCACATGCTTTCCTGTGGAAGGACAGTGGCTAACTTTGGAATTTGATGAGAACCAAGTTCAAATACACTTATTAGCTGTGTGATTTTGAGTCTTGCTTCGCTACTCTTTTTTAAATGGACATGATAGTAGTATATCCCTTACAGAATCACTGTGGTGAAGAATGATATATGCGTAGACTACTCACAGTGTCTGTAAATAGTGGCACAAATAAATGTTGGGTATGTGTTAAATTGATTTTTTATATTGTCACATCCTTTGCCCATTTTTTTTTCTAGTTCATAGTTTAAGTATTACAGTCCTTAACTCACTGACACATTTATTACGACATTTACCCTCATTTCTGTCATTTTGTATATGGTGGTTTTCTTAATGTTCCAAAATTATATTTTATTTCTACCCTAATCTGTGCAGTTTTTCCTTTGTGGTGACTTTCATTGCTTTGGTGCTTAAAAATTATTTCCCCACACTAAGATCTTAAACATTATTTTTTTAGGTTGGTTTAAATTTTTTCTAGCCTTTTTTAAACGGTCCTGCACAAAATGGTTTAATCTATTGTTTATTTTTGTCTATGGTGGGGCATATATTAATTAGACTAGCCTAGATTAGGCAGCAGCTACAAATAAACTCTGAAATGGCGTCACACAACAAAAGTTGATTTCTCATCCAGGCCTAGTCTATGTAAGTTGGGGAGGGGATCACCATGTAGTGACTGGGAGATCCACACGCCCTCCATCTGCTGCTAGCGCCCTCTCATCCGGTGGTTTCTAAGTTCTTAGCAGGAAAAAAGAAGGGTGGAGGAAGCACAGCAGCTTTCAATTGCTTTGGCTTTCTAGAAGTGACAAATTCCACTTGTACTCACAGTTCATTGATCAGAACTAGTGACCTGGGCCCAACATAGTCACCAGGAGGCTGGGGAATTTCGGGGAGCATGTGGAATGTTGATTAATGGGCGCCCACTGTCTCTGTAAGAGGGGGTGAGGGAATAATCTATTTTTTCCCAAAATTATCCCAGGATCCCTTTTCTTCTAAGTTAGAGATTGTTAAAAGTTACAGTGAAGTTTAAGGAATAAAATAGCATTCATATCCCCCCAAACCCTAACTTAACAACTGTCAAGATTTTGTTATATTTGTCACCATTTATTTTTTATCACAGCTTTGAGACGTTATTTGTATACCACAAAATTTGCCCTTTTACAGTGAACAATTCAGTGGTTTTTAGTATATTCACAGAGTTGTCCAACCATTACCAATATTTAATATTAAGACATTTTTCATCACCTCCACAAGAAACGTCATGCCCATTAGCAGTCATTTTCCACTCTGCACCAACCCCTGGGCCCTGGCTAAGACTAATCGAAATATCTTCCGTCTCTGGGAATGTTCCCGTTCTGGATATTTCATATAAATGGAATCATACAATATGTGGCCTGGCTCCTTTCACCTAGCATAATATTTTTAAGGTTCATCCATGTTGTTACATGCATCAATACTTCATTACTTTTTATTGCTGAATAATATTCCATTGTGTGTGTCCATCTGTTGATGGATATTTAGGTTGTTTCCACTTTTTGACTATTGTGGATAATGCGGCTATGAATATTTGTGTACCAGTTTTTACGTAAACATGTTTTCAGTTCTCTTAGGTGTATACTAAGCAGCAGAATTGCTGGCTTATATAGTAACTCTATGCTTAATTTTCTGAGAAACTGCCAGACTGCCTTCTGCATAATGCATTCTGCTGTTGTTCTATAGGTAACTATTAGGTCTAGTTGGTTTGTAGTGTTGTTCAGGTGTTCTAGTTCTTTATGATCTTCTGCCTAGTTAGCCTATCCATTATTAAACATGGGATATTAAACAAATGTTGAATTTTTTACTTCTTTAATTCTGTCAGTTTTTGCTTCATGATTTTGGAGTTCTATTATTATATGCATATATATTTATAATTGTTATATCTTCTAATGAATCTCCCGTTTTTCATTATAAAATGTCCCTTTTCCCTCTAATACCATTTTTTTTGGTCTTCAAATTTATTTTGTTTAATACTAGCATAGCCACTTTTGCTCTTTTGGTCACAGTTTGCATGGTATACCTTCTTTCAATCTTTTACTTTAAACCTATTCATGTCTTTGAATCTAGAGTATGTTTCTTGTAGATGGCAGATGGTTAGATCATGCTTTCTAGAAAATTAATTCTGCCAATTCCAGCAGAGATAATCACTGTGATGAAACATCCATTTTCATGTGTGCCTTTGCAGAGTTTTCTAATATATTACATACGTAGGTACAACTCTTTCTTTTTTTTTACAAACTGTGACCAAATTTTATAAACTGTTTTGAGATATGTTTTTATGTTTTTTTCCACATCACAATAAAACATGGTATTTCCAAGTCAGTAAATATTAATAAATGGCATCATTTTAAATTGCTCTATGTTGTCTTGACTAGATGTATGACAATTTATTTATCTAGTGTATTATTTAGGTGATTTCCAATTTTTTGTCATTATAAGTAACACCAGGGAAACAGCATGTCATAGTTAATTTTATGCATGTATTTGGTTATGATTTACTATAAATGTCAAGAGGTGGAATTGATATAAACTCCCAAACCACCCACTCTAGACTCGGCATGCCAGAGTGTCAGTTTTCCCACACTTCAGTCTTTTTTTTTTTTTTTAATCAGATCACTTAAAAATAACACAGATGTAAAATGCAGTCTGGACTTAGGGGGAATATTTGCCTCAATGGTTAGTTCCCAGTAGCTCAATAATGTAGTCTCCTGCTTTCTTAGTCAACTTGATGAAGTTTTAATTTAATGGCATCCTATTATGGACTAAAATTATGAACAGGCCAGTACAGGGAGAAACTAAAAACAGAACCAGAAGGTTGTCAGTGCTCTTTTGAGGAACTTCAGAAGACCTTATGTTAATAACTGTCCCAGGAAACATCAGCCCTGGGCTAATTATTATAGGCCTAAGTGCAGAAAGCTTTTGCATTTGCTTCTTTCATTTTTCAAGGACTCTAGTTCCCTAACGAGTGCTGAAGTTCTCAGCACTCTGTTTCCTTGATGTGTCCTGATATAGAACATATTGGAAAGATGGCTTGGCCACAGGCTGCTCTTAAAACTACAAAATTTGTGCCTAGATCAGTTGTATTTGTCTAAACCCAGGTCAAAATAGGACTTCCCCATTCTAGATTGTAAAATCAAATGAAGTCCACTTTTCTTGTAATAGTTTTATAGGTTCATTTATTTATTAGATTTAAATCTTTGCTTGTGTGAAATTTCTTTCAATAAAACTTGTGAGATAGGGATTTGAATTTATTTTTTCCAGTGGGTTACCCTATACTACAGTACATTTCTGGATAACCTACCATTGCTCCTTTTTATTTTTTAGAGTCAGGATCTCACTCTATCACCCAGGCTGGAGTGCAGTGGTGTGATCATAGCTCACTATACCCTCAAGCTCCTGGGCTCAAGTAATTCTCCCACCTCAGCCTCCCAAGTATTAATAGGTAGGACTGCAGGCATGTGACATCATGCCTAGCTAATTTTTTAAATTTTTGGAGAGACAGGTTTCAAACTCCTGACCTCAAGCAATTTTCCCACCTCTGCCTCAGTGTTGGGATTACAGGCACGAGCTACCACACCCTCCCTTCTCCATCGATTTGAAATGCCACTTTATGTATTTGGGTCATTTCTGGATGCTCTATGCTGTCTTATTCAAATGGATTAATTATCATAGCTTTATATTTTATTGGCTTGTTTAGCTATTTCTTTCTCATTACTCTCCTTTTCCAGAATTGTCCTTGCCATTCATTTACGTTTATTTTTCCTTATAAACTTTGGAAGCAACTGACCTAGTTTAAAAAGCACTTTGTTGGTATTTTTATTAAGAATGTATTATCATTATTATTTTTGAGACGGAGTTTCACTTTTCTTGCCAATGCTGGAGTGCAACGGCGCAATCTTGACCCACTGCAACCTCCACCTCCCGGGTTCAAGCGATTCTTCTGTCTCAGCCTCCTGAGTAGCTGGGATTACAGGTGCGCACCACCACACCCAGCTAATTTTTTGTATTTTTAGTAGAAATGAGGTTTCACCATGTTAGCCAGGCTGGTCTTGAACTCCTGACCTCAGGTGATTCACCCACCTCAGCCTCCCAAAGTGCTGGGATTACAGGCGTGAGCCACCATGCCCGGTCAAGAATATTATATTTAAAGATTCATTTTGGGAAAATTAACCTCTATATTTTGGCACTGTCCTGTTTGAACACAATAGTATGTTTCCATTTATTCAAATTTTATAGATGATTGTTTAAATTATTACATCATTTCATGTGGTATTATACAATAAAAGGCATATATTTGGTTTTTATCCCTGGTTCCTGGCACAGAGCTTCTAAAATTCTTGTACTTTTCTAAGTGATTGGGGTGCTGGGTGTCTTTTACTCCAATATTTGGTCATTGACCCCCGTTCTGGTTCCTGACAAAGAGCTCCTAAATCCCTTGGAATTTCCTGGGTGATGGGTGCATCTTTTGTTCTAATCAGGTGACTCTTGATGGGCTCCTGGCTAGCTTCAGAAAGACCAAGGCCTGATCAGGAGCTTGGAACCTTGGAACTTTTCGCCCCACTGTACATCTTTCAGGAAGGGGAGAGGGGCTGGAGATTGAGTTAATAATTGATCGTACTTATGTGATGAAATCTCCATAAAAATCCACCAAAGGCAGCGTCAGAGATCTTCCGGGTTGGTGAACACATCCATGTGCTGGGGGACGACAGCACACCCCAACTCCATAGAGGGAGAAACTCCTTCACTCCTCAGGGCCCTTCCAGAACTCACTCTATGTCCTCTTCATCTGGCTAATTATTTCTCTCCTTTACAATATTCTTTAATAAATCGGTAAATGTAAGTAAATGTTTCCCTGAGTTTTGTGAACCATTATAGCAAATTATCAAACCTGAGGAGGGGCTTGTGGCAACCTCCAATGTGTAGCCAGGGCAGACAGAAGTGTGGGTAGCCTGGAAATCCACTAGTAGTGATTGGCATCTGAACGGGCAGTCAGTCTTGTGGGACTGAGCCCTCTGATTTGTGGGATCTAAAGCTAAATCCAAGTAGTGTCAGAATTGAATTGAAATGTAAGACACTCAGTTGGTGTCCAGAGAGTTAGAGAATTAGTTGCTGGAAAACCTCCCACATATTTGATGTCAGAAGTGTTCCATGAGAATAGAGGAAAACAAAGTCTGTTTTATTTATTTCATATTTCTTTTTTATAACCCCAGTCCTTTCTTTGGCATGAATTAGAATAACTTGTCACTTTAACCTTAGGAGAGAGCTAGGAATCCTCATCTATTTGTTCACTAACGTATTCATTCATTCATTATTCATTTATTGTGTAGGCACAATGCGAGGTGCTGAAAACACAATGGCGAGCAGATTTTACAGCGGCCCCTGCTTCCACAGAGTGTACAATGTACTGGCTATATTAACAAATACTGATTTTATTCCCAACCCGGTATTTATCTCTGTGTCTTCTGGAATGCTTAACATGATCTTTCCTTAGAGTTTTTCTTTTTGCTATAGGTTCCCTAAAAACCATACTCTGAGACAAGGACTTGAGTACAGTAGTTTATTTGGCAAGGAGTGGGAAGACGAGGGAGTGGAAAAGTGGGAGGGAAGAAAACCAATAACAATGCGTTAATGAGCAGATTTCTGCGGTGAACAACTGGGGCTCAATCCTGCTGGACACCTTCTGAGAAACTTTACAGAATGTACTCTGCGCATCAGTCCACCAAGGGTCAGGGAAACTGTTCCTGCCTGTCATTGGTGGAGGGATGCTGGGAGCATTAACTCCCGGGCACTTCTGGTTTACCTTTCCTTGGCCAACAGTGCTCCTGCAGCCAGAGAACCTCCTCGGGGGCAAATGTCTGAGGTAGAAAAACAAAGATGGCAAGGGGCCTGCCCATGGAAGATGCCAGTGGTCTCAGAACTGGGCTGAGGGAACATGGGTAGGGCACTAGGGTATCTACTCCAGAGGAAAGGGAGTTATCTTTGGAAAGCATATTTACATAGAGTGGGAAGGGACCGTAATGGGAGAGGAAATCAGACTGGAAAATTAGTGTAGCTCAGAAAACAATCACAATCAATTGGTCAATAGTATTGATTGATCACAATCAACATTCCATTCTGAGTTGTTAATAAATCACGTAGCAAAATTGATGATGTCTTTCTGGGCTTCACTGCAAGCTCTGCCTCCCAGGTTCACACCATTCTCCTGCCTCAGCCTCCTGAGTAGCTGGGACTACAGGCGCCCACCACCACGCCCGGCTAATTTTTTTTGTATTTTTAGTAGAGACAGGGTTTCACTGTGTTAGCCAGGATGGTCTTGATCTCCTGACCTCATGATCCGCCTGCCTTGGCCTCCCAAAGTGCTGGAATTACAGGTGTGAGCCACTGTGCCCAGCCTGAAACATGAATTTTTAAAAAAAGATTTTTCAGCCGGGCTCGGTGGCTCATGCCTGTAATCCCAGCACTTTGGGAGGCCGAGGCAGGTGGATCACAAGGTCAGGAGTTCGAGACCAACCTGGCTGATATGGTGAAACAGTGTCTCAGCTAAGAAGTACAAAAATTAGCCGGGCGTGGTGGCGGGCACCTGTAATCCCAGCAACTCAGGAGGCTAAGGCAGGAGAATCGCTTGAACCTGGGACATGGAGATTGCAGTGAGCCCAGATCACGCCACTGCACTCCAGCCTGGGCAACAGAGTGAGACTCCATCTCACAGAAAAAAAGAAAAAGAAAAAAAAAGATTTTTCAAAATAAGGTTGTAGATTTTTTTTGTCCACTTTGATATTTTTAATGGGAAAAGTGAAAAATGATAGATATTACAGTGAAAGCTATGTTTGACAATAAGATAATCAGACAATATGGCGGGGAGGTAGCATGGAAGAAGGCGCACTGGCTTTGGGGTGGATCCTGAGTTTGAATCCCCAGTTTCTCCAGTAACTAGCAGCGTGACCTGAGGCAAGTTACTGATTTGAGCCAGGGTGTTCTTATCTGGAAAGTGTAACAATGCTCTCTTCATCAGGTTGTTTTAGTTCTCATTCCCCAGAAGCTGACCCTGAAAAGAGAGGCTGTTCAACGCCCAGGAGTTTGAAAACTTTAAAGGATTGCCTCTGGAAATGTGTTATCAGCCCAGGACTATCCCTCACTCAAGTTCCCTCTAGTGAAATCACTATTTTTAGTTTTATGATTTTTCTTATTAATAACAAGCTATTGTTAGAATGGCATATTTATTGTTGCTATGGGTTGCTACTTTTTCTTATAAAAAGAATGTATCTTAAAGGAGGTGAGTAGTTTTTCCATATTAATTATATACAAACAAAATACTCTTGGCCAGGCATGGTGGCTCATACCTGTAATCCCAGCACTTTGGGAGGGTGAGGCTGGCAGATCACTTGAGGTCAGGAGTTTGAGACCAGCCTGGCCAACATGGCGAAATCCTGTCTCTACTAAAAATGCAAAAATTAGCCAGACGTGGTGGCACACACCTGTAATCCCAGTTATTTGGGAGACTGAGGCAGGAGAATAACTTGAACCCAGGAGGCGGAGGTTGCAGTGAGCTGAGATTGCGCCACTGCACTCCAGCCTGGGTGACAGAGCAAGACTCCGTCTCAAAAAAAAAAAACAAAACAAAAACAAAAACAAAAAAAGCCTCTGGGAGACAGAATTCATTCTGGCAGAGTGAGGAATGATGGGAAGACAGATATGGGAAAACTTATAGCCCCACATGGAACAGAATCTCATGTGGAATCCAAGGCTTGTCTCTTCACCCTTCTCCACCTTCCTTTTCTTTTCTTTCTTTCGTTTGTTGGTAATGATTTCTTCTAAATTAAAAAACAATTAAATTCCCTATCTGATGTCTCAGGTGGTTTGTGGCTGTGGAATAGAGTGAGCAAACACTATTTTTAGGAAGCCATTACAAACTTACAGTACAGGACTTTAGCCTGGCCACAAACATCATTTCTTTGGGCTTTGGGAGACTTTTCTGTCTAACCTCCCACAGGCAGGGAGGCCTGTCTTAGTTCAGAAGCTGTAGGTGTGCACACTGTTGACAGTTTTGTGGCTTTGGAATTGTAGACTCGACCAGAAGCTGGAGAGGTAATGTGACCAGGGCCACAGCATTATTCCTGGAGCATCTGGGGCTAAGCCATTTGCTGCGTCCCGGCCCAGGGCATAGGTCTCAACTGTGAAATTGTTCGGGCTTTCTGGGTGATCAAATGGGACCCTTTGAGGCTTGGTTTGGGTTGAAGTCCAAAGGCTGAGAGTTAAGAAAGAGCCAAGCGGCCCCAATTTTATAAACTGAGGTGCTGGATGTTCCGAGCTGGAACTTGCAAATGGGTGGAAGTGAGGGGCAGGACATTTGAAGGTGGAAGTAGGAGGGCAGAGGCCAAATTTTCCTGGAGTTTTCTGATTGCTGTTGCATTTCCCATTGGGGAGGGGGAGAGAGAGCTCTGCCCCTAACTTTGGTCAAAGGAGAGGGGCTATAAGAGAGCCACTGGGAGAGCCTCCTCTGTGGTCCTAGAATGTGGGGGACGGAGTGGAACGGGGTGTGACACATGCCAAATGGGGAGGGGCTGAGGCTCCTTGCCTGAGGAGAGAGTGAGACTAGAAGTAAGCCAGCAAGACAAACCCAGTTGCCCTTGGAGCTAACTGCCCTCCGCCACCAGCAGCGGCAAGAGTGTGTGTTCCTCAGGAACCAGAAAAGGAACATAGAGGAGCCGGCGTGTGGTGTATTCATTTCCTATGGCCGCTATAAAAACAATTGCCACAAAATTTGTGGCTTAAAACCACAGGCATTTATTGCCTCATAGTTCTGGAGGCCAGAAGGCCTGAGATGCTCCCTCCAGGGGCTCTAGGGTGGAATCCATCCCTTGCCTCTTCTGGTGCTGCTGGCATTCCTGGGCTGTGGCCACATCACTTCTCTCTCTGCCTCCATAGTGACATTGCTTCCTCCTCTTCTGTCTGTGTCAAATCTCTCTGCCTCCCTCTTATAAGGACACCTGTGATTGCATTTAAAGCCTGCCTGGATAATCCAGGATAATCTCCCCCCTTCTGTGTGTGTCAAATCTCTCTCTGCCTCCCTCTCATGAGGACACCTGTGATTTGCATTTAAAGCTAGCCTGGATAATCCAGGATAATCTCCCCTCTCAAGATCCTTAATCACTTCTGCAGAGTCCCTTTCTGACATGGAACATTCATAGTTTCAGGGATTAGGACGTGGATGTCTTTTGAGGCCATTATTCAGCCTACTGCAGGTAGAGTCCCATCCAAGAGAGTCTGTTCATGGACCAGTGGGTGACCTCAAGGCTCAGGACACCTCACTCACGAAGCAGATGCTTTGACTGCCCAGTGATTTTCGCTGTAGCTGCAGAGGACCTTTCTGTGCAAGCCCAGACTCCTGCTAACTGTGCCTAACACTAAGGGAAGGCGCGGGTTCTGCCTCAGAGACATCCCCAAAGCCTCTGAGAAGTAGCTGAGAAAGGATGAGGGGGCAGTTAATGCACCCTGGGAGCAATCCTTAAATAACAGGGAAGGGAGCCGGTGGGTAAGGGACCCAGCCTCCTGTCTTTGAGGCAGACAATTCTGGGAGGTATTCCGCAAACCTTCCAGATCCTGGTAGAATAGGACCCTCACTGCCTACAGCGGTAACTTTAAAAACGCATGCTTTTTTTTTTTTTTTTAAATGGATTTTCATCCTTCTCTCTCCCTCAATTCTGAGTCCTGCGATCACTTCCCAAATGAGCTACCTATACCCAAATTCTTGTTTCAGGCTGTGCTTTTCGTAGATCCCAAACAAGGATATAAGCTTCCCAGCAGGGAATCCCCAAGAACGCGGCAAAAATGCTTCATGGGAGTCAACACGGTGAACTTCCATGCTCAGCGGGCACCTTGGTTGGATAACTTTTGTGCTGGCTTAGTGAAATCTTTCCTATTCCTTAAACCACCCTCTCCCTTCAACCCCCACTCCCTTCAACCATGGAGGAGGCAGAGGCAGGTAGGGTGGGAAGAGGGGAGGAAACAGGGCAGAACTGACCATGTCCCACACTCCTGTCCCCCATCACTCAGGGTTCCAGGCTGAAGCAGGCCCCGGATGCAGCCTACTTACTGCATTCAGTTCTTTCAACACACGGCATGCATTCGTCAGCCCGTTTACTCTGCTCGCATCTGCGTTTCTTCTAGAGGCGGAAACTGTTCATCAGCTAGCATCAATACTACGATCCTGCTTTTAAATACCCTCTGCTGACGGTTACACTGTTCTGAAGAAGTAATCATTTTATGGCATGTCTATAAAACGAGAAGAGGAATCTTACCTCACAGAATGGGTGGATGCAGTGAGCTAGCTCCAGGAAAGTGCCTGGCACAGAGTGGATGCCCTAATAATGGGGTCTTCTCTCTTCTATAGCACACACTGCAAGCTTCCTGTGGGCAGCTCTTAGTTCCCGGGTCTTTGGCAGAGTGCTTGGGACACTATAAGTGCTCAGGGAATTGTTTATTGAAGGAAAGGGTGTGAGGGTCAGGAAAGCAGCTCTTAATCATTGCCCCAGATGCTGCCAATGTCCTGGCCCCGTCCCCTCGGGGCTCCTCATTGCTGGCAGGCAAAGCCGCTAACTGCAAGCACCTGCATCCATTTGCCCAGGGGTTTTCCCGGTTGGCTCCACCTTCCTACATGGGGGATTGGAACTACGGAAAATTAGTGTTCCACTTAAAGCACCCCTCAACCAATGACTGTGAGCAGTTGTGAATAAATAGCCTGTCCTCATGTCCCTTGGGTGGGATAACCATGAGGTGCGTGCTCTATACCAGAGTTCCCCAGTGGGACTGAGCTCTGGTGACTCACAGTGGTACCTTTTTTTGTGACACTAGGGTCTCACTCTGTCACCCAGGCTGGAGTGCAGTGACGTGATCTCATCTCACTGTAGCCTCAACTTCCTTAACTCAAGTGATCCTCCCACCTCAGCCTCCCAAGTAGCTGGGACTACAGGCCTGCAACACCACGCTTGGCTAGTTTTTTATTTTTATTTTTTTAGAGACAAGGTCTTTCTATGTTGCCCAGGTGGGTCTCAAACTCCTGAGCTCAAGTGATCCTCCTGCCTCAGCTTCCCAAATTGCTGAGATTACAGGTGTGAGCCACCGCGCCCAGACTGGCAATTTTTTTGGTAACTCTCTGTACTGGCTTCCTTCCTGATTTATATTTCTTCAATATAACATACCAAATAAACTATTTGCATGCAAAAATCCTTGTCTCATGGTCAGCTTCTGGGGGAACCTAAATGAAGACAACCACAAGGCTGAAATTTGAAATGTTTATGAGGCTTTCTTAAGGGAAGCCCTTTTCTTTCTATAGCATTGATTCTTCTTCCTGCTTGGTTTCCGATTTCTGTATAATGTGTGGAAGGGGAGAAAATGATACAATCTTTTTGCAACTCTCATAAGTTCATAACTAAGGCACCCTCCTGAAACAAAAGACAAATCAATAAGGGAAAAACAAGTAAGCTTAATAACCTATGTCATGTTCCTCATGGGGGAGAAAAGTAACTCTCTCTGCAAAGTAACTCTCAAAGCACTGGCTGGAAACATGAGGCTTTGAGCTTTGCTTAAATAGCATTTTAACAAAAAGCAATGAATTTTAGTGCAGTGACAAGACAAAGGAGAGAACAGTTCCAGTCTCTCAAAGGGGGAAAGCTGTGGGAAGATACTAATGAAGTAAGGTCTGCTCACAGGTTTCTCTGGTGTCTGCTAGTGCCGTCTCTAGGCTGATAAGTGGCTGTCTCCAGTAAGACAGGATTTATGTTCTGCCTTTAGGCAAACAAAGGAGAGGCAGAGAGTCTCTGTACATCTCAGTTGTCGTTAGCTCACCAATCCTCAATATTTTAGGGAGAAATATTTTGGTTTCCTTCAGTGTAAATACTTGGACTACTTCAGATTCATTCCAGGCCTGTACACATGCCAGTTTGCAGCTGCTCTGTCCTGGCTGGGGCAGATATCTACTTCCCCAGTTTGCTGGGGCCAGGCCCCAAGGTGGCCTCACAGCTGTTGTAGGGATACAAGTCTTCATGTTGCTGAGGAGTCCTTGTCCTGATCTGATTTGCCTGCTATTGTGAAGACAGTGGCTGAGTATTGTTACCTTTCTCCTTGGTTCTCTTAATAGGAGTGAATCTTTTTGGAGACTCCCTCCCAGTGCATCTGCTGTGGGTCAGTGTGTGTGTGTGTGTGTGTGTGTGTGTGTGTGTGTGTGTGTGTGTGTGTGTGTTTTCTTTTGAGACAGAGTTTCTCTCGTCACCCAGGCTGGACTGCAATGGCATGATCTTGGCTCACTGCAACCTCCACCTCCCTGGTTCAAGCAATTCTCCTGCCTCAGCCTCCCAAGTAGCTGGGATTTCAGGCATCTGCCACCATGCCCAGCTAATTTTTGTAGTTTTAGTAGAGATGGGGTTTTCACCGTGTTGGCCAGGCTGGTCTCGAACTCCTGACCTCAGGTGATCCACCCGCCTCGGCCTCCCAAGTGCTAGAATTACAGGTGTGAGCCACCGTCCCCAGCCACGGGTCAATGTGTTCTTGTTGATAAATGATGTGGGGAACAGTACAAGATGGTGGGAGAGCCTGGAAGAACTTGGAGAAATTTTCAGGTAAAGCTCATTGAAGTTGCTGAAAATTAAACAATGTCAAAATGGCATTCATGGTCAGACAATTTGTGAAGGTTTATTTTTAACAGTGGGAGTTCTGGGTTTTCTAATCATTTATTCTAAGAGAGGATAAAATGCAATGTAAAATTAAAATTTGAAAATTAAAAACTATGAATTTTCTAGACCATGAGTCTCCAGTCAGTAACTACCTGACTAGCAGGATGGTTTGGAAGGGTTTTTCCCACACTTTAATACCGAGCCCAGTGCCACCCAATGCTAAACTGTTAAGAGGGCAGCTTTGATATTAAAACCCAAAGCAGAGAGCTGGACACACTGGTGTGTGCCTGTAGTTCCAGCTACTCAGGAGGCTGAGGCAGGAGAGTCACTTGAACACAGGAATTCCAGTCCAGCCTGGGCCACATAGTGAGACCCCATCTCTAAAGAAAAAAAAAAAAAAAACAAAAAACTGGCAAGAAGTAGATGCTCTTTGTGCATAATAAGGCTTAGGGAATACATGAGCATACGATCGACTATCATAGTGCAAGAGAAGTTCAATTTATTTATTTGATACATTCCCATCTAGAGGCTGGTCCGTAGTGAGGGCTGCTGCTTTCTCTCTCCAGTCCAAGGATGTACAATTTCCTGTGTCCCTCTATCCAGCAGCAGAACCCTAGGGCAGAGGATGGCTGATAGCAGCCCATGCTGAAGGTCATATCCCCGCAGGAGGACCTTAGCCAGGAGTTGAGGCAGAGGAGCTGGGCTTATGGGGACTGTGGATTCAGGAAGGGAAACTGAATGAGGATGGGAGGTGGTGGAGGGGGTCTGGGGTGTGTCTCCCATCCACTGCACGTCAGGAATGAGTCTTGAGACACAGGAGTGGAGCCTGCATCTAGGGTGCCCCAGGCAGAGAGTCCCAACCATCCTGGGACTCTGCATCTCTTGGCTCGTGTCACTTGAGCCAAAGCAAAGAGCTGAGCATTATTTAAGTGTGTGTGTGTGTAGTGGCCAATGTGATGGGGTGTGTGTGTTTAGCTAAGTAACAGAGGAGGATATCTCTTCCACCCTTCACTTACCATCACACATCTGTATTTCTTCAGTCTGAAAGGTGGGAAGATGAAGAGGGCCAGGCACGCGTCTGACTGGGCTGTCTAATCCTTGTTTTCCAAGATAGGCAGCTCAGGCTTGGGCTGCATTTTTCTTCTGCCAATTTTTGTACTGGAATTTATGTGACCATTGGTAGATTTTTAAACAGTATCTTTATAGTAGGTTAAATACGGCTGCAAACTCTTTGCTACTCCCACTGAAAGACGGAGTGTAACACTTGACTGATGGAACGTGGTGGAAGAGATGTTCTAGAACTTCTGAGGCTTAGTCTTAGCAAACCTGTGGCTTTTGCCTGTGTCTCTGTGAACATTCTCTGTGGGAATGGTGAGCTACAGTGTAAAAGGCCCAAATGCTCTGTCCACCATGCCAAGAGGCCACATCTGGCATGTGGGTATACTGGTCAACAGTAACAGCTGAGATCAGCAAAAGTGCCAGGGATGTGAGTAAACCTGTCTTGGATTCTAGAACAGCCCATCCACTAAGTGACCAGAAGAATCACCTGACCACACCCTGCCCAAATTCCTGACCCACAAAATCGTGAGATAAAATGAAATGATTGTTGTTTTAAGGCACTAATTTTGGAGAAGTTTGTTAAGAAGCAGGCAATAACTGGAACCGTAACATACAGGAAAGAACATCTGTGGTGTTAGATCTGGACTCAAATCCCAGCTCCATTATTTATCAACTGTGTGATCTTTTCTAGCTTCTTCTGGCCTCAGTTTCCTCCTGTGTTAAATAGAGGTCATTCTAGCTACCTCCTAGCCTCATCATGAAGATGAAATGAGAAAACAGATGGAAAACAGAGCCTGGCTCATAGCAGCTGCTTCAAAATGTTTCTTTCCTCTCCTCTCAGCCTCACCACGCCCTCTTCTCTAGGGTTTTCTGGGATGCCCAGTGAGGGGAATGCAGCAAACTACAGCACCCCCACCACTCAAGATTTTGGAGAAAAGAATTCCAAGGGAATGTTACTGAGAAAATGACTCTGAACCCCCCTGCTCCAGAAAGACAAAATTATTTTCCTGACTTGACTTTTAAAAAATGGATTTACTTGAAGAGCTACTCCAATTTAATGAATAATTAGGGGAGGAAATTAAGGCAGTTACAAAAGAGAATTAGATTTTTTTTTTCTTTTTTTTTTTGAGACCAAGTCTGGCTCTGTCACCAGGCTAGAGTGCAGTGGTGCAATCTCAGCTCACTGCAACCTCCGCCTCCTGGGTTCAAGTGATTCTCCTGCCTCAGCCTCCAGAGTAGCTGGGATTATAGGTGCCTGCCACCATGCCCAGTTAATTTTTGTATTTTTAGTAGATACGAGTTTCACTATGTTGGCCAGGATGGTCTCAATCTCTTGACCTCGTGATCCACCCACCTCAGCCTCCCAAAGTGCTGAGATTACAGGTGTGAGCCACCACATCCGGCCAACAATTAGATTTTTAAAAAACAGATACCTTGGACCAAGCGCAGTGGCTCATGTCTGTAATCCCAGCACTTTGGGAGGCCAAGGCGGGCAGATCATTGGAGGTCAGGAGTTCGAGACCACCCTGGGCAACATGGTGAAACCCTGTCTTTACTAAAAATACAAAAAAAAAAAAAAAAAAAAAGCTGGATGTGGTGGTGCACACCTATAGTCCCAGTTACTTGGGAGGCTGAGGCAGGAGAATCACTTGAACTTGGGAGGTGGAGGTTGCAGTGAGCCAAGACCAGGCCTGCTGCACTCCAGCCTGGTGACAGGTGAGACTCCATCTCAAAATAAATAAATAAATAAAAATAAAATACAAAAATTAGCTGGGTGTGATGGTATACACTTGGGAGGCTGAAGCAGCAGAATCACTTAAACCTGGGAGGCAGGGGTTGTAGTGAGCCAAGATCGTGACACTGTACTCCAGCCTGGGTGAAAGAGAAAGACCCCATCTCAAAAAAACAAAAACAAAACAAACAAAAAAACTAGATACCTTGTGGTCCATAGGCTATCCATTTTTATTTAAGGTATCAGAAGCAAGAAAATGAAGAAGGGCTCTGTGTGCCCATAGAGCGGGTGGGATTTTGCTATAACCAAGAAGCATCAGTGGTTTTCAGGCAGGAGGCTCTCTCCCTCCCTCTGTCAGTCATCTCAGAGGCGCCCAGAGGCTGCAAGGTGCCCAACCATGCACAGAGGTGATGAGAACTGCTACCGTGGCGGCTCCAGGAGAAGAGGCCCAGAAATGGACATTTGAATGATTGAAACCCCCTAAACCACTCCTGCTTTCAAAGCTTGCTCCATGTCTCACATTGACATGGAACAATGAGCTGAAATGGGAAACATCAACTCAGGCTGCCTTCCCTCCTATATTTCAGGCAGTGCTCTACTCTACACAGCAAATTCCCGAACAGGTCTCCCTTTCTTTCCTGCCTGCAGTCATTCCCACAAGTTTACCTCTAAGGAGCTCATTTTCATCCAGACTTTGAGGCAGGGCTCACCAATGCTGCCTTCTGCACTCCCCTGTCTGTTCTCATCCGGGTCCTTAATGTGCTCACATTCCTGACACCTGTGAGATGTCATAGCACGGCTGCCCTCTCCATTACGCCCTGACCTGCGGTTTAGATGCTGCCCCTTCCTGCACATTTGTATAAATTAGGCTGCATCCCTGGGAACTGGAACTCCCTAATAAGGCAGGGACATGACCCCCAAACTCTAAAACACTTGGACCTCAGACAGGCCTGGATTCGTTCCTGGTCAAATAAATGACTGTGGCCAGTATGTGTGTGTATGCCATGTTTAGAAAGCACTTTTGATGTTAGGTTTATTTAAGCTTCACGATTCTTCAGTGAGGTAAGAAATAATCCCATTTTATGGAGGAAAAGCTGAGGTTTGGAAAAGTTATGCCCAAAGTTACACAGCTACTAAGGGACAGAGTTGGACTTCAAATCCAAGTTGTTTGATCCCAAACTCAGTGCATGCCCACCATTTCATCCTACCTTTTGATTATGATTGACATTAGAAATTAAATTTTCATGTCCCTAAATTGGATTTTTAAGTAAGCAAGCAAGATCTCTTCCTACCTAAGCACCTAGCACATTAGCTGGAGAACTAACTGCAAAGTGCTGAAGCCACACAGATTGTTACCAACTCAGCTGTCTCCCCATCCATTCCAATGGATTTGCCATGAGTTTTTTAAAGGATATTAAAAGTTCCCAATTATGGAACTCATTCTAGGTGCCAGGCCCTGTGCCACTCTCATTACATCCATTATCCCACTTCATCTTCATATCAGTTGTCTAACATAGGCATTATCCTTCCCTTTTTGCACACCGGGAAACTAAGGCTCAAGAAGTCAAATATTGGCTGGGTGTGGTGGCTCATGCCTATAATCCCAGAACTTTTGGAGGATCACTTGAGGTCAGGAGTTCGAGACCAGCCTGGCCAACATGGCGAAACCCCATCTCTACTGAAAATACAAAAATTAGCCAGGTGTGGTGGTGGGCGCCTATAATCCCAGCTATTCGGGAGACTTAGGCAGGAGAATCACTTGAATCTGGGAGGCAGAGGTTCCAGTGAGCTGAGATCTTGCCACTGCACTCCAACCTGGGGGACAGAGGGAAACTGTGCCTCAAAATTGTACAAGGTCTATTTGTACGTTTGTATCTTTATCATATTCTGAGGGATCTGGATTTCTGCCTTCCCCAAACTCCGCCTTCTCTTCACCTTAGTTTGTCCGTAGGAGTCAGGAAACCCAATGTGTCCTCTTGACAGAGAAGAGGTTGTTCTAACAACATGAAAAGGGGTGGTCTTTATTTGTAACGTAGGACCAGGTCACCAAGATGACAGATTGGTAACAACATCTTAGGTGACCAGTTCCCAGCATCCCCCAAAGGGTTTTCTCAACTAAGCAGGAAGTCTGAAGTTGTTTCTCCAGGATAGTCCCCAAGTCTTGTCCATTTTCCATCACAGCCCTGAACGGAAAACTGTAGCGGACTCTTGATTTGGATGGGAAACTTTATTTAGCGGGGATACCTTGGAGTGAACTGGTTCCCGTTAGCAGGTTTTCCCATGATCCTCATCCTACCCACGGTGATTTCTAAGCAACAAAATCAGCCCAGCAACAATGAGGCCAATCACAAATAAGTCCCAGTGTGGTCCAACGGTGTTGTCCGGTTTCAGCCAGTTCCATCTCATTGTGAACTGCTGGCAAGAGACATTCTGTCAAAAACAATCCAAGCTTCCCACCTCCACTCAGAGCCACCTACTCTTCCCAAACCCACTGCCACCAACCCTCCTCCCACCCATTCCCTTTGCTTCCTTCAGTCTTGGAAAACACAATCTTTGCTTGCTTACAACTTCCACAAGGGGTGTAAATAGCACCTTTAGAATAACCCCAAAGATTTAGACACTTTACGTTTTTTCAAACGGTAGCTCTTTGTGGTACCCCTTGCCACCTGCCATCTGCCTACCAGTCTCGGCTATTGATGGTAAGAACTGTTTTGAAGAAGTATATATAGCACATGCCACTGTGCTTAAGGCTTTGAATGTAATGTGTGCTGGAAAAGAACATCTGCTGAATGAATTAATTGCTTATACTGTGAAGTGTCAACACATACTCAGTAGAACACATAAAATTACTCTGCATGGCAAGTGTAAGACTTTGGATTTGACTTCTCAAAGGAAAGCCAGTCCACAAGAAGCTCCCCGATGGGCCTTGTCACGTTATCCCTAGGAGTTGCTCATTGGAGACTTTCAGAGCATTGGAGACTTTCAGAAATTCAGGACTTGTTCAAGACAAACTTACATTAAAAAACAGAATATCCCGGAGCAAATGCATAGTTTCCAGTTTCATGAGGGCAAAGAACACAGGTATGTAGGCATCTGGACTCGTTTGAGCAGCCATGTCGTATAATCTTCTGGCCAAGTGAATGTCCTAGAAGGAGAAGAATAGCCCATACCCGTCAGATTCTCTAGGAGTAAGTAAACAGACACCACTGTTCAAAATATCAAATGTAATTAAGGGTACAGGACTTAAGATAGGGAGATTATCATGGATTATCCAGGTGGACCTCAGATAATCAAGTGAACATTTAAACAGAGTTATCTCTGGGCTGGGGGTGGAAGCAAGACAGATGTGGTGGAGGGCGACTTCAGAGAGATCCTCAGCATGAGGGACTCAACTTGCCATTGTTGGAAGGGGCCACATGGAATGAGAAGGAATTTGGACAGTCAATAAGGAAACAAGAACCTTGGTCCTACAACCTCAATTAACTGAATTCCACCAAACAACTGGAATGAGCCCTGCAGTGGATTCTTCCCCAGAGCCCCCAATAAAGAACATTCTTGATTTTAGCCTCGTGAAACCCCAAACTGAAGACCCAGTCAAATCACCTGGGCTTTTGGCCTACAGAAACCATGAGATAATAAGCTGGTGTTATTTTAAGTCCCCAAATTTGTAGTGATTTGTTACAGCAAGCATAGAAAATTAACACAGTCTCCAGAAAGCTTTCTTGGATACCCCTGTAACAGCTCCTAATTGTGATTCCAACAAATAGGGTGGAGAATAGGGCCAGGCACAGGGGTTCATGCCTATAGTCCCAGCACTTTGGGAGGCCAAGGCAGGTGGATCACTTGAGGCCAGGAGTTCGAGACCAGCCTGGCCAATATAGTAAAATCCTGTCCCTACTAAAAATGCAAAAAGTAGTCAGGTGTGGTAGTGCTTGCCTATAATCCCGTTACTTGGGAGGCTGAGGCACGAGAATCGCTTGAATCCAGGAGGCAGAGGTTGCAGTGAGCCAAGATCGTGCCACTGAACTCTAGCCTGGACGACAGAGTGATACTCTGTCTCAAAAGAAAAAAAAATTGTACAGTTCTCTAAAGTAAGTCAGAATACAGGTAGTTAGTGATCATCATCTAAAATTCTCATTGTCTTCATAGTACTTACCATACCTAAAGTTTTAGAATTTATTTATTCATTTGTTTGTCTCCAGGTCCTCAAAAACAAGGACTTGGACTCTGTTCATCCCCGAATTCCCAGTCCTTAATGAAGGGCCTAGTACGCAGTAGGTCTTTGATAATACTTATAGGATGATGAAGAAACTATTTTTGGCTCTCATGTTGAAGACAGAGTCCTCAAATGGCATAGTACTATATTTTCAGGAGCTTTTTTTTTTTTTTCATGAATTATGCCATGGCTTTCTTTTTCATCCACTCATGCCTTGTTTTATGTGTTTGCTTTGTTTTTGGTTTGCCCAAACAGAGTGACCATAGGCAAGGTGGAGTTGCTTTTAAAGGTAAAAAGTGCCCTGGGCAGTCCCAGAATTAGATTTTGCTTGGGTGCCCATGGGCTATTTTCAAAAGGAAGGGAAGAAGAAGAGGAATTTTTCACAAACTGTGGTCATCCTAATGTCTGTCTTTCTTGCTTCATTACCTAGGCTTCGATACTTGTGAATCATTGAAGCCTCTGCTAAAACTGTTTTTGTTTTGTTTTGTTTTGTTTTGTTTTGTTTTGTTTTGTTTTGGTGGGGGGTTGATGTCTTCTCTTAGCTGTGTTCTGCTTATTATAGCTTAAATATTTTCCAAAGCTTTATGGTCTGGAAAATTGATTTGTTGAAGAAAGAGGAATGTTCTTGCTTGAAATGCAGTTCAGGAGATTGGAACAAATCTTCCTGGAAACATAAAATAGATGTTGTAAAAACTCTAATTGGTGTCTCTGATTCCAACAAATTCAGTGTTCATTTGAAAGCACCCTGCAGATGATAACAGCTGGGTCGGCCGCACATGTGAAAGACATATTGACTTGAACGGGACGTTTGGGGAAAAGCGGCCTTTGTCAATATCTCAGGCATTCATACTTATTTCTTGTTTGAGGCAGTCGAGAGTTATTCATTTATTTCTTGTGGTAAAAGCATTACAATCCAGTCGCTTAGTATTTTATAGTAAAAAATAGTGAGAAGTACCATTAAAGTGGGATGAACTCACTCCTTGTCCAGGAGACCTCACAATTTGCAGTGTGTGTGGGGCTGGGGGGTGAATGTGAAAGCCTTTCTTTAAAATTCCCAGAGAAGGAAATTCCTGAATGCTTCCAGCTAACTACGGCAACTCATATAAAATAAATTTTAGTACTAGACTAGAAAAGACTCCTCATTCTTTGACCCTATTTAGTAAAAAAATCTAAGTCATGCAAACAAAAAAATCTCCTCCTGATGGTGTTTTGATGATGACCACAGTTCATTAAATGAGAAGTCCACTACATACCCAGTCCACTTAGATTTAACTTTTCTGTGGTACATTTGAATTTATTTTGCTTTAAATTCAGTGATTAAAGAGATTATGTAAACCGAGCTGCAGACTCTTGTTAAAGAACATGTTTCTAACTAAAATGATATGTGGATACTGCTCAATATCTAGATGTTTAAAATAGCTTCTTTTAATTCAAAGATACAGAATTCTCCTGCAGTAAAGTAGCTGGTTTATGAAAATTTTACAATTGCCCGATGCAGGAGTTTCCAGCCCCAAATCTTTGGATGTCAAAAAAATATTTCTTATACTGGGACAGAGCATGTGAATGGGAAGGTCGTTTTTGAATAATTTATTCTTATTTTCTTTTTATAAATATACCATATGTTAATTAGAGGGAATTTGGAAATATAGAACTGAACAAATAAGAAAAAAAGCCACCCACAATCTCACTGCACAGAGATAACTACTGGTAATATTTTATACACATTCTTCTAGCATTTCATGTATATTCATATATACATACTTTTTAATTTAGAAATTTTTTACTCAGCATAATATTTCATCTTCTGCTTTCTTAACCTAAGAATATATTTCAAATAATATGCTGTGTCCTAATATATTCCGCTAGTCTATAATTTTTTTTTTTGAAACAGGGTCTCGCCATGTCACCCAGTCTGGAGTATGGTAGCAGACTCTTGGCTTACTGCTGCCTCCGCCTCCGGGGCTTGAGCAATCCTCGCACCTCGGCTTCCCGAGTAGCTGGAATTACAGGGACTACAGGTGTATGCCACCATGCCCGGCTGATTTTTGTATTTTTTTTTTTTGTACAGACCATGTTTCACCATGATGCCCGTCTAGCCTGGGCATCATATATAACATGGCTTCTATTTTGAAGCATTCTCGTTACTTGTAGAAATTTGTTCTGTAACTAATGGAGCTATACACACAGAAAATACTGTTTTTGTATATTTCTGGTTATTTCCCTAGGTGATAAATGTTTATTTCATGAAAAGTTATGATCATTTCTAAGAAGTGTGTTTTCTGTCCTGCCATATTTCTGAGAGGGCCATTTTAAGTATCTAATTTTAACTTATCCTTTCCAGAAAATAATTCTGGTGTTTAAAGCTTCAGCTGTAACACTCCATGGGTGGTCAGACCAGACAAATGAGAAATAAAAATGCATTGTGCCATAATCACTTTTGTTTTTGACAGGTCTATTTATAATTTATTTGGTAGATGTGATTTTGTTTTCTCTGCAGAATCCAAAAATACATGTTATCTAGTAGGTCTACATATATGTATTTGAAACTCTTCCCCAAAGGATAATTTCCCCCGCCTTTCTGTCTTACCTTAGGACAGCTTTCCTATCCATTGTCTTTAAACAGACCTGCTTTCTTCCATTTAAAAAGCTTGTCATGTGTTTCTCGTACTCCATGGTACAAACATACTTTTGAACAGGACCTGGCAGTCCTGATTCCCCTATCTGAGTTAGCTGTTACCTCTTTAACATACTGTGGTACTTTATTTTTAATTCTTTTCAAGTGTGTGTGTGTGCCTATATGTGACCGCCATTTTAGGCTTAACAGTAGCTATGGACAAGTCTCTTCTGTAGTGGACCGTGAGCCCTTTGAAGGTTGTCTTGTTCTTATTGTATCCCCAGAACCAAGCACAGGGCTTACTGATATAGGAAATAGTCCTTGATAAATATTCGAGTGAATAAATGAATGAATGAAAAGCAGAGTGCGATACCGTGGTGGTTTAGAAGTAGATACCTTTTAAATCTGGGGGTTCTGGCCGGGCGTGGTGGCTCACGCCTGTAATCCCAGCACTTTGGGAGGTTGACGCGGGCGGATCACGAGGTCAGGAGATCGAGACCATCCTAACATGGTGAAACCCCGTCTCTACTAAAAAAAAAATACAAAAAAATTACTCGGGCGTGGTGGTGGGCGCCTGTAGTCCCAGCTACTCGGGAGGCTGAGGCAGGAGAATGGCATGAATACGGGAGCCGGAGTTTGCAGTGAGCCGGGATCGTGCCACTGCACTCCAGCCTGGATCACAGAGCGACACTCCATCTCAAAAAAAAAAAAAAAATTAGCTGGGCATAGTGGTGTGCGCCTGTAGTCCCAGCTACTGGGGAGGCTGCAGTAGGAGAATCACTTGAACCCGGGAGGCAGAGGTTGCAGTGACCCAAGATTGCACCACTGCACTCCAGCCTGGTGACAGAACGAGACTCCCTGTCCAAAAAAAAAAAAAAAAAAAAAAAAAAAAAAAAAAAAAAAATCTGGGGTTCCTTGAAGGATTCCTAAAGGAGATGACATTGGGGCTGTTCTTTGAAAAATGGACTGGTTTTCAATGGGCATAAATATGGGTTAAGATCATTCCAGCAAAAGGATGGTATCTCAGGAGGGCTCAGGCCAAGGTCTTTGAGGGGAAGGAATAAGTAGCCTAGAATCTAGATAGGGCAAAGTGCTGTATCACACCGTTATTATCAAGGTAGGCTAGGTCACTGGGGGCTTTGAATGTGGAATAGAAGTCTGGACTTCATTTAGCAATAAAAAGTAAATAAGATTATTTTTATTTGTGTGTTTGCTTGTTTGTATTTTTTGGCGGTTTTATTTGGGGGAGAGGGTAGGATAGAGGGGTGGGTAGGATGAAGGAGGTTACAATATCAGAGTTATACTTTATCAAGAATGACCTGGCAGTGCTTTGTTAGATGAATTATTTATTAAGATAATGCTATCTGTAACAAATCCCCAAATTTTAATGGCTTAACACAATAGAAGTTTATTTCTCCCCCATTCAGCATTCCAAAATGTATATTGCTGGTTGGTAGTGAATTTTCTTCATGTGGTAATTGTGGGGCCCAAGCTCCTTCCATCACCTGGTTTTGGGGTCCCCTAAAGCCTTTGTATCTCCTGGTGCCTTCAGCCGATGGATGGGAAAGCGACTGGGGGCAGCCCCATCTACTTCTTGGCTGCCTTAGCCCAGGAATGACACTCTTCACTTTCACTTCCATGCCCTCGGGAGAGCTAGCACGCGGATCCAAAGGAGCCCTCACGAGAGCTAGCACGTGGATCCAAAGGAGGCTGGAGCCCTAGCGAGAGCTGGCACGCGGATCCAAAGGAGCCCTCGCGAGAGCTGGCACGCGGATCCAAAGGAGGCTGGAGCCCTAGCGAGAGCTGGCACGCAGATCCAAAGGAGCCCTCGCGAGAGCTGGCACGCGGATCCAAAGGAGGCTGGAGAACATAGTCTTTGACTAGGCGGGTGAACCCCAGCTACAAGTCCTCACTATGGATGGGGGATTGCAAATCTTTGGTGAATAGAGTCATCTCGGTCACAGATTTAAAGGGAGAACACTAGAATGGAAGACCCCTGAGTAGTCGTTGCTACGAGCTGAGGTGAGCAGAAGGTCAGAGGCAAGGTACAGACAGAAGGGATGGCCGGGAGGGGATGGGCAACAGGCCTTGTTCATGGTGCAATTTCCAAAGTACTTACAAATCAAGTATCAATAGAAAAACTGTTTGTTTTTTGAGTATTTTTTTGAGAGGGAGTCTCGCTCTGTCACCCAGGCTGGATCTTAGCTCACTGCACCCTCTGCCTTCGGGGTTAAAGCTATTCTCGTGCCTCAGCCTCCCAAGTAGCTGGGATTATAGGCGCATGCTACCTTGCCCAGCTAATTTTTGTGTTTTTAGTAGAGACAAGGTTTCGCCATGTTAGCCTGGCTGGTCTCAAACTCCTGACCTCAAGTGATCTGCCCACCTCAGCCTCAGAATGTGCTGGGATTACAGGTGTGAGCCACCACGCCTAGACCCTGAGAAGCAATTTCATAACAACGTGTGTGTGAATGCTTGTGTTTCTAAACTACTTCAGGTCCTCTCCCAATTCCTCACCAGGCATTATTCAGTGTTCCCAGAACAATGATGCAGTCAGTCCTGGCCCAGTTTAAGACAATGAGCTCACTGGCTGAGATGCTTCTCAGTGAAGCTACTAGGATAACTCACCTGCATCATCCTAGCCCCAACTTCCTTTCTGAAAGATGGATGATAACAACAATGACCCATATTTTAATATTGATTTACCAAGAGATGATTTATATCTAACTTTCTTCCCCAGAGGTCTTAAATGTCTGCGTGTTTATAAAGCAATACTCTGTATCACCTTCTTTGATTCTCGAAGATACTGTAGTAGTGGTATTATACTCATCTTTCTCACTGGTTTGCATGAGGATTAACTAATAAAGAGGATTGCGAAGTGCCTCACTGAAGAAATGCTTAATTACTTGATGACTTAACTGCTGGGAAGGCGTATTCTCCTACTCTCTTTTCTTTCATTTGAACAAGCTTTGGGCTTTTAATTACCAGGATATTCATTTTAAGAATTAGAGAAGGTGATAGCGCCTTGTTAATTTGACTCTGAGATGGCAAGATACCTTTGGATACTCAGTTATTGTTTTCCTAATTGCTAAACAAAAGAAACCAAATAAAAACAAAGGGCAATGGTCCCTCGTTAGCTCAGCCTAAAATTCTCATATCCCGGTGGGAGGTTACTAGTAGTCTCTGCTTTTTTGTTGTTGTTTTTAATGTAGAGACTTTCTGTAGGAAAATAAAATAGACTTCTGACTGAAAGAGACTGAACAAAATGAACTATCCATGATTTAACAAGAACCCTGGCAGAAAAGAACAGAAAACTGGCCAGAGAGAAACTTCAAAGTGTTTTCCTGAATGTATGAAACATATGTCTTAACAACTACTATTTGACATTGCGAAGGAAGTGCTTAGGAAAGAGATCAGTGGTGACTCCAAAGAGAAAAACCAAACCCTCTGATGGTCCGCCAGCCAGGCACTGGCTTGCAGTGTGCTCTCCCCAGCATTGCTGGCTCTGTGTCCTGAGAGGACACCCTGCCTGTCCCCAGGGACTCAGGCAAAATGGCCTCGCTTAGGCGCGAATACAGCTGTCAGGGCGACCAAGTCCTTTTTGAATAACATGGTGGTGCCAGGGATAGGAAAGCTAACATGGATTTGACACATGGAGTGGGGTCACTTCATCCCTTCTATAGACAGTGCTTCTCCCATATTATATTTTGCACTAGGAATGATGAGTAAAGAAAGGCTTTAATCTTATTGAAGCCTTACTTAGCAGTTGCTCTAATTCCCTTTTGATCTAAATAACAGTCATTCTACACACTGTTTGACTACAAAGCCCTTTCACAAAAGCTTATTCATTTTATCCTTAAAGCCTGGGGTAGGCCGGGCACGGTGGCTCAAGCCTGTAATCCCAGCACTTTGGGAGGCCGAGACGGGCGGATCACGAGGTCAGGAGATCGAGACCATCCTGGCTAACACGGTGAAACCCCGTCTCTACTAAAAACAATACAAAAAAACTAGCCGGGCGAGGTGGCGGGCGCCTGTAGTCCCAGCTACTCGGGAGGCTGAGGCAGGAGAATGGCGTGAACCCAGGAGGCGGAGCTTGCAGTGAGCCAAGATCCGGCCACTGCACTCCAGCCTGGGCGACAGAGCGAGACTCCATCTCAAAAAAAAAAAAAAAAAAAAGCCTGGGGTAGGGCAGGTATCTGTTTTACTGAGGTGGATAATGGGTGAGGGACCCAGGGATGGCTAAATAAAATCCTAAGAATCATCCAATTTAGCTAGCCCATCCTGTCCCATTCTTACCCACATTTTACAAACATAGGAAGCTTACACCTGCTAGAAATGGGGGAAACAGACTGGATTTGGATTTGACATTCCACTGCTTAGGGTGCCAGGGCTAATGAAAAATGATCAACCAAAAGGCAGGCTGCAGGGGAGGACAGGACGGCAGGGATCCATACCTCTGAATAAGAAGCCCTTCACTGTGCACCATTAGCAATAGGAAATTCCCTACCAATAATTCTCAATTACTAGCACAACTGGAAGAAAGAAGAGAGCATAGGAAAGCCAGCAATTCCCACGTTATTTGGCTCTAGAAATGGAGCCAGGAATATAAACACCGAAAAGAAACACATGCTTGAGCACCAAGAATGACTCACTGCAAGGCCCACTCTTTCACCAAAAAACAGGGTCAGGCAGGGCCGGGTTCAAATTCTGGCTCCACCATTGATGACCTCCGCAAGCTGCTTGGTCAAATGACATAACCTCTCTGCACTGTGGCTTCCTGATGCGTACACTGTGGATAGTTCTAGGGCTTATCTCATTGAGTGGTTGTGTGATGTAAATGACAGAAACACATAGCCCACATAACCCAATGCCTGGCTATTGCTATCATTATTGGTACTGAATACACCTTTCTCACTCTGTGAGACCCTCATGTCATCTTCTGCCTTAATTACACTCACTGTCGAAGAGATTTATCAATACCACCTTGTAGTGCTGGCTCTTTTTCTAAATGAATATGACTCATTGCCTCAAGTCAAGTATAGTCTTGGGGGACTGGAGATTCACTCTCTTGGGCCTTTCTAGAGTATCCAGCACTAGGTCATGTACACAGTAGGTGCTTCATAAGACTTTTCTGGATTAATATCACCTTGGTATCCAGCTGTGGTCTCTTTTCGCTTTCTCCTTGTTCCTGAGAGCTTGAGAACCAGTGGAAATTTTAATGGAAAAGAAGGCCCAGAGGTGAAGGGAAATGGAGACAGGGCCTACTGGAAAAAGCATGTGCTGGAAAAAGCAGGAACTTATTAATTGAATTGGCCTAGACTAGATCTCTTCTACTCACTAGTTATGTCTTTGGCATAAATGGAGAAAATAACTTCTATCTCATAGGGTTCATATTGGAGTAAGTAATATGTATTGGCACATGAGAGGGATTTGGCAGATGTTAAGTCCTTTCTTTCCTTCCTCCACATTGAGGACATCAATGAAATTCAAAACATTTACACATTTTCTCTTCCCACACAGATGTCATTACTAGGTTTGAATTATTACCAACACAATTACCTTTGCGATGCCTAAGCCATGTTCATACATATAAGCCAGATTGAACATGGCTTGTGCGTTGTGGTATTTGTCAGCTGCAATGCTGTAGTGTGTGGCTGCTGTTTGATAGTCTTTCTTAGTCCCATAGCCATAGTAATGGTAATCTCCAATTTTTACTCTAGCAAATGCATTGCCTGATAGAAATATTAGAAAAAGAAGAATCATAACTCAAATGATTTATGTATAGTTCTCAGGAATTCAACCTAATAATCTTGTTTCAGTCCTTTAAAATATATATGTATGTATAACCAAGTATAAAAAAGAACCAAAAACACTCAGAACCCCAGAACTGGAATTAGATATACTTTATGCAATACAAATATAACACTCAATGCTAACTGTCTTCATTATAGTGTAACATCCATGGTATAGTACAATTTTATTTTATTTTATTTTTTGAGATAGTTTCATCCTTGTCGCCCAGGCTGGCAGGCTGGAGTGCAATGGCACATTCTGCAACTTCTGCCTCTCAGGTTCAAGCGATTCACCTGCCTCAGCCTCCCAAGTAGTTGGGATTACAGGCCCCCACCACCACACCCAGCTAATTTTTTTGTATTTTCAGTAGAGACGGGGTTTCACCATGTTGGCCAGGCTGGTCTTGAACTTCTGACCTCAGGTGATCCACCCGCCTTGGCCTCCCAAAGTGCGGGGATTACAGGCATGAGCCACCGCACCTGGCCAAACGTTCTTAAAGAACAAGAAATTACCAATTTTATCTTTTAATTTTTTTAAGTAGGTTAACTCTTGGGAAGCTGGACCCCATCCCTCCCATTCTCAGATGTCACTCCTGAAGCTCTACTCTCCTGCGTCAGCACTGTCACCTTCTTTCCCAGATCAATCCCATCCGCCATTCAAACACGCTCTAGCATCTTCTATGAACAAAAATAAACCCTCTCTTTATCCTGTGGTGTCTCCTTCTAGCTCATGCCCCATTTCTCTGTTTCCCTTTACACTGAACCTTTTCAAAAGTGTGTTCTGTGCTCGCTGTCTCCAAAGCTTCACCTCCCACGGACTCTTCAACCCACTCCAACCTGGCTTCTGCCCCGTTGCCCGTGAAGCTGCTATTTTGAAGGTGGTAGATGGCCTTCATACAGCCAAATCCATCGCCACATCTCTGTCCTCATCTTACCCGATGTCCAAGCAGCACTGGCGTGATGGGCCCCATCTGCCCAAGCACTGTCCTGTCGGAGCATTGATGGCACTGCCTTCTCTTGGTTTCCCTTCTACCTCATGGGCTCTTTATTTCAAACTCTTGCCTGACTCCTCCTCTGCCCAGTTCCTAAATGTGGAATGTCAAGGGCTTGCCCCTAACTCCTTTTTTTTTTTTCTCTTTCTTCTTTCCCCTCTTTTCTCTTCTCTCGCCTCTCCTCCCCGCCTCTCTCCAACATTCTGCTTCATCTCAACTCTTTCTCTGGGTGACCTCGTTTTCATTCCATTGACTGTCTTTATTAACTATTTCTAAATTTATGTCTACCATCTTTCTCTCCCCGAGGCCCAGGTTCTTATGATTGCCTTCTTGATGTCTGCACTTGGATTTCAAACTTAAAATGCCCAATAGAGATTTCCTAGCACCCTACACACCTTCCTCCAAACGAAATAGTTTCTTCCCTGTCTCAGTACAGTGCCCCCATTGTTCAGGCCATAAGTCTAGGGGAATTATTCCTAGTTCTTTTTCCCTTGCTTCCATCAGCCAATTCATCAAGTCCTATAGGTTGTGCCTCTGAAACATGCTCAACTCTTGACATCTCCTCCACTGCCTATTCCAGCCTACAATACTACAATAGGCTTCAAATTCTTCTTTTATCTTCACTTTCCAACCCGTTCTTCACACAACAGCCAGGGTGATCTTTTTATTTTTTTAAATTTTTATTTATTTATTTTTGAGACAAGGCCTGGCTTTGTCGCATAGGCTGTAGTGCAATGGCATGATCTCAGCTTACTGCAATCTCAGCCTCCCAAGTTCAAGCGATCCTCCTATCCCAGCCTCCCAAGTAACTAGGACTACAGGCATGCACCACCATACCCATATTCACCATATTGCTCTGGCTTGTCTCAAACTCCTGGGCTCAAGCAATCCTCCCAACTCAGCCTCCCAAAGTGCTGGGATTGCAGGCGTGAGCCACCACACCCAGCCAGCATGATATATATATATGTAAAATACATGTATATGCTATATATAGTATATATGTAACAGTTTTATTGAGATACAATTCACATACCATCCAATTTACCCATTTAAAGGGTACAACGAAATGGTTTTTCATATATTCAGAGATGTGCAAGCATTACCACAATTTTAGAATAGTTCAATCACTCTGAAGAGAAACCTCATACTGTTTAGCTAGAGGATGATCTTTTTAAAATGTAAAATCAAGTTATGTTATTTGCTTGTGTAAAATCTTCCAGTGACTTCACTTTGCCCTTGGAATAATAATCAGACTCCTTACGACCTACAAGTCATGCCTCACCTGCCCTCTGCACAAGATCCCTGCATTTGATTCCTCAAGGCCCTCTACCTGGCAGGTTCGGAATTCTCTGACTCTTCCTGTGGCTGGCTTCTCTTCATTCTCAGAAGCGCCAATGCCACTTCTCTCCTACAGGCCGTCTCCAATTACCTTGTCTAAAGTTCCCCTCAGCCCCAACCCCAGAAGTTATCTACGTCAACTCCATGTTTTATTTCCTTCACAGCATGTCACTGCTATCTGATTTGCTTGCTAGTTTATTTTCTCTCTTCCGCATGAGGGCAGGCGCTTCATGAGGACAAGCACCTTGAACTCTTACTCACTGATACAGTCGCAGAACCTGGAATGGTACTTGATAAATACATATGGAATGAATGGATGGACATGCAAGGAAACTTTTTAGATAATACTTTCCCCAGATATTAAGTACTTTAGAATATTACTTTCCAAAAAACATGAATATGTCAAGTCGAAAAAAGTCATGTGACTTTTTAAGATCTATCAGTCTTTTGAAGTCCACTTAGGGATGACCCCTCAGGGTCCCCTTGGGGTCTATGTTCCCATCCACTAGGAGAGTGTTGATTGGAAAGATGAGGGAACACTCATCTAGGACGGCCATCTCAGCTATGGCCAGCCCTTCTGGCATGGTCTTGGCTTACTCAGAAGAAGAGGAAGTGCCCTGTATGGGCTCAGGTCTAGCATTAAGTGATATAGGACTCCTTCCAAAATTTTCTCATTTGGCCTAATGTAGTGCCTAACATCCTTTGGAATTTATTCCTTTAGGTACTGAAATTCTAATCTTGTAGAATCTTCTGTTAAAATGTAGACACTTCAAAAAGATGTAATACTGTGAACCATCTTTAAGTCTCTCTGAATACAGCTAACATTGTAAAATTCTTTTTTATTTATTTTATTATTATTATCATCGAGACATAATCTCACTCTGTTGCCCAGGCTTGAGTGCAGTGATGTGATCACGGCTCACGCAGCCTCAATCTCCAGGGCTCAAGAGATCCTCCTGCCTCAGCCCCTTGAGTAGCTGGAACTACAGGTACACACCACCACCCCCAACTAATTTTTTTTTTATCTTTTATTTTTTTGTAGAGATGATGTCTCACTATGTTGCCCAGCCTGTTCTTGAACTATTGGCCTCAAACAATTCTCCCAATTTGGTCTCCCAAAGTGCTGGGATTACAGGTGTGAACCACTGCACCTGGTCTATAAAATTCTTAGCTGACAAAGACATTAGTTATCTGGGCTTGCTTTCCAGATGCTTCCAAATGTACAGGTCAGTAACTGGGAGCAAGAACTTATAAGAATGATGCCCAGAAAAGAGGCCTGAGGGAGTCTGGAGAAGCAGGAGGTCCATGGAGCCCTAAAGAGAAACCTAGTCCATCTCTAATTTTGCCCAAAGCTGCCCTCCTTTGACCCTAAGATTTCTCCTGGGCTATAACCACAAAGATATAGGACAATTCTGTGCATTTTCAAGTTGTGTGGGCAGTAAGCAGCATCCCTGAAGTCTCTAATAATGGAAGGCAGTGAACAAGCTGGTTCTTGGGGGAATTCAGCTCCACCCTAATGAGGGGGCTGACTGGCAGCATGTGGTGATCTGGACAGGCTCCCGTGGGGATCAACTGACAGTGGAGGGATTTCCACTTTGATTTCATAGTCACAGGGCAGTGACTGAGTCCTGATGGTTCAGCACCCTCTTCACATGAGTAACTGCTAAAAGGAGTATGGCCAGTGACTAATTGGAAAATTTCGTTATTAGATTTCCTAACCCCAAGTGAGCCACTCAGTAACCATATCTTCAGGGACACTTATGCCTGACCTCTCTTAGGACACATGATTATTTTTAGCAGTCTGACTTTCTTATATTGAGAAATTCAGTTTAATATCAGTGTACCAGCTGGGTGCCAGTACAGGCTAACGCCGGTAATCCAAGCACTTTGGGAGGCCGAGGCAGGCGGATCACGAGGTCAAGAGATCAATACCATCCTGGTCAACATGGCGAAACCCCGTCTCTACTAAAAATACAAAAATTAGCTGGGCATGGTGGCGCATGCCTGTAGTCCCAGCTGCTTGGGAGGCCAAGGCAGGAGAATCGCTTGAACCCGGGAGGCACAGGGTGCAGTGAGTCGAGATCGCGCCACTGCACCCCAGCCTGGAGACAGAGCAAGACTCCGTCTCAAAAGAAAAAAATATGTATGTATCAATGTACCCTTGTTTTTAATGTCTCTTTTCCTTGCTGCAATTTCCACACTATTTCCTGGCTTGGAATAAACCTGTATTTGTTGTAATTGAGCTGATTGGCCATGGCTGAGAGGTTGCGGGTATTGTTTCCCCACTCTAAATAAGGCCTTCACTGCATTTTATAAAACATAGACTTTTTAAGGGGAATGTCTCACTAAAATTGCATTGATGGCTTGTTGCTGTGCTACCGGCTCAGCTGGATGTGAGAAAGCACCACTGTGACTTTTTCTTCTGCTTCATATTAGTGTCAGCTGAGAATAATTTTTTATCCTATTCACTTCCTGTGAAAAGGGATGATTTGGCCTTAGCATAAGACAATTTTAAGAAACCTAATTGGAAGCAAAATTGCTCTCTTATTGCAAGAGGGTTTTCACATATCCAAATGCCAATGGTGACAGCTTTGCAGTATTTCTCTGCTTTTAATAATATAATTTTAGAGGAAAAATAGTAAGAGACATTGCAATGCAATGCAAATACCACTTGCCATTGCTTTTCCCACCACTGGTATCTTATATTCCTTATTAATGTGATGCCAGCAAGCGAGACATGGAAACTCGAGGAAAAGGGAGAGGATCCTGCCATGTATCTGTTTTGTTTTGGTTTGGTTTTTCATTCTTATGTGCTAATGATTGTAGTAAAGATCTGAAGTTTATGGTAGTCATCAATGTGATATTTTAATAGAGAAATCACATGAGCCTTAGATACATACATAACTAATTTTGCTTGTAAACTCATTGAGACATGGGTCACATCTCTGATTAGTTCAGTCAAGATCTCAGCAATGAATGAATGAAGCCAGACCAAGAAACTGGTTTCTTGAGTAAAATTGTATATTTCAAAGAACTGTTCTGGTGCCATGGAGACAGAGCTGTAGAAAAATTCCTATGGTTTGCTGAACCAGGGACCTTGATAATAATGAGGAAAATAAATTCCTGGAAATGATCTCTAACCAAAGACTGACCCTAACATCCGTATAGCTTGAAATGTCACCTACTTGATATTCTGCTCCTTGCTGCCTATGCGCACAAACACGCAGCTAAAGCAAACCTGATGAATAACAGAGGACAGGGACCGGGTATGTGCTTATTTTTATTTGGGTTCTATACCTTGAATGGCAGCTCGATTCCATAGTAGAAGCGCCATTGGATACATCTTCTCTTTTTCAAGAATGTTAGCCTTTTCTAAAAAAAGGAGACATTCCGTTAGGAAGGCTTAAAATGCCTCTGTAGTAAAGTCATATATGCATATGTATGATTGGGGGATTGCAGAGAATTTTAACTTATCTTACTAGATTCCAAAATGAATGCTGAATTGCTTTGAGCCACTTCATATCCCATTTCTGCAAGCAGTGCATACTGAACAAGAGAAGAATCTATATCACCATCCTTATAGGCAAAGTAAGCTGTCAGGAATTTCTCAGCCCAGTGGCCTAGTTCACAGACACCTTTATAAAGCTGTATATGGGAAGAGAAATCAAGGAGACTAGTTAGCTAGTATGCTTCACCCCAGGCAAATAAGAAATGAAATCAGTCTTCAGCTCCTATGGGCTGGTCAGGGAAGGATTTTAGGTCTATATTTTGCAAATTATTTAGGGTAAAGAGTTAATACCTTTTATAGGCACAAAGATCAGAAGTGTTTGGGTTTGTTTGTTTTGTTTTTGTCTTGAGGGAAACTTCCTCAGCCTTATTTTAAATTTGTATAATAAACTTCCCTGACTTGGAGGCTATGTGGAATAATAAGAATGTATCGCTAGTGTGTGTGTGTGTGTGTGTGTGTGTGTGTGTGTGTGTGTGTGTGTGTTTTAAAGGGACTTTCTGAGCACTGCGGCTCTGCAAGGGCAAGTTATAAGGCCACAGCTGATGTGAAAAGGAGAGAATGAAGGGAAGACAGTGCCGGAGGGTGTAGGTGACATAACTGTGAGGAAGGTGTGCAGAGCCCTAGGGGGACAAATGTCAACTTAGCTGAATAGCCCTTATGTAACCAAAAGAGGTTAGCCATACATAATTCATTAGGAAGTTGGCAAAGGAGCAAATCTAAAGATAGATCATTAGCTGGCAGCTTTTGAAATGAGCTTCAGAGGGGCCAGATTGCAACATAGAGTATTTATGCTGGTGCAGCAGACGTGTTTAATAAATCAATGAAGGACATTAAGGTCCTAAAAGCATTCTTTTGGAAAGCGCGTCATTGGCTCAGACTGAGAGAATTCACTTTCTCAATTGTCATCCAAATCATCAAAAACCAAAGGATGCTGCTTTCTGGGAAGAAGTGGGCTACATTTTCTAGGCTAAATCTAGCCTTTCGTTTCCCAAGTAGCAACTCCCTATCCCACTAGAAGTGCCAAATTGCCCTGGTGATTTGATTGAATGCTGAAACAGAGCTCCTTAACTGCATATTGAGGTGAGCTCTGAACTTGATGAAAAGCCAAATGTCAGAGAGAGGAGAGATCTTTTCTCTGTCTCCCCCACCCCGAGTTACATCACTGCTTTTCCCCTCTGACAAATGTCAGTATTCACATTGTCAACTGGAAGAAAAGAGGTAATATTTATAAAATCAAAGACACCAACAATTTAAGAACAGTATCACCTCCTCTGTGTCATATATGACAAGTGCTTTAAAAACAGCCTCATATTGCATTTACCTCCACAGCAGTTCTGCATGATCTTACTACTCCTGTTCCTGTTGCATACATCTCGGCCAGATAATAAATGGCGAGGGGCTGCCCACTCTGAGATGCCAAGTAAAAATATTTGAAGGCAAGTTTATAATCCTTCCATATTCCAGAGCCAGCTGAAAATTAAAATTGTTTTAAGCCATCCCTTATTGACTTTATTTTTTATATTATAATCACTGGATATAATAGTCATTGTGATGCCTGCTATTTAAATACAATGGGAAAAACCAACCAAAAGTCAAGCTACTCTAAATCCACTATTTGTGAAGTTGGGGGTGAACACTGAGTTTGGTTCTAAGTAAGAATATGGAAATTTATATTCTTGAGCCATTCTGAAAAAATAATCGAGAAAGAAGGACTACTTAGTCTTGTGAAAGTATCTTCCCACTATGGCATAACTAAAGTTAATGCAAAGCAAACCAAGTGATGGTCTCTGAGGACCCGAAGCCCCACCATGATGCATCTCGCCATCTTTGTCATCCTTCCTTATCAGGGCACCCATATAGCTTCTCCCAGCCACAACTGTGGCGTATGCAGCAGGTAAATCCTAGCTCCAAGAAGCCAAACTGTCACCAAACTCCTGCTTACAGCAGGAATAGGCATTTGAAGCTAGATCAGAGAACCAGCAGACTCCCAGCAGCCAAAATTCTTGTCCTGGCTCTCTCATTAGTTCTTTTGTGAGTTGGGCACTTTACTTGCAAAGGTGAAGGCCTTCCTTAGATGGTCTTTAAGTTATCTTCCAGCTCTAACACTGGAGCCTTTAGAAGCAGTGCCATGTAGCAATTAAGAGCAAAAGCTCTGGAGGCAAATAGCTTGAGTTTGAATTCCAGCTCCACAACTGTGTGATCCTGGGCAAGATGTCCAACCACAACATTGGCTTAGTTTGCTCATCTGTCCACTGTGGGATACCCCGTAGACGTGTTGAGAGGGTCAAATGAGTTAAAACATACAAAGACTTAATATACATTAGCCATGACTATTTTTCTTATTCTAGAAACTTGGGAAATCTGGTAGATCCCGAGCCAAGAACTTGGAATGAACTAAAACAACAAGGCCATCTTAGGCAACCTCAGCCCCCCAAGATAGTACAAAACAGGTGCTCCTGCTGGGCCACTGTGGAAAATGCCAGTGACCCCTTGACTGGATGTGACCTCCTTGATGATGCGGTCTGCTGCTGCCCTGGCTCTGCCTCTGACATGAAGGACTTGGTGGGGATACTCAGGTGTGTTCAGATGTCCTGCTGTTTATCTTGGCCACTTCCTCTCTCACTCCCCACAGAGATTATTACAAACTTTCATGGCTTTCTGAGACCTCCTAGCCAACCACGCTACTTTGGCTCACAGAAGTCAACTTTGTACCTACGAGATCATTGAAGAAAACTTCACATCATCTTTCCTCACTCGCCTCTCTCCCTATCCCATTCCCCCATACTTAGATTCGCATCATCCTTTCCACCCTCCCTCCAGTCTTTGAGGCTGAGCAATCCTGCCTATCTATCAAGGTTAAAGAGGCTTCCACTGCTCTGCACCCAATCAGGTGCTAATACCACCAACGTTTTTCAGAGTCTCTTTCCATCAGTTACAATTATGCTCAGGTCTCTTGCCATCTTAAAAGTAACACCCTCTGGGTCCTTAGTCCCCCTGATGCTGAGTTCCTTCTCTCTCTTTCCCTTTAAGGGCATGCTGCTTGTAAGAATACTTTTATTTCTCAACTTCCTGATCTCAAATCATGCCATTGTCATCCGGCTTCCACCCCAAGCAGTCCAATGACCTCACCCACATTCTCTGTATTGCCAAGTCTTATAGATATCTCATTCTTTCTTACTTGTTTTTTTTTTTTTTTCCTCTCTTTTTTTGAGATGGAGTCTTGCTCTGTTGCCCATATTGGAGTGTAGTGGTATGATCTTGGCTCACTGCAACCTCCACCTCTTGGGTTCAAGCGATTCTTCTGCCTCAGCCTCCCGAGTAGCTGGGACTACAGGCGCCCCTCACCACACCAGGCTAATTTTTGTATTTTTAGTAGAGACGGGGTTTCACCATATTGGCCAGGCTGGTCTCGAACTCCTGACCTCGTGATCCGCCCGCCTCGGCCTCCCAAAGTGCTAGGATTACAGGCATGAGCCACCATGCCTGGCCTCTTGTTTTTTAAACCAGGTTTTTCACTGCGTTTCACAGGGGAGCTCATTCATTTACTCTTCCTTGAAGGTCTTCCCTTGGCTCCATTAAGATAGAGATATATATATATACTTTTTCCCCCTATTCCGAGATATATATATATATATATATTTTTTTTTTTCTTTCCCTATTCCACTGAACTTGCCTTTCCATTCTTCTCAGTGATGTACTTCCCCTGCCTACCCTTCAATACAGAATGGAGGATCACTAGTTATCTACCATGGTCCACTGCTCTTTCCTCTCACCCTCTTGCTCCTTTCCTTTTGCAGCCTCAGCTACTGTTAACTAACAGCTGTGTGCTGATGCCTCTCGAAACTTCTCTGTAAGTTTGACCTTTCTTGAGAGTTTCATACTTGCTTCTGGGGATGTGCATGGGATATCGCTAGCACCTCCAACTTAACCTTGTCAAAGGTGAGCTTCCTGACTCTGCACCTCCTTGTCCCCTCTCCCAACTGGTATACTTTTCTTTAGTCTTTTTCAAATTCTTATTTAATTTGTTGCCTAAATGTTCTGTCTAAACCACTCACACCAACCGTTTGATGTTTGTTATAAAAAGAGCAGACTTAATAGTGCATATGTCATTCTAAATAAAGCAGCCGTATTTATGGCACTTACAGTAGTACATGAAGCCTAACTGGAACTGTGCATCGGGCCACCCTTTCTCCGCAGCTTTCTGAAAGTATTTAAGTGCTTCGGCATAATTCTGCAGATAATTACACTCTATTACTCAAAGGCACAAGTAAAACTCCATGGAAACAATTGCCTTCCACTTTTTAAAAAGACTATAGACAGTGCCCTATGTGATTTAGGCTAATTAAAATAGTATCAGAAACATTATATATTTTATTTCATTATTATATTAGACTCTATTAGGAACTAATGTCTCATTTTCATCATAATTATGTCTTTTTCTACCTTGACAGTACATTTTGTTAGATATTGGGGGAAGGTCACTTAAAAGACTAAGAAGATAAATTTCTCCATCAATAAAGTCCTTAGAGGAGAGATGATT